>NW_022631045.1:12597293-13053632 GCF_010015895.1 Lontra canadensis | reverse complement strand
ACAGACTAAAACTCATCTTTGAAATGTTAACCACATACCCACACACACATCCCAAATAGATTTTCTAGAACTGGAGCATAGCATCAGCTACTGTGGGGCCTGGAAGGATGTCAGATCCCATCTACCCTACAATTTCAACAAGAGCTTCTCAGAATGGAGAAGATAGGCTAAGTGCATGGGCTGCCTCTGGTGTGGCTTCCAGAGCCCATCCACCTGCCTTTCTCTACGTTATCAGGTTGGCTTCATGGTTATTTACTTATATCCATTTTCAAAGAGCATTTCTAGTGAAAACAGTATTCTGCTATTGAAAAAGTACCAAACAAATACTATAAATTAAATTAATAAAAACAAAACCCAAACCACTGACAAACAACAGCCTTGTTTGTCTTACAGATTTTTAAATAGAAGGCTGGAGAATGTAGAGGAATTTTCAAGATTATGGAGACCCATCCCATTCTTCTGAGTCCTGATCCAGTCTTCCCTCTCGTAGACCCTAAAACTCAAACCCATCAGGCTGTCCAGGTAGCTAGCCTTTCTTTACTCAGCTCAGCATCCCAGGCCCCAATGGCTGATGGTGGGAAAGGTGAGAGGTAGAAGGGAGTATTAAACACTAAACCTCTTGGAAGGGTCCATTTTCTCCCTGGGCCTAACCACGAAAGTCTGTGCCGGGAAATTTTTGTAGCTGATTAGATTTCCTTCTCAGAAATGCCAATCATTACAATCCTTTCTGGGACAGAAGATTCCAACCAATCATAAGCCTTTGTGTTAAACAGATAGGAGTACCATGTAAGAGACAGAACTCATAAGGCTTCACTCAGGATGGCCATGCATCCATGGAGGCCTGAGGACTCAATGTAAGAAGTTTGATGTAGGAGCTCCTTGCCCTTGGTCTTCCTCCATGCACGTCTCTGGCTGCTTCCCCTTCTAACTGCTTTCTCTGGGTCCTTAACATTTAGTTTCTGCCTATACTCCTCCAACCTGCCTTTTTTCTGTTTAGATGCTCCCAGATAAAGGACCAAAAGCATGTAGTTAGTCTACGAGGGTCATGGCAACAAGTTCCTGGGGCCCTGAGAAACAGAAGCAGGGTACTCCCTGGCATGTGCTTCTAGCTGCCACACACATGCACACATGTACACGCACATGGGCACACCACATTTACATGGGCACGCACACACACACACACACTCCTGCATGCACATGTATATGAGCACACACACACACACACACACACACACACACACACACACACACACACACACACACACACACACACACACACACACACACACACACACACACACACACACACACACACACACACACACACACACACCCCTTCCTGGATGAAAGCACCAGGAAGTCTACGTGCTCTCACTGGGACCACAAGTTGTCCTAAAAATGTTCAGAACACTTTTTACAATACTACTACTTTTAAAATTCATTGTCTAGGGTCCAGTTACTAAAAAGAAAACATCTTTATTTAAGCTCTTTGAAATTCCACCGAGATTTAAAGATTTAAAACTTTTGGGGTGTTTAATATAAATTTTGCTATACCTTTAAATAAACTAAAAATTCACAACAGTTGAATCCCCTAAGACCCCTTTAAACACTTAAGAGTTTGCTGAGATACGGGGTAATGATGGATGACCATGAAAGGACCAAACACCTCCCCGTTCTACAGCACTTGGCACTAGAATTTCTCTGTGGTCTTTCCCTCATGTAGTGAATTCCAAATGCCAGTCATGGCCCGGGGCCAGTTGTTGACATGATCTTCAACTTACAGCAGTGAAATGAGAAGGATCAGGAAAATAGATCGAGTTGTCTCCTAGAGTTGAACATATTCAGCAAAAGGCTCAGTCATTTATTTTGAGATTTTTATGCTTGCTTTTCTTACCCTTCTCTTTTGGAATTAAAATGTTCATTTCTTCTAAAAAGTGAGGGTTATAGTAGATAATAAAAATACTCTGTTTTGTTTAAATGACCTTTCTTTAGAAAATTAAAAGATGGAAACTCTGTATGGGTTTTAAAACCAATTTTAACTCTCCATGAAATTTAGTCTGGAAAACACTGCTCTAAGTCTGAGTCAAATCCCAAGACTGGGAGTGAATGCCTACAACCATTCTTAAGAGAAATTCTTAATTCTTAAGAGAATTAAGAGAATTCTGAAATTCTTAAGAGAATTTATTTTTTTCTTTTTTTTTTTTTAAATGGAGAACTTCTATTCCAGAAAGCATAGAGAATGAGGATAGTGAAGGATCCATAACCCTACCCTACTCTCTTTTCCCAACATTCATAGAAGTATAGGTCCTCTTGAAATGTGAAACAGAGAATGGGTAAGGTTAAAAAAAAAATGCTGCTCCAAAACATGAGAAAGCTGTCTCCACTGTTGATCTGTTTCTTGTGTTGGCTGGCTCAAAGGATCACCAAGTGTGACACTGTCACCAACAGTCCCCAATGTGTTTATTTTTTCCTGACAAATACTATAAATTTTCCTCTTGTAGTGCACAAACATTGTTTATGCAGCTGTGACTTCTTAAGTGAAAACGGACTTTCTACCAATGTATCTTTGTTTCAAAGACACTTAAAGAGAGCTCTCTCCTGGCATTTGGGGAGAACTTTTCAAGTAAGACCGCCTAATTAGGAACAATCACTGTGCATTAGATCCACTAGAAAGAAAAAAAAAAAAACAAAAAACTTGGCCTCTTTAAGTGTTTCCATATTGGGTTACAGACCTCATCTAAAGCAGCTTCTCCCTCGGCCTGCGTAGTCTTTGCCATGGAGACTGAAGGTAAGAGCCAATGCTGGCTGGCCGACAGAGATCTAGAACAAACCCACAGGAAATCTCAGCCCCACTCCTCTGAGACCAGCTGAGATTATTTTACTTCATTTAACTAACCAGATGATAGGTTGACTGATGGGGTCATTATGTCCAGTGCAAGTAATTTTAGAATGAAAATTATGCAACAGGATAGACCACAGCTCAATTTTTATCACCCCAAATGCATACAATGTCCCTAATGTGATTGCCTTTGGGCCAAGACTGAAAGAAATGTTCAGTCTCAAGGTGCCTATATTTTCTGAAACAGATTGAGTGAAACCTCTCTCTTTTTTTTTCAACCTAAACAAATGCAAGTGAATTTCTTAGGTCTTACTTTTGAAATATCTGATACAAGATAAAAACAGCAGTCATTAATATCTCCTGTGGGGCCAGCGGCTGGCAAGGAAAAGTCAACCTTTATGGGTCTGTCAAGTTGTTACTATCACTTTCAGGCTTGGGTCAATCAAGTAGGTAGGTAACCTTCTTGACATGTGGAATTGCCTGGAGAACTGGAAACTGATATTATTATTCTTATTTTTTAATGTCCTCACAGGGGTTGCCTGGGTGGCTCAGTCATTAAGCGTCTACCTTCAGCTCAGGTCATGACCCTGGGGTCCCTGGGATTGAGCCCCACATCGGGGTCCCTGCTCGTTGGGAAGCCTGCTTCTCCCTCTCCCTTTGCTCCTGCTTATCTCTCATTGTGTCTCTGTCAAATAAATAAATAAAATGTCCTCACAGAAAGGACATTTTGCCAAAGTGCCTTCTAATTTAAAAACCACATCCAGATACCACAGTAGTTTCTCTTTGTGTTTTTTTTTTTAATTTCCCTTATTAGTCCTTTTGATATTTTTCTTTCTTTTCTTTCTTTTTTTTTTTTTTGCTCTGAAATGAAGAAAGAATTTTAATTTCATGATTTGCTCAGTTTGCAAAGAATATCAGCAATTTCTCATTTGAAAACCTTATGCTAGTCCCAGTTGCTAGAGCTTAACTTTTGACTCCTAAACTGGATTTGTAAATCAGTCTTCCTCATCACTCCTACCCATCCCAAACTGACTCCTCTTCCTGAAGTTCTTATCTCATCTTTTGGCATTGCTGCGTACCCAACAGCAAGATGTTGTAGAGCCGGAGGGTTGCCTTTCCAGCCCTTCACTCTGCACGTGGATACTGAGTGACTACTATGGACCAGACACTGCTCTGGGTATTGGAGATACAGCTGTGTACAAGACAGATGTGGAAATCTGTTCTCATTACAGTTACATTCAGGTTACATTTCCTCCAGAAATATTCTCACCTTGGTGCCCGCCCTCCAACACACACACAACCTCATGTAAATGTATATATTTAAACATAAAATGATTATTTCATTAAAAGTACTAAACGAAGGAGAAAAAAAATCTACATATATCTAGGACAAAGACATTTAGGATGCTGGGATTGCTCTCCGATGACCAAAAACCAACCAACCAAAGAAGCAAAAAAGAACAATTTCTTGGACTATCATCGGAGGACTTCTCATTTTAAGAGACATGGTGAAGTGAGAGAACATTTTCTCATTCACGTCTCAGAAAAACCACCCGAAAGCGGAAAGGAAAACAAGAAAAACAGTAATGCAAAGCCCATCCATCCTTTATAAATCTAGGGAACAACAGAGACTCCCCAAACAAAAAATAAAAGACTTGCAAAATCAGTGAAGGTCAAGCTGAAACACAGAAGCTCCAAAATGAGGCTGTCCCAGGAAATGGAGCAGAGAAAGAGCCCTCAGAGCCCTAGGTGAAACACATTGAAATGTAAACCCAGCTTTTTACAACAGGGGCCAGCACACTTTTTCTTAAACAGCCAAGTAGTAACTATTTTAGGTTTTGTAGACATATGGTCTCTGTCTCAACTACTCAACTCTATTGCAGGAGAGCTCGAGCAGCCATAGACGGCTTGTGAACATGTGGGCGTGGCTGTGTTTCAACAAAACTTTATAAAAACAGGCAGCTGGCATATGGGCTGTCGTGGCTGACCCTTGTTTTAGAGTAAGAGTATAGCAGTTTGAGGGAGAGCTCTTCTGGTCTGGATCTCAAGCTGGTGAGGTTTCTAGAAAAAAGGAGAAGACACAAAGCTGAATGAAATGTTGTACAAAAAAAGCCATACTTGATGAAAGCTGTCTATGGTGTCCAGTGAGGAGGGAAGTGACTTTGCTTTATGAATGGGCCAAATCTGCTGCTATCAATTGGCGGGACCAAGCTAAAGGCTAAAATAACCCACATTCTCATAAGAAAAACTCCTCCTAGCTGGAACATGGTCCACACCTCTCTCTCTCTCACAGAAGCCTTTTGAAAATAGCTGATTCCGAAAAACTTGTCTTATTCTAATGTGATTCATCAAAAGGGAATCATCTCAGGATCTATAAAAAGATAATAAGGGAAGAAAAAAAGCAGGAAAAAAAAGAAAACTAAATGATGATCAAGAAATATTTGCCAGAAAAATGTCTAATGACAGAGATGAAACTGGTGGCCAAATATTCTTGAATTTTTTTTTTAAGATTTTATTTATTTATTTGACAGAGACACAGCGAAAGAGGGAATCCAAGCAGGGGGAGTGGGAGAGGAAGAAGCAGGCTTCCCACCAAGCAGGGAGCCCGATATGGGGCTCTATCCGAGGATGCTGGGATCATGACCTGAGTCTAAGGCAGAGTCTTAACCCACTGAGCCACCCAGGCGCCCCTGTATTCCTGAATTTTTAAAAACAAGTGAGTAATCACGTATATGCAGTTTCACAGGAAACAATGATAAAGCAACAGAAGTAGACTATACATGTATTGGCAGAATTAAAGGAAGATATGAAAAAAAATATCATAGAATGCCGGTCAAGTGCATCTTGAAAGCTGCACAAAGGGTGGGCACTGATGAAAGACAGCTGGAGATGTGGAAGAGGATAAAAAAAAAGGAGTATGAAGAATCAACACACAAGAAGTTAAAGGGATAATGTCATAGTTATGGAGTACATACAAAATAAACATATACATAAATGACACCCGTAAAGAAGAAAACCAAAATAATAGACACCATTCAAAGGAATATTACACAAAAATAATCAATACAAAACATTATTATTTTTTAAAGATTTTATTTATTTGACAGACAGAGATCACAAGTAGACAGAGAGGCAGGCAGAGAGAGAAAGGGGGAAGCAGGGCTTCCTGCTGAGCAGAGAGCCTGATGCAGGGCTCAATCCCAGGACCCTGGTGTCATGACCAGAGCCCAAGGCAGAGGCTTTAACCCACTGAGCCACCCAGGCGCCCCACAAAACATTATTAAACAACACCCGGTAGCGCATTAGAAAACTAACACATCATGACCAAGTGTGACTTATTCCAGGGATGCAAGGATGGTTTAATACTAGGAAAGCTATTAATTTATTTCCACCATACTAATAGATTAAAAATCATTTTCCTAGATGCTGAGAGGCATTTGATAAAATCCAACATCTAGTCTTCTTTAAAACAAAAACAAAAAAACTATCAATAAAATGGCAGTTGGTACTTCCTTAACATAATTAAATACATTTATCTCAATCCAGAACCTAGCATCATGTTAAGAGAGAACCTCAGAACTATTCATATTAAAATCAGGGACAGGACAAGGATGTCTACTATCACTACTGCTAGTAAACACTGACCTGGAGATCCTGGCCAATTCAATTACATAAGAGAAAACTAAATGTATACAATTTAGAAAGGAAAAAGATAAATCATACTCATTTGTAGATTATATGATTTAATATTGAATTACAATTGAAAGTAAACCTACTGAAAAATATTAACAAAAAATAGTGGAATGTAGTTAGGCCCTTGATTACAAAATTAATATATAAAATCATCATCTTTCATATATTAAAAGAAGTATTACTTGAAGAAAAACTCTCATTTTTAATAATAGTATGACTATAAAATATTTAGAAATAAATGTATCAGATGCGGAAGATCTATATGAAGAAATTTTTACAATGCCACTCATGAACACAAAAAAGCACAAGCATAAATGTAAAAATATACGATATTCTTGGCAAGGGAAACTCAATATCATGCAGCTTTCATTTCTCTCCAAATTAATGTAAACATTTAATACAGTTACTATAACAATGGAATTTGAAATCTATATATGGTTCTAAAGTTCATATAGAAAAGTAAATAAGTAAGACTAACCAGGAAAATTCAGAAAAAAAAAAAAATGTAGTCGTAGCCCTATCAGATATTAACATATATATGATACGATAAGTGGGGTATTTCACTTATTCTGACTCAAGTTATTCCATTGTGTTGCGTTCTGAACAAAAGTAATATTGGATTCTAACCTCACACCTTGCATCAAAATAATTTTCTGATGAATCAAAAATTTCTACATAAATAATAAAAATATAAAAATACCAGGACACTCCATGGGAAAGTTACAAAAGGACTATAGTGGAGAACATCTTTCAAAGTATATCACAAAACTCAGAAGACATATAAAAAAAGACTGATAAATCTGACAACATAAAAATATAACTCGGCAAAACTTTGCAACTCATAGCTAGCATGGTCCAGTCAAGATATAATGCAAAATACTTTTGCGATTCTAAATTTTCGAGTAGCTATGCTAAAAAAGTAAAAAGAAAGGGATAGTTTAATAGTTTATTATATTTAACTTGATCCATCCAACGTGTTTTCATTTCAATAGGTAATCCATAATAAAATATTATAAATGAAATATTTCTAATCTTTTTCTTTTTGTACTGATATACCGGGTGTGTATTTTATAACTTATTGTACATCACTGTGTGGCTGGGCCACATGTCAGGTGCTCAAGAGCTCATGTAACTGTTGGCTATAATATTTGACAGCACTTGAGTGAGTTAATTTCCTTAACATAGAATATCTTAACATAGAGTTCTCAAAAATCTGTAAGAAAAAGTCGAATAACCTAATAAAAAAAGGGCAAAACATTATTAATTCACCAAAAATTAGAGAATTTCAAGATAAAACACTGTGAGAAAATAGTATTTCAAGGGCACCTTGGGGGCCCAGTTGGTAGAATATGTGACTCTGGATCTGATCTTGGGGTCATAAGTTGGAACCCCAAGTTGGGCCTTGAATTTACTTAAAAAAGAAAAAAAAAGAAAAGAAAATAGGGGCACCTGGGTGGCTCAGTCAGTTAAGAGTCTGCCTTCAGCTAGGGTCATGATCCCAGGGTTCTGGGATTAAGCCCTACATGGGGATCCCTGCTCGGTGGGGAGTCTGCTTCTCCCTCTGCCTTTCCCCTTGGTTTCTGCTCTTTCTCTCGCAATCATTTAAATAAATAAATAAATAAAAATCTTCAAAAAATTAAAAAAAGGAAGAAAATAATATTACATTTCATCTCAGATTGGCAAAGATCAATACATTTTATAATATGGTAGGTCCATGAAGAAGAGGAGAGTCAGCTAGTTTATACATAGATGGTAAGAGGATAAACCAGAACAATCTAGGTGAAGGGAGATTTGGCAATATGTATCAAAATGACCAGTATGCATACTTTTGACCTATCAACTCCAATTCCAGGATTTTTTCCAACAGATAAATTGGCAAATGTGAAAAATTATTTATGTACCAATGATTTATTGAGATATTGCTTCTAAGTGGAAAAAATTGGAAACTGCCTAAAAGTTTATCAGTAGAGCACAGGTTACATAAGTCATGGAATACTATAAATGAAATAAGCAATCAAAACTAATACGGAACTGTTGTCATGTAATCATATGGGAGGCCATTCCAGCTATATTGTTATGGGGGGATTGGGAAGGCAAGGCATAAATAAGTATAAATACCAAGTCTAGTACCAACTGTGCAAAAATTATGTATATGTATTGTATACACATACACAGACATATTGAATGTCTAGAAGGATCCATAAGTAATTAGGAATAGAGATTGCCTATGGGGAGAGGAACAGCTTCACTCTGGAACAGACGTAAGAAGGAGAGTTACTTTTTATTGTATATCTTTTTCTGGCCTTTAATTTAGCACCACTAGTATGCATTTCCTATTCAAACTTTACATAAAATATTTGAATCTAGTAAAAGGCATTGAAGCAATAAGAATATTTACTGAAGCTATTTCACTAAATGTTTTGTATCTACCACAAATGGATATTTTTAAATTTCTGGTTAAAATTCACTGCAACATGGCAGGGTTTTTTTTTTTTTTTTGTTTTTTTTTTTAATTTTTAAAAAATTACTTGACAGAGAAATCACAAGTAGGCAGAGGCAGGCAGAAAGAGAGAATCCTCAATCCCAGGACCCTGAGATTATGACCTGAGCTGAAGGTGGAGGCTTAACCCACTGAGCCACCCAGGCGCCCCAATGCAACATCCTGTTCCAAATGCAGGTCCTAACCTGAATAACAACAGGTTTACACTTGGAGAGTTACATTTATTGGCTCTGGTTTTCTCAACAGTCGGGAACACCTGTTTCATTGTTTTCTTAGACCTTCCTGTTTGGTGGGAACCAATGGCCATTATTTACAAGTCAGAATTTCCTCTAGCAATTGCTCCCTTAATCTTTCTGTAAGCTCCTGAGCGGGGAGGATGAGGCTAGGCTTCCACTGTAATCAGCAAGCACCCAAGTTTCTAAAGGGCCGTTCTGGATTTGGAGGACACACAGTAAATATTTCCTGAGGTATTTCCAGGAAAGACAATGAGCTTGCACTTTTTTCAGGGGGCAGAGGTCCCCTTGTTGACTTGGACCTTGCATGTCTCCAGAAAGCTCTGGTTCATTCCAAACCCTGGCTAACTCCCATGAGGAGAATTACAACCCATCCTTGGTTACACTGATCCAAGAGGTCCTTCCTTGCCCACCTCCTGGCAGACAACAAAGACATCTTCAACACTGTATCTAGCACAGCTTGTATTTGCCGGTGAGGTTATGACACCAATTGAAAATGGGGTTACAATTGCCAGTTGGAGTTTAAGGTATTTAAAAGAAAAAAAATACATCAGTTGGCAATTGTGTAGTCACTGATCCCACCCTGGAAACAGATTGGCCTAGATTTCTCCCATCACTGAGAATTCAGCCTTGAGTCTCCAAACCTGGAGCAGGCAAAATGGTGGCACATCCTGTGTTGGTTTTTGCAGGGAGGAGGGCAAGGAGTCCTCCAAGGTTTGTGGTCCCCTAGCTCAATGTCGTTGGACCAGAGTTTTTCAGAATCCGCATACATACCCTGGTGGGGATAGATTTATAATCCCTCTGGTTTTCAATCAACAATGAACTGCTAGCATCGCACGCAGCTCTGAAGGGCTCCCTGCTCCTCCAGGGAAAGCAAATGTGCAAGGTTTGGAGAGAAAGGGATTAAGGATTTCTATGCCAGCCAGTGGAGGTCAGTGTTGAGTCACTGATCGCGTGTGTTCAAGGGATGCAGAAGTTACTAAGGTAGACAGGTTCTTGCACATAAAACAGAGAGGACACTCTAAGATGAAAAATGTGGGGCTGTGACACGGGCAAAGGGCACACAGCAGCTCCACGCTGCTGCAGAGGGATGGCTGGGAGCAGCTGAGGACATCTGGGGCAAACACATGGGGGTGTTTCATAGCGAGAAGGTGGACGGAGGCCCGACTGTGTTTACAAGAGGCTCTGGCTACCGAGAGTGGGTCCTGTCTCTTCAACTATTTCCCACAGGCCTCTCTGCTGGGATCCAAGGGGAGCATGCTGGTCTCCTTATTAAATACGTGAGTTTTTAAAATTGAGGAGAGGCTGAAAGTGACCTCCCAAGATTAAAGGTAACTTCTTGCAGGCTATATATTTCTCACAATCCTTCTTTCCATGAAGTTGAAAAGCCTCAAAGGGATCATTCCAAACTGAGAGCCCAGCCCTATTGCTGGCTTGCTAGTGTTGACTCTGTGGGTGAGCCCGCCTTATCTCTGGATACCACACCTGTGGGAAAATTTAAAGGATGAGGGAGGAGCTTGGGACCATCTGCTACCAAAGGAACCCGCTGGCATGAGGAGGACCTGAGGAGACAGAAAACTCCAAGGGGCCATTGACAGTTCTCACCTCTCTTAGGACCACAGTTTTCTCGCCATAATTTGGGGGTCTGATGTATAAAGTACTCATGGAGCATTTGCCCAAATCAAATACTCGAGCTGTCTCAGAGTTTCACTCTGCACTGTTCTTTTGGTCTTCGTTATTGAAGTGATTTGGCTTAAAGAGGGCGGGCGCCGGGCAGGGTCCAGAAAGCCTCTTGTTATATGGTTTTAACATCCTGGTTGATCGCGGTTGTATTTTCAGATGCTGATGTTCTTCATTAAAGGGCAGCTAAGGAGGATCGTGGGAGCTCTCTGTGTGTGTTCATGCCCCCAGGGGGTGTAGGTAGCAATTAGTCACTTAACAGAGTACTTAACAAAGTTCTCTTTATTCCTCAGAGCCTGTGATTCCCATTTAAAACTCTGATAAGCAAAAGGCATTTCTTGAAAAAGAAGGGAAAGGAGTGCTTTCTTTGTTTTTGAGTTTGGTGTTCTTTTTCTACACTTTGATATTTATTTTTTGAAGATTTTTCAGTTTCTTTTCTACATATAGTTGAACAGGGCTGAGCCGAAGATACTTGTCTTCTGACCCAAGTGCTCCACGCTTGTTACCAGAAACTGCCTCTACTTTCCATACCACAGCCTCTCCAGCTCCTATGCCTTCGCTCACACTCCTTTCCATGTGTCACCTCCTTTCCTGTGTTCTCCATGATTTGCAAGTACCTTCTCTGAATGGTGCCACTCTGTCCAGCCTTCAAACCTAGGTTCAATGTCACCTCTGGCATAAAGCCTCCAGTGCTCCCAGCCAATCCGCTCTTCCCCAGGCAGAATGAATCATTCCTTTCTCCAAACCTCCCCCCACCCACTGCCACCAGAGTGCTACACACATTTTGATGGTGTTTATGCACATAGGTGTAGACTTCAAATAGTTAAATAACAACACTTTAGCAATGCAGGAGAAAGATCCTCAGCCATCACCGCCCCCCTCCCCGCCCCAGGCCCCACTGTTGCTGCCCTTGGGAAGGAAGACAGTGCAATGCTGGCAGTAATCAGAGTAAATGACTCCAAATGAGTAGAGGAAAGAGGAGACAGCCTTTCTAAGTAATTTTTAAACAGAAAAATTTTCAGCTGCTGTCCCCAAGTCAGAGAGGCTGAGGATGCCACCCCCACCCCCCAGAACAGTAGAGAGAAGGCATTCTATAGCAATCATTTCACAGAATCCATTTTAGAGGAGACGCTAGCCTCCTCTAGTTACTGCATGTGCCCGTAGCTGTGCAGGATAAACTAGGAATAGAATGAGCTAAGTGCTATAGAAATGGGATTGTTAAAGAATCTAACGTTTTGAGCCTGCGCTGTAATGTTAGAACTTTGTACTACTGCGGGGAGGGAGAATTCTCTGTAGTTAACAAAATCACTCTGCCAGGTTAAGCTGGGACATGCACCAAAGCAGAACAGAGAACAGCAAAGGCAAATAATGCAAAACAGTAAAACCAAATACAAGAATTAAGGCTGGGACAAGGCAAAGGTGTCATTTGTGGTGCAGATTTTATCAGTGCATTAGTGATGAAGGGAGTTCAGTGAATCCACATGGTAGTTATCTCTGTGCAATTTGGAGGCTGCAGTATGTGTATGTGGGTACTAGTTTATAGCAGAATTATATTGTTACATCTTGACCTCTTAGCTGCCCTACCCCCAATCAGGCAAAGCTCCCTGCTGTTTGTGGTTTACTGACTTAGGGAAAGGAAGTGTTAACCGAAAGCAGAGAAAGGAAGGCCTCTTCTGGCTTTTGAGTTTCCAAAGCCAAAGCCCAGAAAAAAAGTGGGAAGATTAAAAGCAAAGAGCAAAGGTTCCAACTTCCAGAAGAAAGATAAAGCTTTCCCCGCTTGGGTGAAGAAGAAGAGTTGGAGGAGAAGCGAGGAGTGCTTAGAGAGGCACATCTTTTCAGTGAGTGGAGTGAGACCCAAAAGCAAGTGGGGACCCAGGATCCCAGTATGCAGGAAGACTCCAGAGAAGCCAAGGTCACATGGCACCAGCACTTTGACAGTCCCATGGAGTTTCCAGCACTCCAATGAGATGGTGAGCAGTAGAATTGTCCTACTTATAAGTTCTGCCATGGCCTAGAAGCAGAGATGGGACCCAGACAGCCACCAAGAGATTTTCATGGCTTGGTATAATTTGGGAATAGCCAAATAGTTCTCTGGAGCTCAAGAAAGGCCCAGACATCACATAAGGAGACCTAAGGCTCTATGATACCTTGTACATGTGATTGATGAATGGTGACCATCTCAGTGGAAGCCAGCCCCATGTGCAGTGATGAACCAAACGCTCGGTGGGAGCCCTAGCATTGCCCTGGACCCCCATTCCCACACCCCATGCTGCCCTGAATTTATATGGAATCATGATTTGCTGAGGTTTCAGTTATGTCCCACTAGCTGAAAGGGGACTTAAAGTATGAATCAAAGTGAGTAGTTACAAATATAAAAAGTTTTCTTTTTTGTACAGTTGAGTTTGCAGTGACGTTTGCGAATTTTTTTGTTTTGTACAATTACCTAATTCTTCATCTACCCACCAGATAGACCGCGAACTTCTTAGTCACCCAGACAGTGTGTCCCCGATGAGGGGCTTCCTACATTTGCTGAGTGAACTGAAGAATCTTCCTAATGACCAGGGGCAGGGATTCATCCTTAAAATTCTTTTGCAACCCCTCAAATTCTGGCAGATTTGGGGACACAGAATCAGGGCTCAATATTTGTCATGTGAATGAACAACTAATTAAAAAAAAAGACAGAGACAAAATATGTGTCACGAAAGAGCTGTTCAGTGTCCTCAGCACTTTTCAAAAGAGACCAAATCTGTCTCTCCATCCATTTTCCTTGGGTATCTGTCTAAAGATCTTTTCCTGCCCTGAGAGTAAACAATTGCTATTGAACCCAAGACCTAACAAAACAAGAAACTAACACCTGATCTTTTTCCATCTCCCATTCCTACTTCAAAATCTTTGTGACTCTTTTATTAAAATATAAAAACTTGCAAAGAAAAAAAATGCCTATTTAAGAACTGCTCTGCAATTCAAGGCTTGACAGCATGATACAAGGCCCCTGTGTCTGGAACCCTTATTATATTAGCATGTTTCAGAAAAGTATTAGATTTCTCTCAAGATTGACTTTGGCTGAGTTTCCTCCCTCATGTCCTACTCCCCCGGTGACCCAGGTTCCTGACCCAGACTCCAGGCTTGGATTCTGACTACAAAGCCCCAGTTTCCGGGAGGATGAATCCTAGCATGCTTTTTAATGCCAACTGCTTCCCTTGGTTTGAATCCAGGTTCTAGGCCTACAGTCTGGGTCCAGCTTGGGTCCTGCATGCTTGTCCCAGAGCAACCGACTCCATCTAATGTGCTCTACGTTCAGGCCTTACTTCCTCTCATATCGGATCACGCACCATGTCTGTTTCAAAGACTATCATTGATCCCATTTTCAGTTGCAGAAGTTTCCTTCTGCATGTCTGTAGCACAATTTTGTTCAATGTATTAGCCGGGGTGGCTAACTGAGTTAACAGCACATCCCAAATTTGTAGTGGCTGAACACAAAGAATTTTAATTCTTGCTTACAACACAGTTAATGCAGGTCAGAAGGGGAGTTAAGGTTCTGCTCCATGTGATCTCCTAAGGACCCATTTCCCTTCCATCCAGTGGCTCTCTTGTGCTCTAGGTCTTCCCAGACTTCACGGTTCAAATAGAGGATGGAAGAATGAGGGCCAGACGTAGGAGGTTTCTATGAGCAGGACTAATAATGGTACTCTTCACTTCTACTCCTTTTCCATTGACCAGAACTTAGTTACATACCCACTCCCAAATGGAATAAATATTAATCTGATTATATACTGAGAAAGGAGAGGAGATCTAAGGTTGGTGAGTCCTAGTAAACTCAGTCACATTTGTATAGCTTCCACTACTAAAGATACCTAGTTCCAAAACTTTTTAGGCCAAAAACATCATTTGATGCATAACCAAATTATACCCTAACTAAATATGGTCCAGTGATCTAACCTAACTCTTATTTGCAGCCCCATTTTTTTAACTGCAAGAATAAAGAAATGAGTGAGCACAGATCAATGATAATAATCCTACCTACAATTTCCAGTTTATGTATTTGATCCCAATTCTATAACTTGCTTTAAAATAATTTCAATATGAGTTCACATTTTAGATTGCTGATAAAATCGCATTAGGTAACATTTGCTAATTATTAATGAATGTACTAGAAACCCAAATATGTGTAACATTCTTATAGTATTGAAAAGTTCAAAATGGAGAATTTCAGTATTTTAACTGTAATTTGTGTTAAGAAATACTGAAAAAAAAAACAGGATAAATGTTATGCTCCATTCTAATCTAGCCTCATCCCACATTTCTACTCTTCCTTTACTGTCAAACTGCATTTGTTGACCAGGAGATTAGACACGTTACTGGACACCAGTGGGGGGGCCATGCAGCATAGGCATGAGTTTGAGGTGAATTTGCTTCTTTCAGCTCACTGTAGTCCTTACTTCCATAGTCCAGGATTCTTGGGTGAAGACCACTGGAGCCCAAGAGGATCTTGCTCAAAAAATATATAACTCATTGACTAGAAGCTGGTTTTCTGATATAAACCCCCTTCTCTAGGAAAGCACATATAGATTTCCTATAGGTGATATGAGCTATATCTCTGACTTTTGGTTAATAATGGTAATTCACAAAGAAAGCCAAGCACCCCATAGGTTGGGACCACTCTGTATTTTTCCGAAGCCAGATCTATGGGTGATAAAATACTTAAAACTTAATTTGATGGTGATCATATATCAGCCTAGCTTTCATCAAATACTTTTATTGTATTTGATAACCATATACTTAATTGCCAACCCAGCCAGTCAGCTTGTAAATGTAGGCTTTTAATCTCAAAGGGGTTTGAGTGTAAGAGTCATTGGTGGGTGGGTAGGGGCAGGGGAAATCTGAGTTTGAATTCTATCTTTAATTTTTATTGCACCCTGTAGCAAATAATCCAGTTTGAGTCTCAATGAGATGAAACTACTATATAATGCCATGCCAAAGGTCATTGTGAGGTTGGATGAGAACATGTAAAGGATACCTGCTCTTTCTTTTTGAGCACAAATCCACCACCATTATCAATTCCTCCTGCAACTCCAAGTACAATTCCAAGTGGTAGCACGTCAACACCATGATCCTCAAATAAAAAGAATTATTAAACACCTTTACCACATGCCAATGGAAGCTGGAAAGTCTGATGGTAGATAAAACACAAGAATAGGGGTCAGAAGCCTAGGGTTCTACACCCAACTTGGGTTCCACTCAGTTGTATGCTTATGGACAAGTCAACCTTTTAGCTCCTCATTTGTAAAATGAAGACCATCATTCCTGCTCCAGTCACCTCCCAGTCACCTCCCAAGCCTCATATAAGACTCAGTGCTTGCAATTCCGTCATCATCATCAATCACTTCATATTAAACTGGGTCCTTTGATGCAGCTTTAAAAAACACCCCAACTCTCATGACAAGGGCCCAGGGGGTGTGACATATTCATTCAACAAATATTTAATGGGGTGCCTGGGTGACTCAGTCAGTTGAGCGTCTGCCTTTGGCTCAGGTCATGATCCCAGGGTCCTGGGATCTAGTCCCACATTGGGCTCCCTGATCAGCGGAAAGTCTGCTTCTCCCTCTGCCTTTTCCTCCCCTGCTCGTACTCTCTCTCTCTTTCTCTCAAAAATAAATAAATAAAATCTTAAAAAAATATATTGCTGGTCCCTTCTGTGCCAGGCACCATTGAGGAGCCAGGACACAGCAGTGAACATGCAAGGTGGGTAGAAGTGTATAAACAATAAGCAAGTAAGCAAATAAAAAAGTTATATGATTTCAGATATTTCTAAGATCAAAAATTAAGCGACGTGAAGAGTGATAAGGGAGAAAAAGCCTGGCTTAAACTGGTCGGTGAAGGAAAACCTTTCTAAGTAGGTGACATTTGAGCTGAGGTACAAAGGACGTAGTTGGTTATTGGACTCTTAGAAACAAAGAATGACGAAAAGTGATTGTACAAACACCGTTCACGAATTTTAATTAAATTCTCTTCTTGGAAGTGGGCAGAGAAGCAGGGTGGGAAAGCAAAAGGAAGAAATGGAGCAAGGAACAGGAGGCAAAAGGGCGCCTGGGAGAGATTTTCCTCATCTCACAATTTGGCAATTTGCTACCTGCCTGTTTGTGACCGAGTTGTGGTCCTTCTTTCTATCTCCCTGTATCCAAATCTCCTGCTCCTTTTACTTATCCTTTCTCAATTTTTATTTATGATAGCAAGATTATAATGACATAAAAAGAGTTTTTAAAAACCATCCGTAATGCTATCTCTCCAACACAGATGTTTTCATTTTTCTTACCCCCCCCCTTCTAGTCTTTGACCCTCCTCTGACTGTGCTACATGATTAGATGCAATCATGTAACCAAGGCTTTGAGGGGGATGATTATTACGCAGACTCAGATGAATCAGCCACCCCTCAGGGCAAGGAGAAACTACTGCTTGAGCAGCTCCGCAATCACACAGGGCCCTCATGCTCGGCGTTGTCTCTAAGGGAGGCACCATCTTCCTCGGAGTGCCAACGCAGGGCAGCGCAGGGCAAGCGCTCCATGTGGTCTCTTCGCCCCCATGTGAGACGGAGCTGTGGGGCAAGGTCTATAACTAAAATCCCTGCCGCTTCCTGTAACACAGAAGCAACCAGGAGAGGCGAGATGATCTTCCCTCCAGAGAGCCATGGCCATGTTTGGGATTTTAGAAGAAGACTGGTGTTGACGTTAAATTCTGCCTGTTGAAAAAATGATCTTCCATAGCTAGCGTCTGAATACAACTTCTGCCCAAACAGGCGCATGGACAGCCAGTGACCGGGGAGCCGTGGGAGCTCTGGTTCAGGAAGGTTTCCTCCACCCCTTCCTTCCTCTGGGTTGTCTGTATTGTGGAGGGGACGCTTGGCCCTGGAGGGCCTGCCACATCTACACGCTCCTTCTGTGCTAGGCAGGGGCACATTCACATGAATGGGGGAGCTTGCAGGCCAGGCCCCTCGCATATAAAGGGCACTTCCAAGGCCGTGGGAGGCGGAAATGTGTTCCCATGGTCATATGTTTTAGTAAGATTTGCAAAGGACAGATATTTAAAATGCAATCAGTTAAGACTGCTGTCTATTTTCAACCTGTCTCTTCCTCCGCACTTCTCCTGTGTTGAGTGGTGCTGGAGTGGCTGAGGACATTTTTGCAAGCAGCTAAAGGGAAGTTACACTGGGGATTCATTTAGTTTGGGTTTAGTGAGGTATATTTACATGACATACAGTGACTTTCTCGTGTAGTTATTGAGCAAATACATTTCCTGTGTAGAAATATCCTCCAGGATGGAATTTCAAACAGAAGTAATGGGCAGATACTTGGATTATTCAATAATGCAGTTAATGAAGAGGAATAAATCATTCATATGATTTCTCAAACACATTGAAAAGGTTTTCATTTCTTGCCTCTGTGACATAAAATATGGACACTGATGAAAAAAACAGGAAACACATTCACCACCAAGACAGGATGTATGATACACTGGTTAATGAATGTTATATTTAAAGAATATTTAGGATTAGCCACTGCACAAGAAAACTTGAAATGACCTTAAATCCTGCGGCTCACGCAGGAAAGAAACTTAATGGAGGATTTTCCATATTAGGCAATTCTAAAAAAAAATGCAATACATCGCCATTAAATTGTGAAGTTGAAGTGTTCAGCTAGAAAGGAAAGGTGACAACTGAATCGTCTTTCCATCCTCTGTGTAGAAAATGTTATTACAATATCATTGTCATAGGAAAAGGGGATCAAAGAGCCACCAAGAAAATGTGAGAAACATATCAAGGTGTTAGGCTGTTAACTAATAAAAATATGTTCTTAGTTTTTGATGTTCCTGGTATTGTCAGAGGTTTACAGTTGTCATTTATTATAGTTTTCTCATTTTATTTATTTATTTTTTAAAGATTTTATTTATTTATTTATTTGACAGAGAGAAATCACAAGTAGGCAGAGAGGCAGGCAGAGAGAGAGAGAGAGAGAGAGGAGGAAGCAGGCTCCCCGCTGAGCAGAAAGCCTGATGCTGAGCTCAATCCATCGCAGGACCCTGGGATCATGACCTGAGCCGAAGGCAGAGGTTTTAACCCACTGAGCCACCTAGGCACCCCTATAGTTTTCTCATTTTAAATAAATATTTATTTCTAAACAAATTGTTATTCATAAGTTTGTAATTTTTTCTCAGTGAGTGCCCCAATTGTCTAGTTTTTAGGGTCCACAAAGCTTGACTCTGCAGCTGGCCCCCGGGAAGTTCAGGGGGGATTCTGGTGTGCCTGGAGCAGCAGAATGGGTCTAGACACTCACTGGTACACACATGTGCCCCCCCTCTAGCTGGTCCCAACCACTCCCCAGGTGGCCCTGGGGTTCCTTCTTCTGGAGGACTGAATCTCACTGTCCGTGTTCCCTGAAGCCTACAGGGTCACCTCCTGTGGGAGGCTGGGGTGGGGTGGGGAGCACAGGGCAGGTGCTGGGTGTGTGAGTGGGAAAGAGTGTAGGTGCTCCGTGTGTGTGCACAGCCTCGCCTGTCTCGGCAGATGGCTCAGGGAGAGGCCTGGCCCAGCCCAGGACGTGTCTGTGCAGCAGAAATTCTCCCGAATCCTAATGGGACTCATATGTTAGTTTAATAAAGAGAGTGACTCAAGGGGCCTTCTGATGGCTCCCCTGGTTGGTAGTCTGACTCTTGATCTTGGCTCAGGCCATGATCTCAGGTAAGACTAAGACCCACATTGGGCTCCATACTGAGGGTGGAGCTTACTTAAGATTCTCTCTCTCAGGTGGCTCAGTGGGTTAGGCTGCCGCCTTCGGCTCGGGTCATGATCCCAGGGTCCTATGATCTAGTCCTGCATCGGGCTCCTTGCTCAGCAGGGAGCCTGCCTCTCTCTCCTCCTCTGCCTGCCTCTCTGCCTGCTTGTGTGCTTTCTCTCTTTCTGACAAATAAATAAATTAATAAAATCTTTAAAAAAAAAGATTCTCTCTCTCCCTCTCCCATCCCCTCTGCCCATCCTCTCTCCCCTCAACTCTTGTGTGTGCGTTCTCTCCTCCATTCTCTCTCAAACAAAACAAAACAAAACCCAAAAAACAAAACCAAAAACAACCAGAGAGAGAGAGAAACTCAAGGAACTAGAGGTTGGGCACACTTAAAGTGAATTTGACTGCTGATACCCTAGAGCCAGAGCTCCCCTTGACTCTTCCTTTGTGTACTTACTCCCCTCCCCTCCCTTCCCCTACTCCTTTCCCACTCACAGGCCACTGTCCAGAGCTACTAATCAGATGGAGGAGAGGATAGCCCCCTCCACCACCTCTCATGCTTCGGCACAATGCGAGTAAGTTTATTTAGGTTGGCCAGTAATATACTAAACAATTTTTTTTATTAACTTGAGAAGTGAACACTTTTTTCTAGTAAACACAAAAGCTCAGTCCTGGTTGTTCTTTTCAGAATGCAGCAAAACCTATAGTTAACATCCATAACAAATCTCTATGGGGAGTTTCTTGGGCCGCTATTGCCTCATCTGTACCATGGGGTGGTGGTAGTATCTGCCTTCTTGGCTGAATAACTGGGGACAGAGTCCTCTAGCTCCTCTAGCCAGCAAGCCTGCCTCCCCATGCCAGCCACCCCAATTTTCCACACTCCCTGCCATTCCCGATGTTCCCCAAATGTGTTTCCTTTCCATTAGTGTCTACGAGGCCAAAAATTTCTCAGAGCTGACTCTGAACAAGAATGACATCAGACTTCATGGCAAATACCTCAGAGATAACAAGAAAAAGCAGCAGGGGTCTCCTTAAACATGGAGCGTTCTTTGGGTTCACACGCAATCCCTGGGCTGACGAGGGAATCTCAATGTCCACACTGTGCCGTGGAAGCTGTAAAAAAAGAATATGAAGAAAGAAAAATAAACTTCTCTCTCCACAACTCCAAATCCTTCCTCCCTTCAGATCTTGTTGATTTTTCCCCCCAGCCAAAGGAAGAGATATTAATGGTAGTGGACACACAATGGTTGTGGGAATAGATAATTTTGGGAAACAGAGATAGTGAAAGTGCAATGTACCTGACCAGCACTTTAACTAACATGATGGAGAATTTTACACAGGCAACGTATTTTGAAATATGAGAAATGGCCAGTGACTCATCTCACCAGGTTTTCGTTTTCTTGGCTGCAACAATGAACAGTTAGAACAAAATGATTTTCAAAGTCTTTTCTAGGGCTAACATTCTATGATCTCACACTAGTAATGTTAACATTATCTTGATATCGAGCTAACATTTCTTTTGTTTTGTTTATTTTTAAGTGCCTTCTAATCCAGTCACCAGGCACCGATGAAGCCCTAACAGGCCATATAACTCAGAAAATACTTTTCTGTAGGAAACAATGGTGTTCTTGAAAATGTGAATGAAACGTGTGTTTTAAAAATGAATTGGGACACCAGGTTGGCTTAGTCTTAAACTGAGGTCAGAATCCCCAGGGTCCTGGGATGGAGCCCCGCATCCTCCCTGCTCAGCAGGAAGCCTGCTTCTCCTTCTCCCACTCCCCCTGCTTGTGTTCCCTCTCTCCCTGTGTGTCTCTCTCTCTGTCAAATAAATAAAATCTTAAAAAAAAAGATGAATCAACATCTATTTTAGATACACCACAGGGTTTTCTGCTTTTGAGAGTCTCTGAAGGAAGCTTTGTGCAGAGCAGTTATTTGTCAGTATGTCAAAGTCTATTTTCTTCAAGAAGGAGGTGTGTTAATCCTAGGCGCCTGCACTCCATAGAGTCTCATTTCCCTGGGGATGAAGCTGAAGTACAGGGAGGTTAAGTGGGGTTGCTGAGAAGTAAAAGCAGCTCTAGGACCAGCACCAGGACTCCAGAAACTCTAGGCCCACGCTCTGACCCGAATATCCCTTGAGTCCTTCCCTGGTTAATTCTTCCCAAAAACTGAACGTGCCCATGGGCTGGGCAGCCCGTGAGCGCTCGGAGCTCTGAGACACCAAGCACCCTCTAGGCAACATTTCACGGAAAACAAGACAACCTTCTGGATTAGTTGTCATATTGTGACAAGACTCTGTCTGTTTGGCAACACAACGACACTCCAGATGTATGTTTCCCCAAATTAAAACCATTTATTTACAGACATACGAAGGGAAAATAAACCTCACTCTGCCGCAGACTTCCTAGTAGCTGCTCTCCCCTTGATAGAAGCCAGGCTCCCCCTCCCTGTTTGCAGCTGACAGGGAGGCACAGTTGGTGGCAGAGGACACTTAGGTGGTGGGTATCCCCCAGCCCGGGGGACAGACACATTTGCTTCCTCGCGTTTTCTTCTGTTCTGAGGCCCGCAGTGAGGACTCTGACAGACAGACAGCAGACTGCCCTTCCTCATGTCACCTGCACCAGGAGCAGGTCTTCCGTCTCACGAGAAGTCTGGACCCACCATTTTCATCATCCCCGAAGGAAGTACTTTCTTATGTGTTCTGTTTCCACATCTGAAAACCCCAGGTTAAGGTCCTTGATATTTTCTTCTCAGGAAGTATTTCCTTCCCTTATAATATTTTCACTTCCTGACCCCTTGAAAAGTGATATAGTTCTGCTCTGCTTTTCAATCCAGAAAACGAGAGAACAGTGAGGCAGTTCTGTGTTCTAAGTGTATAGGTTGGAGTTGAAGAGGCAGAAAGCACGTTGGTCATAGAACCCCAATATTTGAAGAGTTTACTTTGCAACGAGATTCTTTCTAGTAAATGCTAGGGAGGATGTTCTTACCCTCACCCTTTCTTCTCACTATTTTGGCATTATTTTTCAATATTTTCAGGAACACACACAGAGACATGAAGGGACTAGGGTGAGGCGTACACAGGTGATATCGTGGGTCAGCCTGGAATTGGGGCACACATTTTCACCCATAGTCCAAGGGGAGGCTAAGCCATGTTGTCTAGCCACACAGCCCAAGAGATGAGAAAGTAAGTTTGCTAAGCATCCAGCCAGGCTGTACCCCAGGGAAATTGCTGGAGCAAGACTAGACGCCTCAGTGAGCAAATATTTACTGCTGGTGATTTGGGGCCGCAGGCTGGAACACCTAGGTGAAGAGAAACATTGTAGAGGCAGAGCAAGCTCTCAACTCCTCTAAGGGCATGCTCAGAACACAGCGTGATGGTGGTGTGAACAGAGCCGTGAGCCTTGAGAGAGGAGGGGACTGCCTCTGCCCTGGGCTTAGGGAAGGTTTCAAGGCAGAAGCTTTCAGGTGAGTCTGTGCGGGGTGAGTATGACTTTGTGAGAAGGAGAAAAGGGCAACGGGGACTAGGAGAGGAAGCGGTGGCAGGCAGTTCAGCATGAATGGGGAGTGAGGCCACAGAGCAAGCTGGGTGAGAGGGAGGATGGAAATGGTTGGCTGAGGATAGGTGGTGGGGAATTACCCGCTTCCCGTGCCAGGGGAATGGCAGGATTGTATCCATGTTGGAGGCAGAGGTTCCGGTGTTGTGTGGAGAGGTGAGAGAACCAGCAGGAGGAGGGAGCCAGCCGAGAAACTGCCCTTAATACTCTGGGCAAGAGCCATCAGAGTGGAGGGTGAGGAAGTGGTTCAGTACTTTTGCAGTGATTTCGAGGCCCATTGGACATGGAGGGCAAGGGCCATGGCCTTCTGGTTCTCTCTCCGTTTGCTCCCTTCCTGCTCACCCTCCACACCCCCTGATGCTCTGTTTTACTCCCACCCCAAAATGCTACTTTTAATATTGGTAATTCCAACAGATAATGTTATTTATTTCTCCTCTGATTTAATAGTGGGAAGTCTCTCCTGAGGGAAGTGAAGGCAATGTAGCTAGTAATAACATTTCTGAGTTTTGCTTTAAATCCCCTCTAGGGCATTATTAAGTGGACCTGACTTACCGGGCCAAACTCATAGTCAGAATAAATTTAACAGCATTTGCTAAGTAAGTGCCAAGCACTGTTTTAAGGATTGCATGTGTATTAACTCATTTAATCCCTATAAGTTCTAATCCTAATAACCCAATAAGGGAGGTCCTGTCGGAAAAATTATCCAGAAGTTAGAATAAAGGCAAAAAGGTGGACAACACATCCCTTCAGTGTAAGAGGTAAAAGTCTGTCCAAGGATTTTCTCCAGGAATGTCCTTGGTTTGCCTCATTACTTAATCTCAATTAAAGTTTCCAGAAGTAGAGAAGTCATTTGTTCATTTGAAGACTTCCATCCAGGAGATTTACAAATAATTTATCATGAGTGAAAAACATAACCTCACTGATTTATGATATATTGGGCATTACTCAGGTCATATCTAATTCAACTGCCTTATCCTAATATTTCTGCTTATATTCTCCATAAGTACCCTAGCTTCTCAGATGCTCTTTGAACCAATCATAACATCTTATTATTATTTCATTAGCAATGAATGTAAAAATGAATGATTTTATATTTTTTGAAAATTACATTTTGAAAATCATTATCCCCATTTTACAGATGACTAAGCTGAGGCACAGAGAAGTTACGGAATTTGCCGAACTTCAATAAGATACAAGTACTAGAAATGAGATTTAAATTCAGATAGCCTAGTTACAGGAAAGTCTCCTTATTCACTCCCCATGTATTTATTGAACACTTTCCTCCATCCTTGACTTTTCCCAGATTTCCCCTCCTACTGAATCCAAGGGTTCTTTATTTCATTAAGCAAGTATTTACAGAGATGCTACTATGTGGCAGATTTTGAGTTAATCTACTTTATTGTATTAAATTTTTGTATATTACAATTAACTAATTGTGTATTGTATTAATGTTGTATAGCACAAGCTTAAAAATAAGCTCCTGTCCAAGTGTCTAGGCTCTTAAATAAGCCAGGCATTTATATAATTTGCCTTGTCCTTTCTATTGGCATCTTATGGCTGTCTATGCTTTTGGGCAGTATAATTGCCATTGGTAGAGGGAGGAGCCAGAAGAGGTAAAAAGCAGGCTCCTTGATTATGGGATGAGGGTCTATGAAAATTCTATGAACTAAGCGTTTTCCAGAATCCTCAGCCCATGGAATTCATATTGTAAAGCTGGACATGTAAAATGATGTTATATAAAGATCCCCTTTTGCCAACTCCAGCATCCATGCTCTCCTTCAAAATCACCTAGTAGCTGCCTTCAGTGGCCTCACCTAATTCTTATTTTAATGGTGGTCCTTATGCTAGAATCTTTCTAAGCAATTACAATTGGTGGTTTCCTTCTGTTTCAGCTATCAGTATGTTCTATTATTGTCTTTTTTCTTTTTAAGATTTTATTTATTCGATGGACAGAGACACACAGAGAGAGGGAACACAAGCAGGGGGAGTAAGAGAGGGAGAAGCAGGCTTCCCACGGAGCAGGGAGCCCAATGTGGGGCTTGATCCCAGGATCCTGGGATGATGACCTGAGCTGAAGGCAGATGCTTAATGACTGAGCTACCCACCCTTGTTGTCTCTGCCTTTAGGTTATGAAAACATGGGATAAATGGGCTTGGGATAGCTGTGGTCATGCCTAAACTACCAGCAGACTGTCCCCTGAAAACTTCCAGCAAGTACTGGTGATAAATGTTCTGCTCTCAGAGAAAACAGATTCCTCCCATTACACTTTGAGATGCTTATCTCCATTTCAAGGATGACAACTGAAACTCCCAAAGTCAGGAAATTCACCTGTAGCCCAGATAGGAAAACAGTGATGCTTCAGGAGCATTTCCCACTCAGCCTGCCTGACATTGATAAGATGCCTAATTTGTTACTTAGCTTTGCAGCCTCTTGGTCAAGTTGCCAGAGGTGATCCTCTCTATGGCTGGAGATGGAGAAGTGATGACTGTGCAGTACTCCAACTTCCAGATTCCAATTTCCCATCTCCAGTGTGTTATGTTGACTCCAGCATTGACTACCTTCTAACACAGCAAAACTCCAGGAGAACTATTCACCAACAAATAATCAATAAAATTTAAGGAAGCAATATTACAGTAGCCGCTCATATTCTTAACTGTCACATCTTCTGACTTGAGCTGAATCCCTCAAGATGTTAAGTAACTGAAATGTTGGTGAGTGTTTGCCTCCGTCTCTGTTTCTCCCTTGTTCCCACCCAAAGCACCCAGTGAGTTTGAATTTCCTCTGAATGATTCGATGTCGTGTCTGGATGAACCAACTCTCCCACTTGAGTCAGTGAGAGGAATGTCAACACAGGATACCTGGTAGATTAGCCCCTGGTAAACTCTGGCTATGGTGAACCAAATGATGTGCTAGGGACCAAAGAGTCATGTGCTTCTATTGTATATGATGCTAACCGAGGGACTGTTGCTTCTCCTCCTGCAACTGGCCCAAATAGAAGCATATCATATTAAGTGTGGGGAAGAACAAAGAACCCCGGACAGTCCTCCACTAAGGAGGTGATAATGTGCACATCTGGAAACTGCCACTTTTAGGCTGGTGACTGATAGCTCTAGGGAGAAATGGTTTACCCAGAAAAACAGGACAGGTAGGAATCTGAATCCCTTTCTTCTATAAACCATTTAATTGTTGACATGGATACAAGGAAGGGATTATATCGCGGGGACCCAGGGAGGGACTTTGAACAGTTAGACTGATATCTATGGCAGATCAAAGAAAGGAGGCTTAGACAATTCAAGTGGTTTATCTGAGGTCACCTCTAGGGAGAAGGGGCAGATCTGGGATGGAGGTGCGGGCTCTCAAAGGCAATCGTGATCTAATCTATCTGTGAGTGTCTCCAGGACTGGCTGCCATTTACACCCATAGGAAAATGTCTTCGAACACTTCTCTGGAATGCAGCATGCTCTGTGGAAGGAAATGTCCATTACTAAGTTGGGGCACATATGTCTTTCTTGAAGAAAATGTGCTTGAAAATTCCCATTGCTCCTCCTCCTTTGAGATGGAAACAAGCTATGAGAGACGAGCAAAGGTGTGAAGTAAGCACCTCAAGAGAATCAATAACCAGGCTAAATTAAGACAGATATGCAAATGGAATTCCAGTATGTCTGATTTCCATGTGAGATGCCCAGCTGTATTTTTCCATCATTCCTTATAGGCCTCCAAGGAGCTGTGAAAAGCACCTGGTCTCTAGGGAACAATATTCTAAAGCAAGCAGCTAGGAAAAAGCCTTCTTTAATATGTCTTGAAATGAACTCACGACTGGACTGGAAATGTATCTTCATTCAACATGAGCACATCAATAAACTAAAAAGCAGAGGTTCTTCCAAAGCACTTCAAGTGGGTGTTTGATTAATATCTCAGAGCCCACGGGAGCTCCAGAGCATGTTTGGAAAGTCTGTGTCCAATCTGGGCAGAAATCCATGTGCTGGATGACATGAGAGTGGGTCTCTGAACTGGAGCTGAAGCTATCTATGGCTTCGTAAGAGGGCTCCAGCAGGGGATGGCAATTTCTGCAAAACAAGGAGTGGTGGGTTTGTGATCCTTATTCTGGCAAGAATAGCTACAGCAGAGGCCTAGGGGGCCTGGCAATGCCTCCACACGTGCTCACTTGGGCAAGGTATGGGCCAGCATTGGGAGGGGCCTATAGGGATGGGTCTGGGTCTGTGGGCACCTAAAAAGTGTCTGTCCCTGTGGTAAATGTCAGTGACTTGCCTCAGCTCACCAGGACATCTCCATCATCTTGTGTCGAATTTGGTAATCACCTATTTTCTTTCTTTTTTACCTTCCTGATACCTGTTTGGGAAGGACACCATCAGCTGTCAACCCATCAGTGATAACCTCCATTTTCTTTTGCTTTTAGAACCACAAGGTATTCACCCTCCTCTGAGAGGCCTCCTTTATGAGAGGCTAGGCCCTTCCCCACACTAGGGAGAGAAGCTCTATTGGTCTAAAGGAGTCCGTGATCCCAGTCCATTACTAATGAATGAAAGTGTAGAATGAATACAACTTGAATGAGACCGTTTGGGAACCACTTGGCCCAGAGGATGGAGTATGTGTAAAGAGTGGCTGACATGGCCTAGTCAGGTAGGTTGGAATCAAGTTACAGGAAGATTTATTTATTTATTTATTTATTTATTTTTATAATTAATTTTATTTTTTTAAACATATAATATTTTTTTATCCCCAGGGGTACAGGTCTGTGAATCGCCAGGTTTACACATTTCACAGCACTCACCATAGCACATACCCTCCCCAATGTCCATAAACCCACCCTCCCTCTCCCAACCTCCCTCCCTCCATCAACCCTCAGTTTGTTTTGTGAGATTAAGAGTCACTTATGGTTTGTCTCCCTCCCAATCCCATCTTGTTTCATTTACTCTTCTCCTACCCCTTAACCCCCCATGTTGCATCTCCTCTCCCTCATATCAGGGAGATCATATGATAGTTATCTTTCTCCGATTGACTTATTTTGCTAAGCATGATACCCTCTAGTTCCATCCATGTCGTCGCAAATGGCAAGATTTCATTTCTTTTGATGGCTGCATAGTATTCCATTGTGTATATATACCACATCTTCTTTATCCATTCATCTGTTGTTGGACATCTAGGTTCTTTCCATAGTTTGGCTATTGTAGACATTGCTGCTATAAACATTCGGGTGCACGTGCCCCTTTGGATCACTACGTTTGTATCTTTAGGATAAATACCCAGTAGTGCAATTGCTGGGTCATAGGGTAGTTCTATTCTCAACATTTTAAGGAACCTCCATGCTGCTTTCCAGAGTGGTTGCACCAGCTTGCATTCCCACCAACAGTGTAGGAGGGTTCCCCTTTCTCCGCATCCTTGCCAGCATCTGTCATTTCAAGTTACAGGAAGTTTTAAATGATAGGCAAGAAGTTTGGATTTTGTTCAGTGTTATTGTTTGAGTTCAGATAGTTTATTTGGGAGGTGAAAAGAGGGAGCATAGAGGAAAAAGGGTGGTGGTGAGATAGGGAAGGGAGAGAAGCCAATGAAATGCTTATTAGTGACTGATTTACTGCTGATGCAACTAGAACTCAGTCCCAGTACAGAAACTGAGGAGCGTGCTGTAGAGTTGACTCTGTGAGTCAACTCTAAAAGAATAAGACTTCTTTTATCCAGTGACCCCACCCCATCCCACCCAATCACATTGGCTAAGAGTTGCTTTGAGAGGGGTCAACTTTTCCCAAATTGGGGTTTAAACTTTTAGTGGCACAAACACCCTTGATGCTGAAGAAAACTTTTAGGAAAATAAGAGATGGAAACTTTAAGGTGGAGAACTGTTCTGGGAAATGGACCCCATGGCTCCAGGAGACCTCGGTGGGGAGGGAATGTGTGCCCAGGAAACCAACAGTATCCCCTACATTTGGTAACTAATGGAATACACAGAAAAATGTTAAACTGATGAAAGACTTAATTAGAGGTTCTTTGGAAAGAGTTTTTTTTTTTCATCGAGACAATGTATATGATTGGTGGGATTTCACATTTCACTCAAAAGACATTTCTTGACTCCTCAGCAAAATGCCAAGAGTATGTTAAAGAATAAATCCTTTCCCCTCAAGAAGCTCACTGTCGGGGTGCCTGAGTGGCTAAACTAGTTAAGTGGCTGCCTTTGGCTCAGGTCATGATTTCAGAGTCCTGGGATTGAATCCCACGTTGGGCTTCCTGCTCAGTGGGGAGTCTGTTTATCCTTCTCCTCCTGCCCCTCCCCTGCTTGTGGTCTCTCACTCTCTCTCAAATAAATAAAAAAAATCTTTTTTTAAAAAAATTATTTATTTATTTGACAGACAGAGATCACAAGTAGGCAGAGAGAGAAAGGAGGAAGCAGGCTCCCCGCTGAGCAGAGAGCCCAATGCAGGGCTCGATCCCAGTACCCAGGGATCATGACCTGAGCTGAAGGCAGAGGCTTTAACCCACTGAGCCACCCAGGCGCCCCAATAAATAAAATCTTAAAAAAAAAAAAAGCTCACTATCTGGGAACCAGGGCTTTTGCTGTCAGAAGACAAGAACACTATGCTATTGGTCAAGTGAGATAACGAGGAAGTACATTAAGCCAGTTCAGAGGAGATAATGGATGTGAGAGACATGACAGAGGTAAACTGAAGGTCATTTGCAGATACCATAAAGAAACGGTTTTCAAAAGTGTTCAGGGATCCTGGGAGTCCTCAAGACCTTCCTGAAGGTCAAGAGGACAAAACTATACTCATATTAATACTAAGATGATAATTTCCTTTTCACTCTTACTTTGTCATTTCTGTACATTGCAGTTTTCTAGAAACTGAATGATATGTCATGACAGAATTTATCAGGGGCAAGCCAAATGTGCTTTTTAATTCTTGTGTTTTAAAACATTTCTTTTGGGGCACCTGGGGTGGCTCAGTCAGTTTAATATCTGCCTTCAGCTGAGGTCATGATCTTAGGGGTCCTGGGATCAAGCCCAGTGTTGGGTTCCCTGCTCAGTGAGGAGTCTGCTTCCCCCCTCCCTCCCATCTCCCCCTCCACCATTCATGTTCTCTCTCTCTCAAATAAATGAATAAAATCTTAAAAAAAAATTTCTTTCTTCTAATTAAGTTCTAAAGTGGTATATATACAACATGGTAAATATTTATTGGTATAACCCATATAAATAAAAGATTTGGGGGATTCTTAATAATTATTAAGAGTATATAGTGGTCCTGGGACCGAAAAGTATGAGGATCACTGCTTTATAGATTTTTTTAATTTGATTTGAAAAATATAGCCAAGGAATTTGCATTAAAGAATGTAGGCAGAAATTCTCCAATTATTTGGAGAAAGAAACTAATGCAGGAATCAAAGGATGATTAATTGAGTGACAAACCCAAGGATAGATGGAAAATGGATGGCCTGGGAAATCATTTGAAGAAATCCAGTTTTGGGTGCTGTATTAGTCAGGGCTCTCCAGAGAAACAGAACTGACCATATGAAAGAGAGAGAGAGAGAGTTCTCCCTCAGCCTTTTTATTCTGTTCAAGCCTTCAGTGGATTGGGTAAGGCCCTCCCATACTGGGGAGAATAATCTGGTTTACTCACTCTAGTGATTCAAATGTTAACCTCATCCAAAAACACCCACAGAGACACACCCAGAATAATATTTGACCAAATGTCCAGGCATCCTCATGGCCCAGTCAGGTGCTAACTCTGGATGGGAAATAGAGACCCATCAGTAAGAAAGTGGGAGGACTAGAGTGGAGAGGAAGACAAGGCAATGCATTCACTGACTCACTCAGGATTTTCTGTCTGGCCACAGATTCTCATTGCTCTGTCTTCATGCTTACAGATTCCATTTTAGTGAGATCACAAAATTCCGTCTCATTCCCCCTGTCTCGTTGCTTATCTCCTTTCTGCATGATCCTTTTTGGGATCAAGGCTAATTCTACTTTTTGGACGAAGCTGACTTCACCTCAGCAACCACAAAGCATCAAGATGGTGTTCTACCCCCACCCCAAACCCATATAAAGCCTATAACCTCATCCTGAAAGAGGCAAAGAACACATTTATTTCTCCAGAAATGCAGTAAATGCTAAAGCTTGTTTTATGAGAGACTCCTTAGCCATAATCATTCTTATGATAATGTATCATAAGATTCTTATATGATAATGTATTGCAAATTACTAGTTAATGCTCTTTTCAGTAATCTGAACACTAAGCTGGCTTTCAACAAGTGAGTCATTGGTAGAAAAGAGAATGACCTTTCACATCTGGGAGTTCCATTTAAATAAAAAAGGTCCTTGATGAAACACATTTGGTGGGCTCAACTCACTAATCCTCACAGAGCAGTAATGTGCGGGATGAAGAAACGCTTTCTGGTAATGATGTAAACGTAGTCATCCTTAACCTCCCGGAAACACAACAAGGCCATACCATCCTGGGTGACCCAGAGGTGTTCAGAGTCCCTACTGTGTCTGTATGCCCACATCTAGCCTCTTGAAGACCCTAACCACCTAGTCCTGATAGATGTCTGTCAAAACTGACCAAGGCCTCAGGTCTTTGCAGGGAGGGACTTCTTGCTATTAATAGACAAACCCATAGTCGGCATAAGGGTGTTCTACATATTATGCTAACTCTGGAAGCTTAGAAAGGAGCGTTTCATGGTAACATAACCTTATAAAAATAAAACCCTCTCTGGAGAGTCAGAATCATACTAGCATTTTAAAAAGCTCTGAAAAAGACTTCAGTAAAGATGGGCACTTAGCTGAAACTAATTTGATCAGGTGGCAAGATACTATGGGTTGGCTCACTCATCTCTCAGCCCACTGCCTCTTACAGTGTGTGTGCCTCCATTTCCTGAAAATTACATTTCCCAGGACTCCATGGGAGGTCAGATGTAGGCACACAATCTAGATGGGACCAATGAGATGTGTACCCAGGGGATACCTGCTAGAGGAAATCAGCACAGTAGAAGAAAATTGCATCTCTTGAGAGCAGAGCTGCAAATGTCTGGTTTTCCTGAGGGTGGGTCATGCTAAAGTGCGTGGGGTCCACTCTCCAGTGCACTAGTTGCCAAGCAGAAGGAGCTATGATGAGCAGTGGTGTTTATGCTAGAAAACTGCCACAGTATGGTTAGGCACTGTTCTCTGCCTGTTGTTGGCCTTAGCTGCGTGGTTTCTGGCTGAGGAACATACCAGTATGGCTTCCCAGGGAATAATAATAACAATAGTCATCATAATAATTGTTTTGCTACTTAAACTGGCTAGAATGACTCCAGGTTGCAAGTAAACCCTGATTGTTCCAACCACAGAAACTACTGAATACTTAAGAATATCCCATAAAACTAGTGGTTCAAGGAATACACATTTGGAAATGCTATTTTTCAAAGAGAACTTGGGAAGACTCCAACATGAATCCAGGGGAATATAAACCCCAAGGGTGGGAATTTCAGGTACTGTGCCAGGAACTGTCTGTCATGAGGCTAGGAGAGCTGTATATGTGCTATGTTATTTGCCATCTCTGGACCAGAAGCTCTCAAGGTACTTCCTACATGAAATCTACAAGTTCATGAACACATTGGCTGGACTAAGCATCTGTTCTTTATCTCATATCCTGCTGGGTCCTCATAAGGAAATGCAAATAAGTGAATGGCTTGATTTCCCATTGGGACGACGGAGACGCTGAAGATTTATGTCTGAAACCATTAGGGAATGTAACATGAAGTGAAGCATTTTGAGGTTTAATACATCTAACTTATTAAACACATAAATTATAAAGCGATTCTTCCATTATCTAGGATTTCCTTCTCTAAATTAGTGGCTCATAAGCCAAACTGGGTCCATAGAAATGTTTTACTTTGTCCATGCAGGGTTTTGTTTTAGTGAATTAGTTGATAACATTTACAAAACTGGGAGATTTTTGCCTTAAAAGTTAAAAAAAAACTGGCAACTAAGGGCAGAGATAATTATGCCCTTTTCTGATATGAACGCTGTTTTTGTTTTTTTTTTCTTTTTCTTTTTCTGTCTTGTTTAATCTCTAGAATTATTCTTTACAAGGGACACTGGCAATTTGGTTAACTTTTCTGATTTTAAAATTCCCTAAATGCAATTGTACCCTTGAAAGATGGTCACTGGATTGATGGAAGATGACCAACCAAGTTTCCCAAACCTGTAGGATGGAGGGAAGACAGAGGTAGCACATAGATGATGAAGTCGGAGGTGGACCCTGAGAGACTGGGCTTGTCATTTGGTCTTTCTGGAAACAATGTCCCCACTATTTAAAAAAACAGGTCTGGCAGTATGACACAGGTGTTCTGACCACCAGCGTGGTGTTCTACATACTTCATTGTGTCCCTTCTAATGAAAGCAAATACAATATTGCCTAATACATGAAAGGGAAAATGTGAGAAGGGTGAAGGCAGGTCCATGGAATGATGGAGGTTGCAAAGACTAAAGCTCCCTCCTTGCCCAAAACTTTGTGACACCTCATTGCTTCTTGGGGACATCTTCAATCAGACTTCTAGTTCTGTTAGGTAACAAAAAGAGAGTACTAAAAGAATGGATTATGGATTTGACTTAAAAAAGGGTTTTTAAAAGAAGAAAGTTTCCTTGGTGGCCACATGTAAAAATCTGAGTGTTTTAGCCCTGTGGCTGCAAACTTCAGTCATTTTAGATGCCAGAAATGCAAAACAGGGGAGTTATTTGTGCGTCAGGTGCTGTGGTGACTATGCAATCCTGGGAGCATCTATTCTACCTCAGAGGGGAAGCCACTACTACTTCAGCTTGCCATCGCCCGCTGAGGATGTGACCCAATATGGACCATGATCCCAAAATTTCAAGAGAAGCTGGAAATCTGGCATTTTGTATGAAATGTCCAGATAAGAAAGAAACAAAATAAAATTTGTAAGTCACCAATATGCAACCTTTGTTTAAAACCCTCACTTGACTAGGCTACTTATGAACAAACATAAAAATAACAGAAACTTTCCCTTAACAAAACAACTAGTAATTGTAGATAAAATGTTAAAAAATGTTTAAATGTACAGTTAAGCTCTTTAAAGAATAAGATAAATCAATAGAGTAGTAAGTATTTGAGCTGACAGTGTACCTGCCCTGGATTTGGGAGTAGTTTCCAGTCTTAGAAACTAAGAGACCTGATTTTTAAGAAAATTTTTGTTATTGTGGTAAAATATAAATTACGTGAAATTTACCATCGTCACCACTTTTAATGTGTGATTCCGTAGTGTTAAGTACATATAACCATCATCGTTGTCCATCTCTAGAACTTTTTCATGGTCCCAAACTGAACTTTTGTACCCATTAAACAATGATTCCTTCCTCCTTTTGCCCAGACCCTGGCAATAACCATTCTACTTTCCATCTCTGTAAGTTTGACTACTTGAGCTACTTCACGTAAGTGGAATCATGCAGTGTTTTTCCTGTTGTGACTAACTGAATTTTTTCACTTAGCATAATGTCTTCAAAGTTCATCCATGTTGTAGCATGTGCCAGAATTTCATTTCCCTTTAAAGGTGGAATAAAATTGTATAAATACAGATATAGGTATAGACATAGATGTATAGCTATAGGTCACATTTTCTTTATATATTCATCCACCAGTGGACATCTGGATTGTTTCTACCTTTTGGGTCTTATGAATACTGTTGCTGTAAATGAATATAGGTGTACAAATATCACTTCAACTCCCTGTTTTCAAATTATTTTGGGTATATACCCAGATACGGAATTATTTGATTAAATGGTAATTCTTTTTTTTTTTTTTAACAAGCTTTAGTTCACTTTATTTTTCTTGTATAAAACTATGTGGTAGCCACAGCTGGAGCCTGGGTCCTCTGCACAGAGACTCTGGTGTGGGTCTTCACAAGATGGTCCGTGAACTCCTAATAGGGAGACTTGGTGAACACAGTCTCCTTCCAGAGGTCAGGGGTGAGATAGCTGTAGGTCTTGGAGATGGCATCGAAAGTAGCCTTGGCAAAGTTCCCCAGGGGGTCAGTGCAGCCCCTGGCCGAGGTGTAGTAGTCGTCGATACCGGACATGACCAGCAGTTTCTTGGGCACAGGGGCCGAGACAATGCCAGTGCCTCTGGGGGCAGGGATGAGACGCACCAGCACAGAGCCACAGCGGCCAGTCACCTTGCATGGGACAGTGTGGGGCTTGCCAATCTTGTTCCCCCAGTAGCCTCGCCACACAGGGACGATGGAAAGCTTGGCCAGAATGATGGCCCCGCAGATGGCAGTGGCTACTTCCTTGGAGCACTTGACACCCAGACCGACGTGCCCATTGTAATCTCCGATGGCGACAAATGTCTTGAACCTGGTCCGCTGGCCGGCGCGCGTCTGCTTCTGCACAGGCATGATCTTCAAGACCTCATCCTTGAGAGAGGCTCCCAGGAAGAAGTCGATGATCTCAGACTCCTTGATGGGCAAGGAGAAGAGATAGATCTCCTCCAGGGACTTGATCTTCATGTCCTTGACCAGACGGCCCAGCTTGGTGATGGGGATCCACTCCTTGTCCTCGGCCTTGCCCCCGCGAGCTCCGCGGCCTCGGCCCCGGCCCCAACCACCGCCCGGCTCCGACCCCGGATGCCGCGGCCGAAGCCTCCGCAGAAACCGCTCCGGCCTCCCATTCCAGGGCCCCCAGGCCCTCCCGCCCTCCCACAGCACCCGCGTCATCCACCATTTGGTGTTCTCTCGGAGAGGAAGGATTAAATGGTAATTCTATCTTTAATTTTTTGAGGAGCTACCACACTGTTTTCCACAGTGGCTCCATTATTTCAAATTCCCACCAGCAATGTGTGAGGGTCCCAGTTTCTGTCCTACTATTTTCTGTTTTGTTTATAATAGCCACCTTAATGGATCTGAGATAAAGAAGCATGGGATTTAATGACCACTTAGGAAAAGGAATTGAGTCCTGGATCCACAAGACGCTCAAAACCTTCTTCAGAACCAGCATTCTTAAGTGGCTAATCCCTTATGAAAAAGGAGAACTAGAAGTTAATCTATCACATAAGGATATGTCAAGGAAAATTGTCAATTTCTCTCTGGTTGGAAAAAAGTTTGTTGAGGTGCAAGAACCCTGAAGCTAAGATATTAGCTCAAAAGTGTACCCAGACCAGCAATAGCGCTGGGATATCTGGCAATTCAATGGAAAACCTCTTCGCTGGGATATACCCTTCACCAAGGATGGTTTCACAGATAAAACTCAGCTGAACATAAATTCAAAGCCAAATTTTTTAAATACTAAAACAGAAAAACACAGTACCTGAAAAAAAAATTCATTTCCTGGGATTGACAGTATATTAAACATAACAAAAGAAAGTAGTAATGACCAGAAGACTGGCCAATAGAGATCATCTAAGCTGAAGGACAGAGAGAGACTTTTTTTTTTTTTTTAAAGATTTTATTTATTTATTTGTCAGGGACAGAGGGAGAGAGAACGAGTGAGCACAGGCAGACAGAGAGGCAGGCAGAGGCAGAGGGAGAAGCAGGTTCCCTGCTGAGCAAGGAGCCCGATGCGGGACTTGATCCCAAGACACTGGGATCATCACCTGAGCCGAAGGCAGCCACTTAACCAACTGAGCCACCCAGGCGTCCCAGAGAGAGACTTTTTTAAATGGGCAGATCTTCATTAAGCTGTGGGACTGTCTCAGTTAATCTAACACATATTTAAGAAGGAGAGGAGAGAGAGAATGGGACAGGAAAAAAACTGCAACTATACTGGTTGAAAATTTTAAAAATTTGACTCAAAATAGCAACCCAGACATCTGTGGGTCCCAGCAAACCCCAAACAGGTAAGTGCAAATAAAACCATGCCTAAGTATATCATAGTCAAACTGCTGAAAACCGAAAGAAGAAAAAATCTTAAAAGCATCCAAATAAAGAAGTTACATTACATAAGAGAGAATAATTATATTTATGATGCCTAACTTCCTATAAGAAAAAAATGGGGCTAGAAGAAATAGAACTATATCTTTTTAAAACTATGAAAGAAAAACATTGCCAACTTGACATTCTATACATAGCAAAAATATTTTTCTTAAGTGCAAGTGAAATAAAGACATTTTTAGATAAACAAAAGCTGAAAGAGTTTGTTGCCAGCAGACCCCACACTATAAGAAATTCTCAAAGATGTTATTCAGGCTAAAGAAAAATAGTACCAGATGGAAATTCAGATCTACAGGAAGAAATGAAGAACATTAAAAATGATAAATATTTGCGTACATATAAAGGACATATAGGATTTTGTCATAATTAACTCTTGTCCTCCAAAACACACCATTGGGAAAACTGAAGCAGCTCACAGAATGGCAGAAAGCATTTGGCCCTGTGGAAATGGCCGCTGCCAATCTCACTGTTACCATTTGGAAGGATGGCTTGGGACTGGGTGTTACAGCATGAAGAAAAATCATGGGTGATTTTTCTCTCAGGAACTATTTTTCCCACTCTTCGAGCCAGGGTAAAGGGTGTCCTTGGAACTCCTTGTGCATCCTGGTTCCTGCCTCTAGGTTTCAGGCTATCTTGCATCTAGGTTGGGGGACACAAAAGGATGGAAGGGAAACTCACCAGCAGTTCAGTGAATTCTGATCTCCTTCCCCAATCCACCTGCTGCTTCCTGTTCAGAGTCCTCAAATAGCTGGCCCAGCGTTTGGAGCTGCATTCAAGTGAGAAAGACAGTGTAGATGGAGCATGCTGACCCATTGCTGGAGGAAGTCATCAAGAAGACAACGTGACTGCTGGTTGACTTTAAATGGCACTAGGAACCACTTCAAGGACGCAGCCTTGAGAGAGCAAAGTGTGTCGAGACCATCTGGACATATATAGGACTGAGCCCTGTTAAGGTCTCTGTATAAACTTTAAAGATTCTGGCTGGTAGGTGCAGTGTTCTAACAGTCTTGCAGCTGCCCAACATAAGCCTCGTATATAAGTTTCCTTGCTTATTTAACAAGCTAGAATGTTCTGCCTTCTTCAGTCTCTCCTTGCTCTTTGTGTAAGGGGAACAGTTTCAAAGTTCACCAAGAAACACCCGAGGTTGCAAAACAACATCCATCTTACCCAGAATCAAAACCCAAGAATTAAGTTTTGAGCACATTAAACCTGGGGTACTCATGGGACAACTGGGTGAAAATATGTCTGAAGCTTTGAAGGGAGATCTGGGTTAGAAATAGGTATTCCCGTCTTCAATCTATAGATGCCTGCAGGCATGGGACTGGAGGAGAGAAATCAGGAAAAAGTACAGAATAAGCCAAATGGAGCCAGGAATAGAGTCCTGGGACCATCGGCATCAGAGAGATGAGTAGCAGAGAGGTCCAGTGGGCTGGACACAAGCCAAGGGGCTTCTGTCACATCTCCAACCTGCTCTCTCCTCTACAGTGCAAACCATCCCAGTTTCCAATGTTCCCGGTGTTTTGACCATCTCTACCTGTGTCCCCATCACCGGGGCGGATGCGGAGAGTGTTAAACATGTTGATTCTCAGGCCATACGCCAAACTCACTTAATTAGAATCATAAGCAGTGGGACCTGCCTGCCTGAGTTTTTAATTAGCTTTCCAGGGATTTCTTATGAAGACTTAGAGAATCAGGGCCCGAGGCCTAAAGAACGCGGGAACCTCTGTGTCTGTCACCAGCATGAAGACAAGGCTCTGAGCTGGGGGAAAGGGAAGAGAAATGAGGGAGAAGGGAAAGAGAGAGATTGCCCAAGTTTGGTAGGTGAGGTGGGAGAAGGAGATGGAGGACAGAAACCTTTTACTCTCATTCTTCGAGACTTGAGGCTGAGCTCTTGGAGCAGCTGGGTGGGGCCCATCTTGAGAGTTTTGTGTTGGAGGCCCTCTGCAAGCCTAGCACTAGCTTATTGGGAGCCACAGGAAGCCACACAGCTGCAATGAGTGTGATGATGAAGGTGACAGGTGAGCCGACAGTGTCAGGTGACACTGTCTTTCTTCAAAGAGTATCCGAGGGTATAGTCCTCTTACTTTTACATGACTCAATTGGCATAGGTTCATGGGTCCATTTTATGCCAAATCCAGTAGTCATGTTTTCTTCTGTGCTGCTCTGGCCAAACAACATCTGTTTGGATAGGGGAAATGGAACTTGCTGAGATGCAAAGTCACACACATCAGTTTTTCCTCCAGCCTGTCTACTGAACAGGACATTTAAGAAATCTTGTGAAAAAGACTAAAGGTTAATGTCAATAGAAACCCCATTCGATGGAAGGGAATTCACCACCAAGAGCGTTTGACCTCTTAGTGCTTCCTAATACTCCATGCAATTCCAAGTTTTCTTGAACTTCACTTGAGTTGTTCCCAGCCTTGATTCTTTCCTGCAAGTGCCTTACAGCTGCAACCATGCATCCCCAGCTCCATATTCCCAGGTCCCAGCACAGTGTCTGACACACACTAGGGGTGTCTGTTAAACTTCTGAAACTTCACTTATGAGTTTAGCATCCAAGTGCCATGCGTTCTTCCTAATGTCTTCTACATTTCTTTTTTCCTCCTCCCAGATTTTTCTTCTTTTCTGTCTTGTTCTTCCCTTTTCCTTCTTCTTTCTCTCCTTTGTCTCCCTCCTCTCTCCTCCAGTGCCCCAACATTGCCAGGAGACGACTTCGTGTGCAGCTGGCATGTGAGGAAGGTGAATTCCTCCAGTCCCACCCTTTGTCTCCCAGCTCTCCTTTCTTTTTCCTTCTCCTCTCTGCACCCAGTCCTCCATGTTGAAGCATGAATGTGAAGAACACAGTGCTATTCAAGGAAGAGGAATTAAAACTAATTCTCATTTGCTATTCATCCCTTATTTTTAGTGATTTTTAGTTTTGAGTGAAAAATTCATGACCAGCAGGAAACATACTTCATTCTAGAATGCTGCAGCATGATCCATTTAATAATCCAAATAATCTTTCAGTATGCTTAGTCAAGGCACTAAAAATTATTATATCCCCATCCACATTTGGAAGACTGTCTGATGTCCTGAGCACTCAGGACACATGACCAAAGTCCCCCTCCCCATAGGCTAGATTTGCCACATCGTCTACTGAACAATGGATAAATGCTTATGGACAAGCTCTGTGCCAGAGACTACTGAGATTATGGGTTTATGTACGTGTATATAAAGTTACACTTAAAGATGCTTGACTTGCTCGAGACCATTATTCTTTTGACTCACTGTGTTCTCACCAGCCGTTCACATGTTTCTGAATAATCTATACCGTTGGGCCATCTGGAGATTGTGCTGGTTGATAGCTAACCACTCCTGGCAATAGCAGGGAGAGGATTAAAATTCAGGCCAGCATATTTTCCTTTCTGAAAGCAGCTCTCAGAAAAACTGAGCTTCTGCTTGGAACTATATTTATTACTTTTCATGAAGAAAGAGATTAAAAGTGGAAGAAGGAAACCCGCATTGTTGAACCCCTTCTAAATACTACCCAACATCTAAGTGTTAACTCATTTAATTCTAAAACAAAACAAAGAAAAACAAAAACTCAAAACACCAAACACAAGGGAGGACTTATTGTCTTTAAATCACAGATGAAGGAATGAGAGCTCAGAGAGTTTAGGTCACTTGTGCATGACCACAGAATTACAGAGTGCTTAAGCTAGGATTCAAACCCAATGCTGGCCAAGTCCAAAGCCCATATGCTTTCCAGTGGTGCTTTAATCTCACTGCAGGACTATCAGTATGTGTGTACGTCACTCTTCTTGATATATCTCCACGCACCCTTCTGCCTCTCCTCCTGCATCCCTCCCCAATAACCTTTCTTCTTTTATCAATAATATGTCACATTTGTATGGTGCTTTACAGATATTTATCAGGTGTTTTCATAGCAACCCTGGAAAGCAGGATCATTATGGTTTGCAGTTTATAGATGTGGAACCTGGGATCCAGAGGGATGATGGAATTGGCTCTTTGTCAGAGAGCAAGCCAGCGTCTGAGCAGATTCTGGAAGGAAGATGGGCTGTGGGCCTGGTCACTGGGGAGCCCTTAGGGCAGATCAGGGAGCTAGGATTGATGAAAGGCAGGTCAAAGGGAACGGGGCAGGCAGGGAAATATGGGCAGATGAGCATTTCACTAGAGAGGCTGAATTCTGTTTGCTGGGAATTACAGAATTTTCTGATAGTTCTATTTCCCATGTTGCTGTTTAGAGCACTTGCATATTCCCATAACTCCTGACTCTGAAAGTTCTTGCTTCACCCAAAGAATTGTTTTCTCTTGATATTCATCTTCTAAAAGCGTTATTCATGTTCCTCTTCCATCTGTACATAATTTCTGATGCAGGCCTTCACCCCGTCTCCATGGACAACTACAGCAGCTTTCTGATTTGTTTCCCTGTCTTTGGTCAGCTCCCCCCACCTAGCAGTTATCACTAGACTGATTTCCTTTAAATGAAACTTTAATCATGTTATTTCTCTATTTAACATCTGTTAGTGCCTCCCAATCACCTTTGGGACTAAATCCAGACTTCTTATTACAACACATGATATCCTTCATAACTTGACCTCTACCCATCCCTCTAGGACCATTTCACAGCAGTGTTGAACTACTGCCTGTTCTCACACACCTATGTCTTTCCACATCACTGTCCTGTCTGCAGTGGCTCTCTCTCCCACTCTACCCAGTTAATTTCCAAGAAGATGCCACCTCACTTCTCCTTACCTAGAACTATGTCCTTTCATATAGGCCTGGGAAGACTTGGGGTTCCCTAGCCCATGCTCCCATCACATATGTAATAGTTGGTCTGCACATCTGTCTGCCCTTACCAGTCCAAGATATGTTTGTGGGAAGGACTTTACCTTTTCACCTTTGATCCATTGTTATCCCCTATCCAATGTCCTTTCTAGGATGGGGATCTTTCCAAGGGTAGGGGAATTTTTGTAATGGTGGGGAAGCAAGTGACACATTTTTCTTTTATAAAGCATAATAAGAGATGGGGAGGGGTTAAGCTCTACAGTGTGAAAGTGTGTTTTTGTTGTTTGTTTGCTTTGTGGGTGGTGGGCATTCTTAAACCACCTTGGGAGAATTTTCCCTCTATGTCCTCCACCTTGGAGATGAATACACCTTCTTTCTCCTACATTTAATATTTTAATACTTATAAAGCTTGTGAAAAGGATGCAGATTTCCATTTGGTTCAAAGGTTCATATTCAAATTAGATGAAAAAGACGTCTTAAGAGTTGAAGAAATGCTAAGTTCAAGTAAGTGATGTAGCATCCAGGAGACGTTATGACCCAGGTTCTGCCCTGTTCCAGGAGCACCGCATGGATATGCACTGTGTATACTTTGCGCATGACAAGCCTGTTTTTAAATTATAATGCTTCAGCTACAAGCATGAATTCCTACAGTTTGCTCCCTGGCTAAAATTTCCAGTTGTGATACATTCTCAGAAAGTAACCCTTCAAATTCCTGGCACTAGGTGGTCAGAAACCCTAGGAAGATGCAGAATGAAATGCAGAAATATTTTAAAGAATCAAATTTTATCATTTCACATAAAAAAAAAAAACACTTCTACCTATTTGGTATTTACTTCTGTGTAGAAGCTATCAAATTAGGCATGTCCTCTCCCTCTTCCTTTCATTGTGGGGGTGACCTTGGAAGCACATGACCTGGCTGGTACCAGATGGAGGAGGACTATACGAATTACACCAACCCCACTTGAAGGAGAAATAAACCTATATTGTGTTGTGAGAGACCAGGATAGAGAATTGTCCACAGTGACTCTCACATATCCTTGTTTCTAATAGCTGTTCCCTACCCCTTTCTTGCACATAACCTAGCCCTCAACTGTTCTCTCTATCCCTGTTGATAAAATTCAAATTGCCTAAACCATGGCTGCTAATTCTTCTCTCTTCTGAGAACTCTCCTTGATTTAATGATTTCTGAAACTGACTGAATTTCAGCAGCTCTCCTCTTGTTAAAGCCCTATAAAACATTCTGCCCTCCTCCAAGTTAGAAATCCTATTTGGAAACTTCTTATGTCTGGAATTTTTAATCAAGACTTCTGTTGGTGATGTCTGGCTGATAGTTTTTCATAGTTTCAAGTCATCAAGAATGCAGGTTTCATTTGTTACCACATCATAGCCTAGCCTATACTGACAAACTTATTTACTATATTTACAAATAAGGAAATACTTAAATGCATGGGACAGTTTGTCATCAGACAACTCAAGTACTTAAAATTATGCACATTCATAAATGAATTAAAAATAGTCAAAGGTGTTTAATTTAATTTGGTTTATAAAATAAGACCAAATACTATTCAAGGGGCCCTTAACTATGATTGCTAAAATTTGCTAGACTTGGGGCACCTGGGTGGCTCAGTGGGTTAAAGCCTCTGCCTTCGGCTCAGGTTATGGTCCCCGGGGTCCTGGGATCGAGCCCCGCATCAGGCTCTCTGCTTGTCAGGGAGCCTGCTTTCTCCTCTCTCTCTCTCTCTCTGCCTGCATCTCTGCCTACTTGATCTCTGTCAAATAAATAAATAAAATCTTAAAAAAAAATTGCTAGACTTATAAATAAAATTATGATTTATAAGATGCACTCAAAAGCTTCAGGATGAATTGCATTTTTAAATATTACTTTACTAAATCTAATAATGCCTTTTATAAACAGCCCAAACCCTGAATGACCTTTTCTGTGCATAAAATCCACATTTAAAGATATTTAAATGCTTTCATATTTAGCAGTTTACTGTGGGACTAACTGTAGCTGATACTGACTAATGACCCACATTGGAGTCACTACCTAAGGGATAGTGAGATCTCACAGAGAAGGAGTCCAAAAGACAGAAAGCAGAATAAAGAGATAGTAGAGAGAAAAGAGAATCTAGAGGAAAGGGTTCAGGAGTAAAGCTCTTGGTATGGAGGGTGCAGTCAGAGAAATATGAATAGAAGTCAGGGACAAAACAGATAAGTCAGAGAACCCTCCTGTGTGCCCAGCAAGCACACTGCAAATTTAGTATGTTAGAAGTAGAAGTAAAGGAAGATAAAAGATAAACTAGAATAGAAGTAAAGGAAGATACCTTGAACTTTAGTGTGAGGGAAGGAGGCAAGTCAGTTTTTCCCTGTTTAAATTCCCTTATTAATGTTGATGTTTCATTGTGAAAGAAATGGATCTAGGAGGGTCACCTGAAACTGACTGGCTGAATAGTAAGACTGTTTTCATTACTGTCTGTCCTACCTTGACCGCTTCATGATAAAGGCTCAACAACAATAAGCCCTTACATGTGTATGGCATTTTATAGTGTACAAAGTGCTTTATAAAATTACCCAAACCTCACCTATTTAACTTTCACTGTAGACCTCTGAAATCTTTATTTTGGTATGAATTTTATTTTTTCAATTTAATTTAATATTTTATTTTAGTGTTCCAAAATTCATTGTTTATATACCATACCCAGTGCTCCATGCAATACATGCCCTCCATTATACCCACCACCAGGCTCACTCAACCCCCCACCCGCCCCCTAAACCCTCAGTTTGTTTCTCAGAGTCTAGTCTCTCATGGTTTGTCTCCCCCTCCGATTTCCCCCCACTCACTTCTCCTCCCCATTTCCCAATGTCTTCTGTGTTATTCTTTATGCTCCACAAGTAAGTGAAACCATATGATAATTTACTCACTCTGCTTGACTTATTTCACTCAGCAGAAGCTCAACACACACAAAACAGATAATCACATCAAAAAATGGGCAGAAGACATGAACAGACACTTCTCCAAAGAAGACAAACAAACAGCTAATAGACACATGAAAAAATGTTCATCATCATTTGCCATCAGGGGGATTCAAATCAAAACCACATTGAGATACCACCTTACACCAGTTAGAATGGCCAAAATTAACAAGATAGTAAACAACATGTGTTGGAGAGAATGTGAAGAAAGGGGAACCCTCTTACACTGTGGGTGGGAATGCAAGTTGGTGCAGCCACTTTGGAAAACAGTGTGGAGATTCCTTAAGAAATTAAAAATAGAGTTTTCCTATGACCCTGCAAATGCACTACTGGGTATTTACCCCAAAGATGCAGATGTAGTGAAAAGAAGGGCCATCTGTACCCCAGTGTTTATAGCAGCAATGGCCAGAGTTGCCACACTGTGGAAAGAGCCAAGATGCCCTTCAACAGACGAATGGATAAAGAAGATGTGGTCCATATATACAATGGAGTATTATGTCTCCATCAGAAAGGATGAATACCCAACTTTTGTATCAACATGAATGGGATTATTTCATCCCAAGTTTGCATACATAATCTGATGTACTTCTAAAGCTTTAAGACACCTGAGAGATCAGTGGGTTCAAACCATTCTGTCAGCTAATAAAGAGACTGAGACCTATAAGAGTTAAAGGATTTTGCTAAAGCCATACAGCCATTTGGGATAAAGTTGGTCAGGTTTTCTGTTTGGTTGGTTTGTTGGTTTTTTTTTTTTGTTTTTTTTTTTTTTTACTTCCTAACAATGCTAACCTTAGTTAAAAGACTGGGTTTTAAATGGAAGGTATGTAAATGGGGGAAAGTGAGGAAGGAAGAAAGAGAGAATGGCGAGTAAATGAACCCTTGTCTAAAATCATGTGTTTGCGAGTTGAGCAACTCTGATATAATAAGTTTCCATAGGAACTCAGATTTGCTTGTGGCATCTAATTACTGCATAAGTTTCAGTGCCCTAGTATAAGACATTCTCCATCATGGATTTCACATTATAATATCAGAAATAAGAGTTTCTGGGAAGAGGCCTCTAAGATGGTCTCCAGTTATCCCTGCCTCCTTGTGCAATCTTATCCCCATGAGTATGGATTGGATTTAGTGACTCACTTCTAATGAATAGAAAACAACAAAAGTAATGGAGTTTTACTTCTGTGATTAAGTTATAAAAAGGCAATGGCTTCTGTCTTGAGTATTCTGTCTGTCTGTCCCTCTTTCTCTGTCTCTTTCTCTCATCACTCACTCTGGAGGAAGTTAGCTGCTATGTTTTTAGTTAGCCCTATGGAGGAATCCATGTGGCAGGGAACAGAGGGAGGCCTTCAGCTAATAGCCAGTAGGAAACAGAGGCCCTTTGGCAATTGCCCACAAGGAACTGAGACCTGACAACAACCAAGTGAATGGCCTTGGAACTGAACCCTCCTCACTGGAGTCTGCAGATGAAACTACAGTCTCATTGACAGCTTGGCTGTAGCCTCATAAAAGCCTGTGAGCTGAAGTCTCCAAGATAGTGGCACCAAGATTCTTGCCTCATAGAAACTGTGGCACAATCATTGTTTTAAACTGCTGAGTTTTGGGTAATTTGTTTTCAACGGTAGGTAACCACCACAAGGTGAACTAAGGACAAAAGAAATCTTAAAAAAAAAAAAAAGAAAGAAAGAAAGAAAGAAATCTTAGTTGATTATTTTCTCCCTTTGATCATTGTGCATCACAGTCTTATAAACAAACTTTGGATTGTTTTTAACTTTCCTTTGATGCTGTTAACAATAAGCTTGCAAATCACAAAACAGAAAAGCTTATCTACTTATCCCCTTAAATGCATTACCCCAAATTGTGGTTAAAAATACGTCTTGGTTGGACAACATAGAAGAAACGAATAAATTCCTAAAAATATAATTGTATAAAACTGAATCAGGAAGAAATAGAAAAATTGAGCAGATGGATTACTAGCAAGAAATTGAATCAGTAATCAAAAAACCCCAACAAACAAAAGTCCAGGACCAGATGGCTTTGCAGGTGAATTCTACCAAACATCTAAAGAAGAGGTAATACCTATTCTTCTCAAATTATTATGCAAAATAGAAGAGAAAGGGAAGTTTCCAGATTCGTTCTACATGGCCAGCCTGCATTATCCTGATACTAAGACTTGATATAGATGAAAGATAGATAGATAGATAGATAGATAAGTAAAGGAAGGAAGGAAGGGAGGGAGGGAGGGAACTGCAGGCCAATATCTCTGATGAACATAGATGCAAAAACCCTCAACAAAATATTAGGAAACTATCCAGTAATACATTGAAGAAAACATTCACCATGATCAAGTGGGATTTATTCCAGGGATGCCAGGTTGATACAATATTCACAAGTCAATCAACATGACACATCACGTTAACAAGAAAAAGAATAAAAACTGTGTGATCATCTCAATAGATGCAGAAAAAGCATTTGCGAAAGTATGCATTCATTCATGATAAATATTCTCAACAAAGTAGGTTTAGAAAGAACATACCTCAACATAATGAAGGCCACATATGACAAACCCATAGCTAACATCATACTCAATGGTTCCTCTTAGACTAGGAATAAAACAAGGATGTCCACTCTCATCATTTTTATTCAACATAGTACTGGAAGTCCTAGCCATAGCAGTTAGACAACAAAAAGATAAAAGGCAACAAAATTGGTAAGAAAAATGTAAAACTTTTACTATTTGCTGAAGGCATGACACTATACATAGAAAACCCAAAAGACTCCACCAAAAAACTACTAGAATAAATGAATTCAATAAATTCACAGTATGTAAAGTCAATATATAGAAATCTGTTGCATTGCTATACAATAATAATGAAGTAGCAGAAAGAGAAATTAAGAAAACAACCCCATTTACAATTTCACCAAAAGGAATAAAATACCTACCAATAAATTCATCTAAGAAGGTGAAAGTCTTGCATTCTTTTTTTTTTTTTTTCCCAAAATTTTATTTATTTATTTGACAGACAGAAATCACAAGTAGGCAGAGAAGCAGGCAGAAAGAGAGCAGGGGGGAGGCAGGCTCCCTGCCGAGCAGAGAGCCCAATGAGGGGCTTGATCCCAGGACCCTGAGATCATGACTTGAGCTGAAGGCAAAGGCTTAGCCCACTGAGCCACCCAGGCGCCCTGAAAGTCTTGTATTCTGAAATGAATGGAAGAAATCAAAGAAGACACAAATAATAGAAAGATATTCTATGCTCATGGATTAGAAGAACCAATATTGTTCAAATGTCCATACTGCCCAAAGCAATCTACATATTTAATGCAATCCCTACCAAAAAATCAACAACATTTTTCACAGAATTAGAAATGATACTAAAATTTTTATGGAACCACAAAATATCCTAAATAGCCAAAGCAATTGAGAAAGGACAAAGTTGGAGGTGTCACAATCCCAGAGATTTCAAGATACACTATAAAGTTACAGCAATCAAAACATTATGGTGCTGGCACAAAAACAGACACATAGATCAATGGAACAGGATAGAGAGGTCAGAAATAAATTTATGTTTATATGGTCAATTAGTCTATGACAAAGGAAGCAAGAATATACAATGGGCAAAAGATGTTCTCTTCAACAAATGGTACTGGGAAAGATGGAGAACTACATGTGAAAGAATGAAACTGGACTACCTTCTTATATCATACACAAAAATGAATTCAAAATAAATTTAAAACCCAAATGTGTTTTTAAAACCACAAACCATAAGCCTCCTAGAAGAAAATATAGACACAAATTTTTTGGACGTCAGCCATAGAAACATTTCTCTATATACGTCTCCTCAGGCAAGGGAAACAAAAGCAAAATTAAACTGTTGGGAGTACATTAAAATAAAAAGATTTTGCACAGTGAAGGAAACCATCAACAAAACAAAAAGCAACTTCCTGAATAGGAGAAGATATTTGCAAATGATACATCTGATAAAGGGTTAATATCCAAAATATATAAAAAAAAATCGTTTATGAATCAACACCAAAAAAAAAAAAATCCTATTTAAAATGGGCAGAGGATCTGAACAGATATTTTGTCAGAGAAGACATACAAATGGCCAACAGACACATAAAAAGATGCTCAATATCACTTATCACCAGGTAAATGCAAATCATAACCACAATGAGATATCGTCTTACACCTGTTAGAACGGCTAAAATCAAAAACACAAGAAAGAACGAGTGTTGAAGATGTGGAAAAAAGGAACACTCACGCACCGTTGGTAGGAATGTAAATTGGTACACTCACTGTGGAAAACCATATGGAGCTTCCTCAAAAAATTAAAAATAGAATTACCATATGATCCAGTAATTCCCCTAGTGGGTATTTACCTTCCAAAAATGAAAACACTAATTTGAAAAGATGTATGCATTGCTGTGTTTATTGTAGCATTATTTATAATAGCCAAGATATGGACACAACTCAAGTGTCTTTCCATAGATGAATAGCTGAAGATGTGTGTGTGTGTGTGTGTATGTGTGTGTGTGTGTGTGTGTATAATCACTCATCCATAAAAAAGAATGAGATTTTGCCATTTGCAGCAACATGGATGGATCTAGAGGCTATAATGGTAAGTGAAAAAGCCAGTCAGAGAAAGACAAATACTTCATGATTTCACTCATATGTGGAATTTAAGAAACAAAACAAATGAACAAACAAAGGAAAAAGACAAACCAAAAAGACTCTTAAATACAGAGTAAAAACTGAAGGTTGCCAGAGGGGAGGTGGGTATGGGGGTGGGTGAAATAGATAAAGGGAATTAAGAGTACTGTTATCTTGGGGTTATGGACATTGGGGAGGGTATGTGCTATGGTGAGTGCTGTGAAGTGTGTAAACCTGGCGATTCACAGACCTGTACCCCTGGGGATAAAAATACATTATATGTTTATAAAAAAATTGAAAAAGTTTAATAAAAAAATGTTTTCAGCTATGTTAAAAAAAAAGAGTACTGTTATCTTAATGGGCACTGAGTAATGTATAGAATTGTTGAATCATTACACTGAACACCTGAGACTAATATAACATTGTATGCTAATTATACTTAAATAGCAAAAAGATAAAAGGGGTACTACTTGGTAATGAGGAAAATACTCAGGGACCAAGTCAGCCATAAATTATTTCAGCAACTTATCATATTTTAGGTGCCAGGTCTAGAAGTGTTTTTAAAGACATGGTTGAGTTGGTATTTTGAGGTGTGAATCACTGTCTGGGCCAGAGTACTTCTCTTTTTCCAGGTGCCCCTTCCCAAAAACTTGTCAAGGAGCTTCTATACTTCTGCTGACATCGTGCTTCTTATTTTCAGGGCTGAAGTTATGCCTGAAAAAGGCATAAAAATTCCTAGTTTATAATCACATCTAGAAAGAGAAATATATCCATGCTCTACCTCCGACCTACCAGCCGGAAAAACGGAGGTTTAGAGGAAAATAGAAGTCACTTGCAGTAACAAGAATGTCAAATCTCACGCCAGAAGAAACAGACCTGGCCTAAAGGCATGATCTCTTAAGTTTAGAACGTAAAACTCTGTGGAAGCTTGGCAGGTGGGGAAATTCCAAAGTGCCATGTAGCTGAAATGAAAGGGAACTGTGATCATTTTGGATGTCTGTCAATAAGCCCAGAATGGCGGATTAGGGGAGAAGTCGAGAAGAGTTTTGACCAATGAAGACTAATTGAATTCAAAGTTCCTATGAGTAAAGAACAGCTCGCTTGTATCTGAGTACTGGGCTAGAAGCCCAGCTAGCTCCCCCTCCCCCACTTTTTTGTTGCTAATTCCTTTTAAGAAAAGCATTTAGATGAAGCAGCCCAAAGAAATGAAAGAGACTTCCACAGCCTCATGAGGCATATACAATCAGCATCTCTCAGTACCTCCTTCCCCATTATTCTTCCCTTTCTTCTCTCTTCTCCTTCTCTTCTTTCTGCTGCTTCTCCTTCCTCCTTTATCTCTCTCTCCTGTTTTCCCTTCAGAAGTTTTGCTAGCCTCTTGCACCAGCCCCTTTGGCTTTATAACAGGAAAGCAAACAACCTCTGAAATGTGGGGCTGGGACCTGAGGAAGGACTGTCACAAGAGAACATTCTGCAGCTCTTGTGAGTCCTTCTGTTTTTAGTTGCACTAAAACCATCTCTCTACTATTTTTTTCTTTTTTTAATTTAGGAGCTCATTCTTTCTAGACATGGTGGTTTCAAAACTTATTTTCCTCTAGTAGAGTCGAACCAATAAATTCATGGCGTCCATTATCAAGAAAGAGAATATTTACGTTTGCCGAAAGTATAATACTAAGAACCCAAGGCGGTTTTTAAATATAGAAGTGCTCTTAGGGCCCTATTGTGTGAGAGGAACAGCCAAGACACCTGTCCTGCCAGCTGTGAAACCTGTGATTGGTTCCAAAAAGAACTATACCCCCTAAAAAAATGAAGAAAAAAAAATTAAAGGACACCATGTAAGAAGGAAAAGAAATAAATTAAACACACATGTCTAATCATTATTCATATGTGCATTCTCTGTATTACTTCATAACACAGCTGTATACACACAAAAAAGTCCCCTTTGCTTCTTCCTATTGGAGTCTTATTAATCGTTGTTTAATGAAACACAAATGTATGTGTGCTTCATTTCGAGGAGCACGGTCCAGTTGGGTGTTTGTTAAGCACTGGCCAGAGTGGCTGTGCCCCTGTAATACAAATGTCTGCAGGCCTTTCAAAGCCCCTTGACAGGGCATCTTTTGATCATGCCAGTTGCCATGGTCACCAGTGTGCTGATTTGCAAGGGAACTTGGAAGCCATGCTCATTACGTCAAAAACTACATTGGGGGATAAAGAGAACATGTTTGTTTCAAGAGTTGGCAATTGGGGTTTGTTAGCCTCCCCACCCACACACTTTCATCAAACAATGTCTCATTCAACTGCATAAGTCAAAGTTTACAACTCCCATCTTCCCTGCTGGAATAGGCCTGGGGAGTGTGGATGGAATATCATCACTTAGAGAAGCACAGGCTCTGTGAGCACTTAGAGAATCACAAGCCGACCTGTTCTGGTGACTTGCAAGCACAGAAGAGAGGGAACGGTTGGGTGGTGGAGTGGAAAGCAATGGCAGCCTGTGTTCTGAGACCATTTAGAGCCAATTAGATGTTTGACCCAGGCGTGTCTGGGTTTTCTTCACCGATAAAATGAAGTGGGTGGGAGAGAACATCTGTAGGGTCCCTATCATCTCCCAACTTCTGTGATTCTAAAACACACTCTCACAATGAATCATGGGACACTACATCAAAAACTAATGATAAAAACAAAACAAAACAACTTATTATGTACCGTATGGTGACTAACATAACATAATAAAAATAAAAAAGAAAAAGAAAACCCATTCTCTATGCTGATACATTCATGCTGTATGCTCAGGTAGCTTTACTTGTTTATTTTTTTCCCAATGCTTAATGGTTTGAGAGTATAAGTGGGATGTCTTTTATTTTCGTATGAGATATGTTTTCAAAATCAATCCCCTCCCCCAATACAGTTGTCCAGTCTGCAAACAGACTAGCTACAGTAGCTTAAGAACTAACCTCAGAAAGCATCAATTTAATCACTTAGGATTACTTTCCTTAGCAATGATTAGAATCCTCCCTGAAATAATCAAAATGCTACCTGCAATGCATTCTGATTCTTCCTATCCTTTCCTATTGGTTATGTTACATGAAAATTAATGTCTGGGGTAATTCTAAAGTTTATACTCTACGAGTAGATGCTTCATATAAATTATAATCATATAAATTTTATGTATCAGGAGATGGAAAACTAGGTAATTCTCCCAAAGTCTCACAGCTAAGTGACAAAGCTTGGGTTTGGGTATAGTTCCTTTTGATGTCAAAACTCATTCTTTTCTTATCTCCTAGGTTGCCTCTTTTCCCCTTCCTGCCAATTTTCACTTAAAAGGCTCTGGAAATCAGGGTGAGAACAGAGAGGTTTACTGTAAAGGAATGAATCCAGTGAACATTTAGTAGGGCCTAATAAATTTTTTCCAGAAAAGGTAAAGTTACACTTATTAAAGAGGTATAGTATGGATGTGTATATACTGACGAGTGACTAATACCTATAAAGGGAAAGACATGCCAAAAGTTGTTAATTTTTGTTTGCATTTTACTCATTAAGCTAATTATTCTAATAAAACTCCTAAATTTTGAAAGCTTGCCTATTGTTATCAGGAAACTATATTTATTCATTGATACCTGTGATGAAGGAATAAAAACACATTATAGCTAATTTGGAATAAAAAAAAGTTAAGGTTAATTGAAAAGCCAACAAAGTTACACTGCTTCAACTGAATGGCATGACTTATTTTTAGTACTTGGGGATTTAATTTTCTTTCATTGTAGGATTACTTAAGAATCAAATGCTTTAATGGATATGAAATTGGGTTATAACATAAAATACCAGTGTTAATTGGTATAAAACAAATATTTATTTGCTTGTTTTAATAAATGTTTATATAGTAGTATGTGCCAGGTACTATTCTAAAGCTTGATTCTCCTAAGGACTCTAAGAGGTCCTTCTTGCTATTAATACATGTTATAAATAAGGAAACTAAAGCCTACAGACCAGCAATAACTTGATGGAGCATAATGCTCTATGAACTTGGTGCAGAAAACTGTTATTAAGTGTTATAGATCCTTAATACACAGTACAGTTGACTTCATAATGGGTTCCAAAATCCTTAATAAATTGCCTTAGTTTTATTTCCTCTGCACAATTTGCCTTGTTGTAACTACAATTAAAATTTTTATTTCCTTTCTCTTCTAATTCCTTTCAATTCCATGTACTCTGTTTCCTATGAATTTGACTGAAGAAAACAGGAAATCTATTGCAGTTAAAAGAGCAACAAGCAGACGTTGATAAATACCCACCCTTGACAACCACTATTCTACTTTCTGTCTCTATATATTTGATACTATAGATACCCCATCTGAATTAAGTCATATATTATTTGTCTTTTTGGCTTTTTTCACTTAGCATAATGTCCTCAAGGTTAATCCCTATTATAGTATGTGTCAGAAGTTCCTTCCTTTTATGGCTGAATACTATTCCATCGTATGCATAGACCATGTTATATGTACCCATTTATCTGTCAACGGACACTTGAATTGTTTCCACCTTTCAGTTATTATGAATACTGTTGCCATAAATATGAGTGTACAACTATCTTTGAGTCCCTGCTTTCAATTCTATGGGGTGTATACCCGTAAGTGGAATGGCTGATCATTTGATAATTCTATTTTTACCTTTTTGAAAAACCTCCATACTGTTTTCCATAGCAGCTGTGCTACTTTTACATTACCACCAGCAATACATAAGAATTCCAATTTCTCCACACCCTCACCAACACTTGTTTTTTTCTACTTTTGGATAAGTAGCCATCCAATTAGATGTGAAGAAGTTATCTCATTATGGTTTTGATTTGCATTTTCCTAATGATTAGTGATGTTGAGCATCTATACACATGCTTATTAGCCATTTTTATAGCTTCTCTGGAGAAATGTCTATTCAAATCCTTTTCCCATTTTCTAATCAGTTTGTTTGTTTGCTGTTGTTCTTGATTGAGTTGTAGGAGTTCTTTATATATTTTGGATATTAATCCCTTATCAGCAATAGGATTTTCACATATTTTCTCCCATTCCAGGGATTGCCTTTTTACTCTGTTTGTAGTTGTCTTTAAACTGGCTTTTTATTTTTACAGTGTCATATTTTAAACAGTTTCCTTCCTCGTTTGAGGGTTTTCACCTGGAAGTATGTTTACTGAGCCTATTCTCTGGATGTAATGCACAATTTGTGATATTGTTAATAGAACTTTGTGAGGCTAGGCTTCAATTACCATACATAGTCGGGGTCTAGTCAAGAGACAGAAACCATATCAATGATTAAAACAGAATAAATCTAATATAAGAATCATTACATGGGTGTTGGAAAACTGACAAGGCAAAAGGGGGGAAACTGAGAAAATACTGAAATAGTAACTGCAGGAAGAAGCTTAGGGCAGGTGGTAGGAGGGGTTGACTCAGACCTCTGTTGGTATCTCGGAGGGGCAGTGATGAAGTTGGATCTAGGAGTGTGGGGACATTGCAAAAAAATTGCTGCTGCTTAGGTGAAGAAGTCTTGAGGTGGTGATGCTTGTGTGACATGAAGCAAGTAGGAAAAAAAAATCATATAAGCCTTCTCCTTCCTATAGCCTTCCAAATCTCCCTCTAGCACACCTACTGGCAGAGTCTAATCGGAAGCTACCAGCAAAGGAGAAAAGTGATTTCCTGAGTGCCTCTTCTAGGATCCCTAGCAGAGTACAGAGGGGTAGATTTACAGCTCAAAGAAAATAGCTTGATAACATGTCATAGCTACCAAAATCTTTTCAATTTTCTATCGTTAGAAGTGAGAAATCTTTGTTCATGTTTGTAATCTCAGAAGCTAGCACAGTGCCAGGAATATAAGTATTGAAAAGCATTTGCCAAATGAAAAATGTATGAATCTAGAAAACAGATCTCTAGAAAGGAAATACAATGCTTGAGTTTACTAGAACTTTAATCATATTTTAATTTTTAGTTGCTCTCAGTGGAAATTTCCTGCTTACAACCTCATTTATTATAATGATTTCCATTTGCTGGGCAATTTTGTTGTGTTAAAAGTCCAACATACATTTTGTTCCTTTCAGACATCCTACAAGTTAAGGTATCTTTATTCCCGTTTTACAGATGAGAAAACTGAGTCTTAAAGGTTAAACAATATGCTCAAGCTTAGCCAGCTAATTAATGAAACCAGGATATAAAATGTAGGTCTGTTCATTTCCAGAGACTATACTCTTAGTGACTAAACTCACATGCTCAGTCTCACATAATATTGACCACCGTTTTTAAAGATACTCACTGAACAACAATTTGGCCTCCTTTTCTATCTTAGCTTTCCTGTCGGCAAACCTGACACTATGAAAAATGACTGAACCAGTCACTCTGCAGTCCTGTATGCAGGACTTTTCTGTCATTTTTTACAGAATGACTCTACTACAGAGGGGTGCATCCTGGACTACCGTGAACCTCCAACACAGGTTTACCAGTACTGGAGTTCTTTCTCACCCCACCAGAAGGTTTCATAGTGGAGGCGATGGTTGGCCAACTTCAGTCTGTGAATTGCCTGTAAGTAACATTTTGTAAGTAACACTTTATTGGGACATAGCTTGATTCATTCTTTTATGCATTGTCTATGGCTGCTTCCACACAACAGCACAGAGACCATGACCCACAACGCCCAATATAGTTCCCATCTGGCCCTTTACAGAGAATTTGCTGGCCCCTGATCTGTACAGACCAATGACCCAGTTGATCTCCCACCCACCTCATCAGTGTTTGCAACTGCTTCACCTCCGTGCCTTGGGGTTGGGAGTGTTTCTTTAGTCATCACCCACATAAGGAAAACAGGGCTGCAAACCACACTAAATACAAACCCTAGACTTTGAATCTTGAGTGTGGCTTCCTGTGTTAGCCTTAAAATAGTGTTCCCCTCTCCAAGAAATACGCACTCCTAGGGCAAGTGGAAAGTGTTGCCTGATCGTTAAAGCATCTGGCGTAATTATTTAAGTCATTTTAGGCTTTCTTTAAAATTAAAAAAAAAAAGAAAGAAAGAAACAAGGGCCAAAGTCTTTAGTTTCAAAAAGGATCATTCACACAGGAGAACAATAAACTTTTCACCAAATGCTTTTACACACACAAAAAAGGCAAATCATTAAGTTCTTGCTCTGTTTTGAGTTCATTGATTGCATTTCTTTTTTTTCTTCCAGATGATCTTAAAAACACAAATATATTTGCATTCCTGTTCTAAAACATTAAAAATCCCTAAACCTTAACCTCCCTGCCAATCCTGCAAAACATAATTTTACACATTTTACCAATATAGATAATATAGAAAAATGGAACCTCTAAGAAAATAAGTAATTTTTAAGCATATGAAGTACCTTTTTTTTTTTTTTAACTTCTTAGGGCAAAGTAAATACTGCTTAAATTTACTTAACTAAGTGGATGTCCTCATGAAATTATGTAGAAAGCAAACATCTATATGTGAGATCATGATTTCCAATTTTGGAGAGAATAATTTTGGCTCCAATATATAATGAAACCACAGTAATGCACCAAAGAACTTACTATGTTTGACAATTTACATGTACTGCACATTTGGCTCTCCCACGAAAACACATGAAGAAAAGTTCATGACATGGACAAAGGACAATGAATTACTGTGTTTTTGGATGCTTTCTTGCTTCACATATAATTTGAATATCTAATTAATGCCCATTTCATTGAATTCTTAATGTCTCTAATGAGATAATGTTGTGTCTCTTATGATAGTAATTGGGGGAACTAATGCTCAAAATATAAAATCATTAAAAATTTAGTTAAGAGCAGCTTTGGGAAATTCTTAAGAGTGTGGGATATGGTCTTTGCTCTCAGGCAGTTTATAATTTTGCTGAGAAATAGTGGTAAAACAGGAAAAGTGTAAATGTTGGTATAGCCAGATTTACTGAGTCTTTGCTTTGAAATAGTTGTCTTCAAATTCATTTGTGGATAGGAATTTCTCTGGTGGGATAGGGGAACTTGATGATCTGAACATTTCTGGGACCCACCTCAAAAGATTTTGATTTTTAGTTTGGGGGTAGATCTCAATTGTCCACATATTTAATAAACACCCATGGCTTTCTTATTTGGGTGGTTCATAAGCCACATCTTCAGAAAAGATATTCAAGGTATTTTCAAGAACAATTATAGGGGAAGTAAAGCTGATACTTAAATAGGAAGATTAGGCATCCTCTTTAGATAATTTACAGGGAGTGAGAGGGTGCTTCCCCTTGTATTCCTCCTAAATAACTTCCTAATGCATCCCTTTGGCTTGGAATACTGTTCTTAATAAAGTACAATCATATTAAAAGGAGAAGATCATTTGGATCTTAGCCATTACCTATATCTCACTTTGGCTCATTTTATTAGCTCCTCCCTGAGATAGATTTTGATGGGAGAGCAGGTAGTGCTAGGCCCAAGTGCAGAAAGGGAAGGAGCCTAAAGTGGACAAGGCTATTCTAAATGTTTCTATCATTTCAGGAAGAATTGAGGAAATGGGGAAGAAAACAGAAAGGAAAAATGTGGTATACATAAGTCTCTCCCTTTTTAAGCAGGTTAGGTCCAAAGAGGTTGGGAATGTCCATTTACTCACAAGATTAAAGTAATGCTGTAGGGTTCTCAGTAGCATTGATGTATTTTTGCTCTGATTCATTTGTTTGTATATATGAAATTTCTTAAGTTGAATGTAGGACATTTGTTTGCTTCTGTATTTGGGACTTTTATTTTGTGTAGGCATATTTTAGAATCATAGATTTCAGACATTAAGTATAAGAAGCCTTCTAATTCCAAGGCAGTTCATAGATTTCACCTTATGTGTACTCTCTAACTGATTAGTAATGACTTCCTGGTATGCTATGTTGCAAATATAGTTTGCAAATCACTATATGGGTGATTTGCAATGTCTGTTCTGTCCTGGGAGTAGACAAAACTCCATTAGTCTAATATCCTAGTTTTACCTACACCAGGAAACCGAAATTCAGATTTAGTCACAGAGAAATTTCAGAAAAGATTAAGAGAAGTAAGTCTATGGTTTATAAATCTTTGTATTGATATGGGTCTAAAATGACATGGTTTCCTTTATGAGTAAAGTTGTACATAGAAGTTCAGATGTTCAAAGAAAGGTTTACTGTTACATTATTATGGTCTGGGATTATTGTGCATACTACTTGGTTTCCAACATTTTCTTATCTATGCATCATTACACAGGGATCAAGGGATCAATAAATCAAAGCCTAAATAATCCAGGAAAAAAAATATGTGACACCATTTTTTGAAATAAAACTCTTCATATATTTTCAAGTTCTTTTAGAAACATTTAAATTGCTGAGTGTACCTCTGTGTTCCTGTCAGGACAAGGACCAGAAATCAATAATAAATTAAGATGGTCTCTCTCCACACCATAACCATTGACCAGTTGCTGACCAAATACAAAATTTTAGACATCTAGAAGCTTTTCATTGAGAAGCTTCATATGCCCTAAAGAGGGAGTCTAGTTCTCCCACTTGTCTGAGCATTTTGCCAAAAGAGACTAGGCAGGATAGGACTATGCTATTAAAAAAGTGACAATTTCCAGGAATCTGAGTAGATTCCTATTTGGGTCTCTTTGAGGTTGTGAGATAGAGTGAAAAGGGAACATTCCTCAGAAACATTAAAGGCTGATGAGAATTTTTTCAGACTTTCCTGAGTTCCTCTAATCTATCTGTTTCTTATAAAATATAATTCATATCTGGTCCCTAGGCAGGACAAGCAAGCACAAGAGGCTTTTGAGAGCTTTCTTTTTTAATTCAAACCCGGAAATTACCTAACACTCATGTCCTGACATCTCTTCTCATTCCTCCTCCTTCTGGAACTTGACTCAAGATTTTGCCTCTCTCTGGAACTTCCATCCCCACTCTATAACTGCCTGTTAAGGTCCTGCTCTTCATTCATTCATGGATTCATTTACTGGGTTATTCAGTTCTAATCACTTAACAAATATTTGCTGAAACAAGTTAAATATGGTTCCAGATCACACCAATCTCAACATCTATAAAACATCCAAATTTACAGAAGAAATTATTTAATTCCAACTGTCCAGTGAGGAGAAAGGGAGACAATCTGGCCTAAGAGTCAGGGAAGGCTTCATTGAGGAGGCAGCCTTTTATCCGAGCCTTAAAGAAGGAATTAGATTGGGCTAGGTGACAAGGAAGGTGGGAGAAAGGGAGGAAATAAGGGAATAATATTTCTGGAAGCAGGCACTGCCTGGATAAGGCCCCAAGGCAGGAAAGAACATGGTGAAAAGGACAGAAAGCAGTGTGTATGTGTGTGTGTGTGTGTGTGTGTGTGTGTGTGTGTGTGTGTGTTAATTTTGGAGGGCTGCCCTCTGAGAGATGCCCAAAATAAGGATCGAGAAATAAGAAAGGGGCCAGATGATACAGGATCTTATAGGCCATGTTAAGGATTTTGGACTTGAGCTTATGAACTATGGGAAGCCACAAGGATAAATGTAAGTAGGGAAGAAAGTATACTTCAGATACCTGTCCTTCTAAGAGGCTTTCCCATTTTCCTCCAACATGTTATTTGAAAATCTGTAATACTAATTTGTAGTAGAAACATATAAGTTTGGGGACACATGAGTGGCTCAGTTGGTTAAATGTCTGCCTTTGGCTCAGGTCATGCATGATCTTGGGGGCCTGGGATTGACCCCTGTGTCTGGCTCCCTGCTCAGCGGGGAGTCTGCTGCTTTCTCTCCCTCTTCTCCTCCACCCTGCTTGTGGCTCTCTCTCTCTCTCAAATAACTAAATCTTAAAAAAAGAAAGAAAGAAAGAAAGAAAGAAAGAAAGAAAGAAAGAAAGAAAGAAACCTGTAAGTATGGATCTGTCTCCATGGTACTCCTTAAAGGCAAGCATTTTATCTCTTTTTCATCTTTGCATAATTTGCTGCATAGCTAGCAGGATAATGTGGAAAGGGATTATTGGCATGGAAGGAGCTTTGGAATCAGGCAGATCTGGCTTTGATTCCTGTCACTGTGCTATTCTAACTCTATGACACTAACCATGTACCCAGGGCAGTCTGGCAGGAGGGCCCACCCTGGGTGCAGGCAATAAGGGTATGCATTGCTGTTGAGAATTTAAAAACAATAATAAACCTGATTGAAAGTCAATCTGCTTTTTATTATCACCATGTGCTGGCAATTTCAAACAATGTCAGTGATAAAATACTCCTCCCTAAAAGAATCTTTTGTGGGTCTAGGTTCTAAACAATTAGAGTGGTTACCACTGAGGCTTTTCCCAACATTTTATTATGAAAAATGTCAGATATATAGAAAAGTTGAAACAATTTTGCGGTGAAAACTCACTCTCTAGATTCTAAAATTACCATTTTTTGTTTCATCGAAATATATACTACCCATCTATCAGTCTTTTGATTCATCTATCAATCAGTTTGTTGGACACATTTCCAACTAAGATGCATTGATGAGTAAATTGCCCCCTAAATATTTCATTAATTGGAGTTATTATTTATTTATAAGAGTTCCATATTTGTTTAAGGCTATTTTTTTCTACTCAGGTAAGCTTTGCATAGCATGAAATACATAAATCCTAATGGCACCATTTAATGAGTTTTCTTTTTTTGCTAATGTTCTTCCACTAAGTGGATTCTTTTTAAAAAGCTGAAGGATAATTGACATACCATATTATATTAATTTCATGTGTACAACACAGTGATTTGACATTTATAAACATTGTGCACTGATCACAAGTATAGTTACCATGTCACCATACAAACAGTGCAATATTCCACATGTTGTACATTACATCTCATGACTTATTTATTTTATAACTGGATGTTTGTACCTCTTGATCCCTTTCATCCATTTAGCCCCTTACCAACACTCTCCTCTGTGGCAAACACCACTCTGTTCTATCTATGAGTCTGAATTTTGTTTTGTTTTGTTTGTTTTGTTTTTTAGATTATACATATATGTGAAATCATTTGGTATTTGTCTTTTTCTGCTAACTTGTTTTACTTAGTATAATACCCTCAATGTCCATCTATGTTGTTGCACATGGCAAGATATCATCCTCTTTCATGGCTGAGTTATATTTCATTATATAGATGATAGATAGACAGATAGATAGATAGATATATCTCACATCTTCTTTAGCCATCCATCTATTAATGGACACTTGGAAATTGCTTCCATATCTTGGCTATAGTAAAGAATGCTGTAATACTCACAGGAGTGCATATATCTTTTCAAATTAGTGTTTTTGTTTTCTTTGTGTAAATGACTAATAGTAGAATTACTGGATCAAACAGTAATTCTATTTTTAATTTTTTGAGGAACCTCCATATTGTTTTCCACAGTGACTGCACCAGTTCACATTTCCAGCAGTTTATGAGGGCTCCTTTTTCTCCACATCCTTGTCAACACTTGTTATTTTGTCTTTTTGATTTTAGCCACTCTGACAGGTGTAATGTGATATCTCATTATAGTTTTGATTAGCATTTTCCTGATAATGAGTGATGTTGAGTATCTATCTTTTCATATGCCTGTTGGATATCTGTATATTTTCTTTGAAAAAATATCTGTTCAGATCCTCTTTCCATTTTAAATCAGATTTTGTTGTTGTTACTGAGTTATAGGAGTTTTTTATATGTTTTGGATATTAACCCATAATTAGATATATGATTTGCAAATATTTTCTCCCACCCTCCCATCCTAGGTTGCTTTTTTCTTTTACTGATGGTTTCCTCCACTGTGCAGAAGCTTTTTTAATTTGGTGTAGTCCTACTTGTTTATTTTTGCTTTTGTGCCCTTTCCTCTAGAGTAGGATCCAAAAACCATCAGTAAGACTATTATCAAGAAGCTTACCGGGGCGCCTGGGTGGCTCGGTGGGTTGAGGCCTCTGCCTTCGGCTCGGGTAATGGTCCCGGGGTCCTGGGATCGAGCCCCGTGTCGGGCTCTCTGCTCTGCAGGGAGCCTGCTTCCTCCTCTCTCTCTCTCTACCTGCCTCTCTGCCTACTTGTGATCTCTGTCTGTCAAATAAATAAATAAAATCTTTAAAAAAAAAAAAAAGAAGCTTACCACTTATGTTTTCTTCTAGGAGTTTTATTGTTTCAGGTCTTGCATTAAATCTTTAATCCATTTTGAATTCAATTTTGTATATGGTACAAAACAGTGACCTGGTTTCATTCTTTTGCATGTAGCTGTCCAGTTTTTCTAATACCATTTATCAAAAAGGCTGTCCTTTCCCCATTGTATGTTCTTGCCTTTTTATAAATTAATTGACCATATATGCATGGGTTTATTTCTGGGGTATCTATTCTGTTCTATTGGCCTATATGTATCTCTTTTTTGAAAATACCAAACTATTGATTATTATAGATTTATAGTATAGTTTGCAATTAGAGAGTATGGTACTTCTGGCTTTTTCTTTCTCAAGGTTGTTTTGATTATTTTGGGATATTTTGTGGTTCCATACAAATTTTAGAACTATTTGTTGTAGTTCTGTGAAAAATGCCATTGGATTTTTGTTAGGAATTGCACTAAATCTGTAGATTGCTTTGGGTAGTAAGGACATTTTAACAATATTAATTCTTCTTATCCATAACCATGGAATATCTTTCCATTATTTGTGTCTTCTTCAACTTCTCCCAACAGGATTTTATAGTTTTCAGAGTATAGGTCTTCCACCCTCTTTGTTAAATTTATTCTGAGGTATTTTATTCTTTTTGACACAAATGTAAGTGGGATTGTTTTCTTGATTTCTCTTACAGTTTGTTATTAGTGTATGGAAACACAATGGATTTTAGGCTATTATTTTTGCATCCTTCAGCTTTACTGAATTCATTTATTAGATCTAACAGGTTTGGTTTTTTTGTGGAGTCTTTTGGGTTTCTTATGTATAGTAATCATGTCATCTGCAAATAGTGATAGTTTTACATTTTTCTTTCTAATTTGTATGCCTTTTCTTTACTTTTCTTGCCTAATTGCTGTGGCTAGGACTTTCTTTCTTTCTTTCCTTTTTTTTTTTTTTAAGATTTTATTTGTTTATTTGACAGACAGCGATCGTAAGTAGGCAGAGAGGCAGGCAGAGAGACAGAGGAGGAAGCAGGCTCCCTGCTGAACAAAGAGCCTGATGCAGGGCTTGATCCCAGGACCCTGGGTTCATGACCTGAGCCGAAGGCAGAGGCTTTAACCCACTGAGCCATCCAGGCCCCCTGCCATGGGTAGGACTTTAAATACCATACTGAATTAAAGTGTGGATAGTGTGCATCCTTATCTTGTTCCTGATCTTAGAAAAAACATTTTCAGCTTTTCACCATTGAGTATGGTATTAGCTGTGAGTTTATCATATATGGCCTTTATTATGTTGAAATACATTCTCTCTATACCCATTTTATTGAGAATTTTTATCATTAATGTACGTTGAATTTTGTCAAATGCTTTTTCTGCATCTACAGAAATGATCGTATGATTGTTATCTTTCATTTCGCTAATGTGGTTTATCAGATTGACTGATTTGCAGATGTTGAACTACCCTTGCATGTCTGGAATAAATCTCTTCATCATGGTGTATGATCCTTTAAATGTACTGTTGAATTAAGTTTACTAATATTTTGTTCAGGATTTTTGCATCAGTGTTCACAGGGATATTGGCCTATAATTTTTTGTTTGTTTTAAGTTTGTCTTCCGTTGTTTTGTTTTGCTTTGTTTTGCAGTGTATATCAGGTTTTAGTGGTAGTATAATGCTTTCCTTGAAAAATGAATTTGGATGCATTCCCTCTTCTTCAATTTTTTAAAAGAGTTTGAGAGAGATAAATACTAAATCTTTGAATTTTTGGTAGAATTCATCAGTGAAGCTATCTGTTCCTGGACTTTGCTTGTTTCTTTGTTTGTTTGTTTTTAAAGATTTTATTTATTTATTTGAGAAAGAGACAATGAGAGAGAGCATGAGCAAGGAGAAGGTCAGAGGGAGAAGCAGACTCCCCATGGAGCTGGGAGCCTGATGAGGGACTTGATCCAGGAACTCTGGGATCATGACCTGAGCCGAAGGCAGTTGTCCAACCAACTGAGCCACCCAGGCGTCCCTGAACTTCTTACCGTGTTCATCTATTCTTCTTCCGAGTTGGATAAGCATCTTTATGACCATTACTTTAAACTCTTTATCAGGTAGATTACTCTCTTTATATCAGTAAGTCTTTTTTTGAGGTATTGTCTTGTTTTTTCTTTTGGAACATATTTCTCTCTTTCCCCATTTTGCTGATATTCTGTATTTGTTTCTAAGTATTGGGTAAAATAGCTACTGTCCCAGTCTTGAAGGAGTGGCCTTATGTAAAGATGACCTGTGGGGCCCAGAAATGCAATCCTCCTGACTAGGTGTTCAAGGAACATCTCTTGGTTGCACTTGCCTGCTGGCTGTGGCAGAGCCATGGATGTGGTATGGATGGGAGGGGGTGTTTTCAACTATTTGGCTGTTGCATAGGAAGACAGGGGATACTCACCTAAGCTAGCAGGTTAGGAGATTGCCAAAATAGTGTCTTCCAATGCCAGCATTAGCAAGGTAGAATGAGATTCCAAAAATGGTGCCTGCCAGACCTCCAATCTAACAGGTTCCTGCCTTTCAGCAGTTGCTCTAGGATTAGTAAGTAGGTTTCCTGCCTGTAGGATATGGGTGCTTCAAACTGCTATTTTTGTGCTCAGTCCTGGGGGTAGTGAATCTGTGTGTGGGCCCTTTAAGAGTGGGTTCTTTGTTCCCAATGGTTTTCTGATTCTTCTGGACATAATTCCTGTTAGTTTTATGTTTTGATTGTTGTCTCTCTGGTGCAGAACCCAAGGGTTGCACTGCCCATTATGCAGCAAAAACTCCTCATTCTTCAGGGAAATTCCATATTTTTGAAACCTTCCCCGTTGTGGGTCCCTGTGCCTGGGGTGGGATTTTTGACAAGAGCCTGTCTCTGCCGCTCCTACCCTTCTCAGTGTGACCCTTTTATTATTTGTTGTAGAGACACTATTCATTTAGTTTTCAGGACTTTTTCAGATGGAATTATTCCTTATGTAACTATAGTGTTATTTATGAAGGTGTATTCAGCATCTTCTACACTGCTATCTTGAACCTCTTAGATTCCATTTGGTGGCTTTTGACAGAGAGTATACACCTGTGTAAACCAAAACACCACTAAGATACAGAAAATTATCCTTATCCCAATAAATGCTGCTTAGGCCCCTTCGCAGGCAATCTCCCTCCCATCTATCCCAAGGAAACCTCTGTTCTGATTTTCCTTACAACAGATTAGTTTTGCCTATTCTAGAACTTCACATATACGGAATTGTACAACAGGTATTCTTGTATAAGGCTTCTTTCTCTCAACATGGAGTGTTTCAGATTCAACCACATTGTTGTATTTATCTGTACTTTTCCCTTTTTAGTTGCTCAATAGAATTCCTTTGTAGGAATATACCATAGCTTATCTATCATCCTATTGATGGACACGTAGGTTGTTTTTTGAGTTTTGTCTGTTATGAATAAAGTTGAGATTAACTTTTGTGTACAGGGTGCTTTGTAAACTTATGTTTTCATTTTTCTTGGGAAAATGCCTATGAGTAGAATTATTGGTTGCAGTGTAGGTGTATGTTTTGTTTATCAGAAACTGTAAGACCTTTATTCATAGTGGTTATACCTCTTTGTATCTTTTTATCATCTCATATCTCTTTGGATCTTTTTATCACCTCACTGACAATGTATGAGAAATCAGCCACTTACGCTTTTGCTTATATTTGCTGTTTTCTGTTAGTTAGTTTTTTTTTTTTTTAAACTTTAGTCATTCTAATTGTGTTTGCAGTAGTTGGGGTTTTAATGTGAATTTCCCTAATGACTGGTATTGAACACTTTTTCACATTCTTATTGATCGTTCATATATCTTCTTTTTTTGTGGTGTTTGTGCAAATCTGTTATGCATTTTTATTAGGTTGTTTGTCTGCTTTATTACTGCATTGTAGGAGATAGATATATATCCTGTATATCAATTCTTTGTAAGATATATATTTGAAAATATTTTCTGCCGGTCTGTGGCTTGCCTATTTATTTTTTAAATGGTTTATTTCAATGAAACATAAGTTTTAATTTTGATGAAGTCTAATGAATCAAATTTTTTTTCTTTAATGACTATTGCTTTGCTTATCTTATCTTCAAAATCTTTGCCTACCCTCAAGTAATGAAGTTATTCTATGTTTGTTTCAAAAAGCTTTTTGGTTTCAGTTTTGTTTATGATTATCTCTAATTTTTGTACATAATATGAGGTAGAGGTGGATGTTCTCCCCTCCCCTTATGGATCTAGTTTTTCCAGCACCATTTGTGAGAGACTCCCATTTCCCCACTGATTGCTTTAGAATGTTTATTGAAAAGTAAATGGCCACATAGCTCTCAATTTTGTTACATGTATTTTTTTTTTGGTCAATCCTTATGCCAGTCTCATAGTAGCTTTTTGGTAATCGAAGTCAATTAGTTTAAATCCTCTAATATTGTCCTTCCTTTAAAATATTACTTTGGATATTCTAGGTGTTTTGTATTTCCATGTAAGTTTTAGAATAAGTTTGCTATTTTCTACAATAAACTTGCTGGAATTATGAATAGGGTTGCATTCAATCTATAGATCCATTTGGGGAGAATTAGCAATTTAATATTGAATTTCCCAGTACTTAAATATGGTGTATTTCTCCATTTATTTAGTCTCTATTTATCTTAGAAATATATATTGTTTTAAACTATGGTCTTAAAGCATTTTTGTCAAATTTACTCGCAAGTACTTTCTGATGTTATTGCAAATAATATGGTTTTCCCAAAGGTTTGCTGCTAGTTTAAAAAAATGCAATTGACGTTTGTACATTTGTGTATATTTAGCCTTATTAATTGGTTCTAGCAGTCATTTTTTAGATTCTTTAGGATTTTCTATATAAATAACCATGTCACCTGCAAATAGACAGTTTTACTACTGCCTTTCCAGTTTTTATGTCTTATTTTCTTTCTCTTACCTTATTTCACCAACTAGGACTTCTAGTATAATATTGAATGGAAGTTGTGAGAAATGGGCACTGTTTCCTTATTGTGTGTGAGTTTTTTTCTAGGCAAGACTTTTACTGGGGCTTATGCTTTAATTCAAGAGAGACAGCACAAAGGAGTGTCCTCAGGCTGATTCTATTTCCTTACTCTTGATATGACAGAGGGAAAAAAAATATGATTTTACCATTATGATGTTAGCCACAGGTTTTTTAAGAGATAACCTTTATCAGATTAAGGAAGTTCCCATCTATTCCTAGTTTGGTGAGAATTTTTATCATTAATGAGTGTGGAATTTTATGAAATGGTTTTCTGCTTCTATTGAATTGGTCATATGGATTTTCTCCTTTATTCTGTCATTATAGTGAATTGGATTGATTAAATTTTGAATGTTAAAGTAACCACAAATTACTAGGATAAGCCCCATTTGGTCACAATGTATTATCTTTTTGATTTTCACAATTTCAGTTTGTTAATGTTTTGTTAAATATTTTTGCTTTATGTGCATAAGGAATATTGGTTTAGCAGTTGTTTTAAAAATGTTTTTGAAGAATTTTTATATTAACATTTCTGACTTCATAAAATGAATTGAAAAGTGATCTCTCCTCCTCTATTTTCTGAGATTGTATGTAAAGTTGAAGATTTTCCCCCCATCTTTTAAATGTCCAATAGAATTACCCAGCCAAATTATTTGGCCCTTAAGTTTTCATTGTGAGAGCATTTTTAATAACAACTTTGAATTTTAAACTGGATATTAGATTATTCAAAATTCAGTTTCAACTTGTGTGATATTTGACAATTTGTATTTTTCAAGAAATTTGTCCACCTTATCTAAGTTGTTAAATTTGGTGTATAAATTTGTTATTATCCATTTAATAGCTGTAGGATCCATAGTAATAATCCCTCCTTCATTCCTGATACTAATAATCTGTGCTCTTTATTTCTCTCTCTTTCCCCTCCTCCTCAGTCTTATTAGGCATTTATCAACCTTGATGGTCTCTTCCAGTTTTTGGTTTTGTTAAATTTCTTTATTGTCTGTTTACTGATTTCTTATCTTTATTATTTCCTTTCTTTTAATTATTATGAGTTTATTCTATCTCCTTTTTTGTCTTCTTGAAGTAGAATCTTGAGTCATCAATTTTAGACCAGACTTCTTTGGTAATATAAACATTCAAAGCTATAAATTTTCCTCTAAGAACTGCTTTAGATGCATTTTGTAAATTCCAATATATTTTATCTTTATTTTCATTCAGTTTTAGATATTTTTAATTCTTATAATTTCTTTTCTGATCCCTAAACTACTTAGAAGTGTCTTATTAAATTTCTAATTAAATTTGAGGTTTTCTATATATCTTATTATTAATTTCTAATTTGATTTCATAGTAATTAAAGAATATACTTTGCATGATTTTAATCCTGTTTAATTTATTGAGATTTTATGACCAGCCAGATCACCTTTCTTGGTGAAAATGTGCTCTTAAAAGGAATGACTATTCTATTATATTTTAAATGAGGTGCTTTATAAATATCAATCAAGTCCAGAGAGTTAATAATGTTATTCACCTTTTGTGTCTTTACTAAACTATTTTGTCTAATTGGTCTATCAGTGTCTGAGAAAGGGATGTTACACTCTCCAACTGTGCTTGTGGGATTTTCTTTTTCCCATGTAGTTGTCAATATTGTTCCATGTACTCTGAAGTTCTGTTATTTAGACATATACATATTTATAACTAGAAATCTTACTGATGAATTGGATATATTATCAGTATGAAATGTACCTCTTTGCTTTGGCAACTGTCTTTGTCTCAAACTTTAATTCATCTGATATTAGTATAGCTATTCCAGCTTTCTTAGTTTTCCTATTTGCATGGTATATATTTTCCTATCCACTTACTTTCAGTTTACAATATTTAGATATAAAGTTTATTTCTTGTAGATAGGAATATAGCATTCTTTCCATTTATCTTGTGTGAAGTTTATTGAACTTATTTAAATTGTAAGTGTGTGTGTTTTATCAAATTTTAGACATTTTTGCACATTATTTCTTCAAGTAATTCGTCTATTCCATTCTCTTCACTTCTGACTTTTTCATTTGGACCACAGTTCCCTAAGACATTGTTGCTGTTTTTGTGTTGTTGTTCTTCATCTTTTTCTTCCTTTTTTTTTTTTTTTTTTTTTTTTTTTTTGGTCTTCTTCTTTCTCTCTATTCTTCAGATGGGGTAATTTTGATCTATCTCCTAGTTCACAAATTTATTTTAAATTTGAATTCTCTTTTTTTTCTTAAATAATCATAATTTGAGTTTTGATTATCAAAGGAAATGGGATGACTGGTCTTTATTTTTTGTAGGAGTGGAGGAAAAGGACTGGCTACCTAGTTTGTGGGGCCCAGGGCAAAATGAAAATGTGGGGGTTCTTGCTAAAAATTATTAACAACTTCAGGACAGTAACAGAGAGCACTAAACCAGGCATAAGGGGCTATGTGTAACTGTAAGTTGCATGCCAGTGGAACTAGAGTGTATGGCAATAGTAGAGTTCAGAACTTCTAGTCACATATATCGGAACTTGAATCCCAGATCTATCACTTGCTACCTGAGTAATCTTGGGGAGGTTACTTTTTCTCTCTAAGTCTTTTGTCCTTATCTGCAAAGTGAGCTTGCCTAGGTTCATCATGAGGCAGACATAATAGATAGCTATATGAAGTGCCAAGTACAATGTATGATACAGAATATGGTTAAAAAAAGGGAAGTTATTATTTTGTTATATGGACTTTATTGGAAGGAAATTTGCTGCATCAGAAAGAGAATATCTCTAGTGTTATCAACTAAAGACTGGAAGATACGAGATAAGAAATATGCTTGTGAGTGTAGGCAGGCAGCTACAGACTTGAGGAGTTGGGGGTGCATGCCCTAGTGAGTAGGAAGGAGGCTGGTAAGGAAATAAATTCCCTGCACCAATCTCTGGGTGGTGCTGTTAGTCCAGGAGAACTTGGTTACATTCTAAGTGTACAGGTGTTTTAAAGGATGGGGCAAAGAAAGATTGGAAGCATAAAAAGGAAAAACAAGGTTCCAACCAGGCAGTCATATAAAGAGAACTTCTGAAAATCTGCAGAAAACTGGAAGAGCATAGTGAGAACTTCCCACCTTCCTACTTAGAGATATTAGGACATTTGTGTTACCCAGGTCAAGATATGAGGACATTTGGCTTGTCTGATATTCTCAAACTTTGGTTCTCAATATGGCTATAAATTAGAATCACCTGTGGAACTTTAAAAACTTTTGATGGTCTGACTCCACCCCAGAGATTCTGCCTTAGTCATTCTGGGGTGAGGCCTGGGTATCATCAGTATCTTTGAAAAGCTTCTTAGAGGATTCTAATGTGCAGACAGAGCAGAGAACCACTAATCTAAAATAATGACATGCTGTTGTTAAGATCTTGTCTTTGTATTTCCCTCTGAGAAAATGAGATATTGGACTTTTTCTGTGTGTGTGTGTGTTTGCGCGCACGTGTGTGCACATTTGGTAACCAGATAATGAAACAGCAGTAACGCACACACAAGTGGAAACCATTTGATAGTCTCAGTAGACCACAGGGTGCTGCTTCTGCCTCTTCCACAGCTATACCTGAGCAGGAAGCCTCAACTGCCATCCTCTGAGACCATTACTGTGCAACATGTTTAAGCAGTGAGTGGGACATGATATGGGCTCAGGAAGTATTATTATGGGTACTAAAACTGTTTTGTTGGGTCATCTAATATAAGTTTAAATTAATAAAAAGGAGTCAAAGAAAATTAACAGGGTGTAATCGTCTTTCTTTGGGTGGTTCAACCTCATCCTTTCCAGTCTTGCATGTCATTGTAAATAAGCTGTTTAAAAAGGCAATACAGTAAGTGGTCATATCATTTCTAAACCATAAATAATGAGTTGCAAAAAGAAAACCTGTCCTGACATTGTGGAAATGGGTATTTGTGGTCTGGAATAAAATATTCTGTGATAGCATCACATCTGGACTTAAAATAACTGTGTTGTCAAAGTTTGGGTGGCAGAGCAGACAGTGTGTTTGGGAAAATTGTTAAAAAATCAAAAAGAATTTCTAATGATGGCAAAGTTGCTGACAACCAAGACACACACGATGCATTTAAATCAGACTACTTCATGAAATGTCAGTGTAGAATAAAGCAGTATTTCCAAATTAATGAGTATATATACTTTTATTTCAGTTTTATGCAATTACTCCACATATATGTAAATTAATAAATTAAATATTATAAATAGATTTTTGATTATTTCACTTAAATGCCTAAAAGTTTACGTGTTCAAGTCGGCAAAATAACTTTTTTTCTTAATTTTATATTTTGGGAAACGGATATTGACTTTGTAATGGGAAGTGCCTTGTGTTTGTGCTGTGGAAATAATCAGAGGAAGGGTATTACATGAGGAAAGGAGGAAGAAAAGATAAGTACAAATAGCCTCCTTTTCTTCTATTTATGATTCTTAGCAATTATCATTGTGATATTTAGAATAAGAAAGTGCTCGTAAGCCACTGAATTGTGGACTTGCCTGGGCTTGTTCTTGGGCCAGTGAAGTTTTTAGAGGAAGGCTCACTTACTGTGGCTGCCTGGCAACCTCCACACTACAGGCCCTCTTCTGCCAGCTCTGATATGTCCAACCACAGTCCCAGGGGGCTAGAAATATGCTATCACAGTGGAGGGATGACTTTCCACTTCTATTATTTTTAAGTACAATATTTATTGTTTTATTCAATTCGTAAATCCATCCTTCTCTAATTGCAGCTACCTACCACCTCAGACACACATACACAGATGCACACACACACACACACACACATGCACAAACAAACATACCCCACTTCATTTGCTCCATATCTTCTATCTAATTTCTCCCAAGGATTAGAACAGAATTTTGGTTGAGAATGTAGCTATTAAGTGAACTGGTTGCTCCCTCTGCGTACTGTTGTGGCTGTGACCATATGAATTGCCTCTCCCTGCCTGCTTGCAACATAACCACAGAAATTCCACTTGCATGTTTCACTCAAAAAAAAAAAAAAAAAAAAAGAGAGAGAGACGCCCCAGAAGTTATCTTGACTTTTCCATTTCACTAAATGCTCACCAGGATGTAGACCCCTCAGCAAAATTTGGAGGAGGGATTGCTCTCTGGATCTATGTATTCTATGTTTACCTGATATCTGCTCAAACTCTTGAATCTCAAAGAGAAATTCTGAAGCTTACTCAAACATCTTTAAGTTTGAGACTCCTATACTTTTTAAATTATTGGTGGTATACAATGAGAGAAATGTATTCCTCTCATCATCTTAAACATTCTTCCTCCTTACCCTTCTTCTGCGCCCATCCTTAAGCCTTCTAACTATAATGTGAGTAGTGGGGAAGGCACATCTTTCAGTCTTTATGTAACATGGAGATGAACAGATGTCATGATTTTTACATTCTGGCCTTAGTACTTAAATGTGTGACATTTGTTTGAAAAATTAAATAATAATAGCCAGATGTTTATGGACCCATGAATAGCCTAAAAAATGACAAAGATATCAGCAAATGAACCTGAGAAAACAAACACTTTTCCATTCTGTAATCTGTAGGACAAGAGAAGTATGAAGTAAGAGGGCTGATGAAGTTGATGCTGTCTTGTGCTCATGCTACCCCTTCCCAAAGGGCAATCCATGGAGTTTTGGTGTTATTAGCCTCCCTGAAAAAAATTAGGGATTTCCTTGGAAAACACTTTGGGGAACATTGCATGTTTTATGTCCTTTTTGGAGATCCACAATGCACATTAACTTATAAAAGCCTCTGAAAAGTAAAGAAACTTATTAAACTTTGTTTAACCCGGTGGGTGTTTAGATTCTAGAACTCATGTGAGCATAGAAACTTCTTTTGCTCACAATTCCTTTTAACATCCCACGGGACTGGCATTTCTTAGAATACACCTAGGGTACTGCAATTTTAGTCTATTACATTTCTTTTTTCTCTTTAAAATAACTAGTTTCTTATCTGTAATTAGAAAAAGCTGTGTGTTTCCTGTTTTGTTTCTTTTTTCTTCTAAAGCCCAACCTAATGTGAATCCTCTTCAGCCTAAGGACTAGAATCTTCCCATCTCCTGAGAGGTGTGCCTGTCACCGGAGCCGCCTGGAGGCCAATGGGACAGCCTTGCCAGGTACCAACAGCTGCAGCCCCTGGTGTACTTGGAAGGCTTGATCAAAGTGTGGTCCCAGGCCAGAAGGCAAATGTCTCACCTGGGAGCTTCCTGGAAATTCCGGATCTCAGGCTCTATGACAGACCTACATGAGCTTGGTGGAAAGCACAGGGCAGTAAGCTAGAGCCCAGGAGGCTTAAAGCAGGGAGAAGACCTCTGGTCTAGAAGAGAGTCCCCAGTCCTAGAATAAAGTAGGGCATGGCGAAGTCATCCAGCCAACTTGGCCGGCTTTGACACTGAGATAGTTCCCTAACCAGAGCCCAGGGTAGAGCATGGCTCTTCAGATGAATGAAAGAAGACTGGCCCAGGGAAGGGAGACCAACAGACAACAGGAGCCCTGGGGGGTACCAGGAGCCCAGACCTCAGCAGCTTCTTGTGAGTCTGGCAAGAACATTTAAGCAGCTCTTCACTAGTGTGGAACCCAAGAACAGCTGGGCATCAATGACCCCAGTCTCCCAGATGAATAACTCAGTGGAAAAGAAAATACTGTGACTCCACACAGCTGTGGAATTGGGCCCCATTCTGAACTACTCTCAAGCTGACTTAGTATTTAGTTGAAGGTTTTGTTAATTCGTCAGTTCTCATACACATGTACATACCTACATACTCAAAAAAAAGACAGCGAAAAAACCTTAGACCTCATGTTTGTGAATATCACAGAATTATTTCTTAATCTCTCTATCTTCATAAATACACAAACCCTGGTGCTCACACTTACACACATGCACCTGCATGTGTACACACATGTACACAGAACTTACTCTCCTTCGGATATCAGTGTTTGATTTTGCCTATAAAATTAAGGATCTGGATACTTTCACCTCCTACACCTGTCTTCCTTACTGATAAGGAAGAGTAACTGGGATGTCCATATATTATCCAAGAATCTCGGTGTGCCATAGGACATGGAGTTTCCAGGCTCAGTTGTGGGTTAATCTGGTGCCATCCTCATTTCTTGAGACCCAGGGAGTTAGGGAATACATTCAAGATCAGCCCTAATTAGGAACTGCTGCCCAGACTCACAGGTACTCAGCGCACCCCCATGGTGCTCTACCCTTGCCTGGAGAGGTAAAAGGGACAGCCAGCAGGCTCTTGGAACGATGACATCCACACATGAAAGGGTCTCACATGTGATCTACAAATCTAACCACAGATGGGAAAACCTGATGCTTTAAGAAAGCCTCTTGACCTATTTTTTTTCAAACATTTTGGATTTTGGCAAAAGCGTTTGTGATTTGAAAACGCAATTTTTACCCTTAATTTAAACCCTTGTGTATTTTCAAGGGAAATCTAAGTAAAAAAACATGTCTTTCTAGTTAAATGGAAGCCTTTGCTATGTACAAACAGAGCAGGAGAAGTTATTGACACTGCTACTGGCTGGTTCCCAGCGAGATTCTGGAAAAGCTATTGCAGAGGTGGATTGTCTACAGAGGAGGAGGTGGGTGGGGGTGTTAGAAGAGTAGGAAAAAGGTTGGGAATGTTGCCCAGTGGATGGTAAAAGGAGGCAAATAAAAAGAGTGCGGAGCGGTGGGGAGGGTGGGCTGAGCTGGAGACCTCACAGGTTTAGCAGCACCCCCGAGGTTGGCAGGGCCAAGTCACCTCATTGCAGGCCATAGGACAGGAGTGAATCTGGCAACCTGGTCCACAAGTGCATATCCGTGTGAATCAAAGCAAGGTAGAGCAAGAAGAGATGGGAGGGATTTCCTCATTTTACAGGTGAGCTCATCACAGCCTCTGGGTGCTAGGTGACTTGCTCAAGGCCCTGCAGCTAGCTAGCTAAGGGTCCTCCTCCCTAGTTCATAGTGCTTCCCTTTGCATATACTTCACACCTGCAGGCACTGGAGGCAGGGTAGCTCAGTGCTGGTACCAGGCAGTGACTCAAGGGCATTGTAAATACTGGAGTTGAGAATTGCCTTAGACGGATTTAGGCTTACATACATCCAATTAACTCAGACTATCCCTGTTGCAGATATTAGTGCTATTTGGAAAATATTTTCAGGTCCTTTCCTTTTTTAGGTCTGTGGTAGGATGACTTTCTGCATTCCCTTGTTGTTGAGTGGAGTGCATATGGTCAATAGGTTACAAGTAGAAATGATGTATGTCATTTTTAAACCACAGCATTTAATTGCTGACATGGGACCCCCAAGAGTTTCTCCCAGTTTCCTTCTGGCGTGGGAACCAATAATGTTTAAGACGATGCTTGGTCCCAGAGTTCGGGTTCCTGAGTGATTATGTGAATACAGCATACAGCAGGAGAGAGTGTAGAGTAAACTGCTAAGATTTGAGGGTTATTTGTTATTGCAGCAAAACTTAACATTTTCAGGTTGATTGAACCTTCAGTGATTGTCCAGGTAATCGACTCTCTCTGTATCTCTCTTCCCTTGCTCTATACCAACTTTCCCTTTTATGTACTTTCACTCCATGAGGGTAGTCCTTTAAGTTCTTGTTGTTCTGTTTTTTCTTTTTTCCAACCAGATTCCACCAGGAGGAGAACAGGAAGAGGAGCTGTGATACTGTGTGCTCCCATTGTCCTACTAATGGCTTCTTCTTTGACAATCTTGAGAGTAATTAGAAAAAAATCCAATCTGATTTCACCTTGGAGCCCCACAGATAAAATATGAGTATGGCATGCATTAAGAAAAGAGCAAAGATAATTACAATATGGATTAATAATTAGGACACTGGTGGAAAAGAATTAGAACTTTGATAATTATTTTGAAAAAAAAAAACAGATGAAAAATAATAGAGACCATCATCCTGTATGGTAGAATTCATTATTTTTTTATTCATTTGTTTGAAAGAAAGTATGATTCAAAGCTATTTCTTCAACTAGTAATACCCTGTCTTCCACCCCAACTTTTGATTAAACCTATCAATCAGCCACATTTACCTCATAAGTTAAAATATTCCTTTTTCTGTGAAAGAAATATAAATGGGCCTTCAGAGCAAAACTCCAACTAGTTGTTTCCACTTGCTTGTTTTATTTCTTCCCTTCACATTTTTCTTTTTTAAAGATTTTATTTGTTTGGCCAGATAGAGAGAGTGCATGAGAGTACAAGCAGGGGAGTTGCCAGCAGAAGGAGAAGCAAGTCTCCCCACTGAGCAAGGAGCCTCATGCTGGACTCTACCCCAGGACTCCGGGATCTTGACCTGATCTGACTAAGCCACCCAGGCATCCCATATTTTTTTGAACCCACTGCTGTCAGGCTTATTTCCCCATCACTGCACTGAACCCACTCTTTCAAAGACCTTCACAATGGCCAAACCAGTGATCAAGTCCTGGTCCTTGTCTTACCTGAGGTACCAGCTCTCCTGACATGGATGTTTACTACACCTATTTCAGAACACTCATCACCTTGCCTTTAGAACACAATCCTCTCTTGATTTCTCTTCTCTGGCTGGCTCTGCCTTCACCCTTAATTCTACTGACTAGTCCTTTCCAGTCTCCTCAGGTATATCCTCTTCATATTCCTCATTTGTGGGAACTTTTAAGAGCTTGAGTACCCATGAGTTCAGACCTCAATATCCCTCACTCCTGAGTAAACCCATGCAGTACCACGGCTCAAAAAGAGCATCTTCTGCTGCTGATAAGCAAATTGCTTTTGTCTAATCCTGACCTATTCTCGGAATCCCAGACTGCCTACCCGGCATCTTTTCTTAGGTGTCTAATAAGGATCTCAATCTCAGTAAGTCCAAAACCAAACTTGATTCTATATTTCCAGTTCCCTCCCAATCACAATCATAACTATGGCCACAACAACATAACTTTAGACTCTCCTTCCAAAGTCTTTCTATATGAATATGTGGCAACTCTATTCTTCCAGTGGCTCAGGCCCAAAATCTTATGACTATCCTTGATTCCAATCTTTCTCTTCCAGACCATATCCAATCTATTCTCAGGTCCTATTGGCTCAACCTTTAAAACATATCTGGAAACCGACCACTTCTTCCTTCACTACCTCCTTCATTTTATACTCCTTACCATGGTATTTTGCCTGGATTATTTCAAGTCTCTAAACTGGTCTCCCTGCTCTTGTTCTTTCTCTCCCAAATCTATGTCCCATAACAGAAGACCGTGATCCCCGAACACAAGTCAGATTCCATCATTTCCCTCCTCAAAACACTCTGTGTGTTTCTGGTCTCCCACTAAATAAAAGTCAAAGTCTTTATCATGGTCTGTAAGGATGCACATGACCTGGCCCCTTAGCTGCCTCTCTGATCTCACCTCCTACCACTCTTTCCCACAACTCATGGTTATAGTGACTGTGGCCCACTTTCTGTTCTTGGAAAAGCCAACACTCTTCTTGCTCCTACTCTTTGGACTTGCTAGTCCTTCTGCCTGGAGTGCTCTTCTCCTAGAGAGCAGTGGAGTAAACTCCCTACTTTCTCAGCCTCTTCTGTTTGAAGGAAGAGTACTTCCATGGCTACAGAACAGAAAATAGGACTCTCCTTCTCTTTCCTTAACTAGCATTTACAGCTATCTGACATATGATATATTTGTTTTCTCTCTCCTCCTACTCAGATAAAAGTTCTATTTTCTTCTCATTTTCTCTTTAATTAAAGCCTACTCTTGAATAAGCTCACTAATACTGTATTCAAAATGCCTAGTCATGGCACCATACACTACTATTATTTGAGTTTTCATGTGTCAGGTCAGTTCCATCTGGCTCACTGGCCATTGGGTGTCAAGTTGTGAGGCATAGCCTGCATTGTCACATAGTAAGGGATGAGTGATACACTTCATTACTGAAAAGGGAGTCTCACCAAAAACAAGAGTGAAAGATAAAGGAAGGTCTAGATCCTGCTGGTCTTTCCCCTCACCCCACCAAGAGGCATGGTCGCTCACAATTACCTTGAAGTATGGATCTGCTATCCTGCAGTGGGATATTATTTTATTTGTTACTTTATCTGAAAGACCCAGAAGACTACCAGGGGTATAGTTTAGAACCTGGTATATATTTAGTAAATGAATGAAAAAATGCTGAATGTTAGCAGGAAAAAATATCCGGTGGAAAAAAGACAGTCTCTTTTTTTCTGGGAAAATTGGACAGGGAAAATATGGTGCTGGGAAAATTGGACAGCTATGTATAGAAGAATGAAACTCAACCATTCTATTACACCATACACAAGGATAAACTCATATTGGGTGAAAGACTTCAACATGAGATAGGAATCTACCAAAATCCTGGAGAAGAACATAGGCAGTAACCTCTCCAACATCGGCCATAGCAACGCCTTTCAAGACACGTCTCCAAAGGCAAAGGAAACAAAAGTGAAAATGAACTTTGGGACTTCATAAAGATGAAAAGCTTCTGCACACCAAAGGAAACAGTCAACAAAACAAAGTGGCAACCCAAGGAATGGGAGAAGATATTAGCAAATGACACTACAGACAAAGGGCTGATATCCAAGATCTATAAAGAACTACTCAAACTCAACACCCAAAAAACAGATAATTACGTCAAAAAATAGAAGACTTGAACAGACACCTCTCTAAAGAAGACATACAAATGTCTAATAGACACATGAAAAAAGGTTCATCATCATCAGCCATCAAGGAAACTCAAATCAAAACCACATTGAGATACCACCTTACACCAGTTAGAATGGCAAAGATTAACAAGACAGGAAACAACAAATGTTGGAGAGGATGTGGAGAAAGGGGAACCCTCTTACCTGTTGGTGGGGATGCAAGTTGGTGCAGCCACTTTGGAGAACAGTGTGGAGATTCCTCAAGAAATTAAAAATAGAGCTTCCCTATGACCCTGCAATTGCATTACTGGGTATCTACCCCAAAGACACAGATCTAGTGAAAAGAAAGGCCATATGTACCCCAGTGTTCAAAGCAGCAAGGTCCACAATCACCAAACTGTGGAAAGAGCCAAGATGCCCTTCAGCAGATGAGTGGATAAAGATGTGGTCCATATATATACCATGGTCCATATATACCATGGAATATTACTCAGCCATATGAAAGGATGAATACCCAACCTTTCTATCAACATGGATGAGACTGGAGGAGATTATACTCAGTGAAATAAGTCAAGCAGAGAAAGTCAATTATCATATAGTTTCACTTACTTTTGGAACATAAGGAACAGCATGGAGGACATGAGAAGGAAAGGAAAAGTAAATTGGGGGAAATTGGAAGGGGAGATGAACCATGAGAGACTGTGGACTTTGAGAAACAAACTGAGGGTTTTAGGGGAGAGGAGAGTAGGGGATAGATGAGCCTAGTGGTGGGTATTAAGGAGGGCACATATTGCATGGAGCACTGGGTGTGGTACATAAACAATTAATATTGGAACACTGAAAAAATTAAGTTAAATTAAAAAATGTTGAATGTTATATTTTAAACCTTTGCTTTCTGATCCTTTTTTAAAAAGATTTTATTTATTAGTTGACAGAGAGAGAAACAGTGGGAGAGGGAACACAGCAGGAGGAGTGAGAGTGGGAGAAGCAGGCTTCCCACCCAGCAGATAGCCCAATGCAGGCCTCCATCCCAGGACATTGGAGTCATGACCTGAGCTGAAGGCAGATGCTTAACAGCTGAGCCACCCAGGTGCCCCAATCCTCCCATTTTTCTTCATTTGTATTTCTTTCCTAGCAATTTTGAATCATTGATCATATTATTGGATATTACATTTTTCTCATTGTAAAATATTTTGTCTTCCATGCCAGTTGAGATGGTACTTCCCATTCCCAAGAACTTTCTTGTATTGCTTTATAGGGACTAGCTCACTTCTCATTGGCATTTCCTTTGCAGATATTAGATGCTCAGATTTTTCAGCTCTGCTGATTTTCCATCTGCTCTCCATCTTTTGAAAGTTTGTTGTTATCTCTTGTCTGCTCTTGTCTCTTCTGTTCTTTTGGTAATTTTATATTACTTTTATTCCTTTAACCTCATTTTAGTGACATTTTCATAGTAAATAACGAAATAAATATAGTAAATAAGTGGCATGATTTTTTTATGTCATGAGTTACAAATATTATTTTCCAGTATATAATTTGTATTTTGCTTTCTTTCTGGTGGTCTTTAATATATAGATATGTAAAATTTATAAACAGCCCACCTATGAATCTTTTCTTTTAGGATTCCTTCCTTTGGCATTATATCACTTAGAAACTTCTTCCCTGTGGAGACAGGCTAGATTGCAGAGGGGTAGCAGACTGAAATGACTAAGGCCAGAAGAGTTCGGCTAGATAGTTATCAAACCATTCTGGAATACCTACAAACTCAACAGAAGATCGAAGAGAAGAAGAGCAGCAATTCTAGGAACAGAAAATCGACCACTTTCTGAAAGGTAGGACATGCAGAGAAGTGAATCCAAAGCAACAGGAAGATAGAACGTGGTGAGAGGGGCTGGCTCCCAGCAAGCAGCGGAGCAGTGGAGCACAAAATCAGAACTTTTAGAAGACTGCCTCACTGAGGGACATCATTCCAGAGGCTAAGCAGGGGTGGGGCCCTCACAGGGACAGGACCCGTGGGGTCATTGAAAGATCAGAGGTGTCTGAGTGTGGCAGAGCTCCCAGGTTTCAGAGTGGGGAAGCTGACTACAGAGACAAAGCTGAGGAGTGAGCTCTCAGCTTGGGGTTACCTTAAACTGTGATCTGCGGCATAGACAGACCACTGCTCTTCGAGCAGGGACCCCACAAGTGGCAGACCCAGGGAGACTCAACTTCCTCCTCTGGAGGCAGGAATCTGCTGGGTTTGGAGACTCCAAATGTGGCTGTGCATCAGAGACAGAAATGCTTGGTCACAGGCCAGGTGATCCCATAGAGCAGCCGGAGACCAGGGAGATGGGAGTGATTGACCTCTTTTCTCTGAAGGCACACTGAGGAGTGGGGCCCCGAGCTCTAGGCTCCTCCAGGCTGGAGATTGGGAGGCTGCCATTTTCATTCCCATCCTCCAGAGCTCTAGAGAAAGCATTCAGGGAACAAAAGCTCCCAAGAGCAAACTCAAGCAGATTTCTTAGCCTGGCCCCTGGCAAGGGCAGTGGAATTCCACCTCAGGCAAAGACATTTAAGAATCACTACAACAGGCCCCTCCCCCAGAAGATCAGCAAGAACATCCAGCCAAGACCAAGCTCATCGATCAAGGAGAACAGTGGAACTCCAGAGATAGGGGAAAGCAATGCATGGAATTCATGGCTTTCTCCCCATGATCCTTTAGTCTGCAAAGTTAAATTTAATTTTTTAATTTTACCTTTTTCTTATTCTAATTATTTTAACCTTTCCTCCTTTAACGTTTTTTAACTAGTTTATCTTAATAATACCTTTCTAAAAAGAACATCTTTTTAAACCTTCATTATTATACTCATATTTTATCCTTCATTGTATTTAACCTTATTTTTTGTATGCATATTGGGTTTGTTTTTTCCTAAAACAAATTTGGGATATAATTTCTTCTAATAGATCAAAATGTACCCTAAATCTAGCACAGGGTTTTGTTCTAGTCTCCAGCCTAAACACATTCTCTTCCCCCTCCTTTTTTTTCCTCTTTCTTTTTCCAACCAACTTATCAATTCCTTCTTTAAAATTTTTAAAAATTTTCATCTTTACAGTCATATTTCATCCCTTTGTGTTTTCCCTTATTTTTGTGTGTGTATATATATATATATATATATATATATATATATATATATATATAAGTTTTTCTTTCTTTAAGATTTTGGGAGGTAGTTTTTTCTAAGAGACCAAAATACACCCAAAATCAAGTGGGTGGCTCTGTCCTATTCACCAGTCTAATATATTTGTGTGTGTGTGTGTGTGTGTGTGTGTGTGTGTATTTCTTTTACCCCTTTTTTCTCCCCTCCTGGTTTGGGGTCTCCTCTGATTTGGTTAGCATATATTTTTCTGGGGTCTTTGCCACCCTTTTAGTATTTTATTATCTCATTCATATATTCTTATCTGAATAAAATGACAAGGAGGAAAAACTCAGAACAAAAGAAAGAACAAGAGGCAGTACCAATGGCTAGGGACCTAATCGATACAGACATTGGTAATATGTCAGATCTAGAGTTCAGAATGACGATTCTCAAGGTGCCAACTGGGCTCAAAAAAAGGCATGGAGGATATTAGAGAAACACTGTCTGGAGAAATAAAATCTCATTCTGGAGAAATAAAAGAACTAAAATCTAACCAAGCTGAAATTTTAAAAAAGGAATTGATGAGGTGCAATCAAGAATGGAGGCTCTTACTGCTAAGAATAATGAGGCAGAAGAGAGAATTAGTGACATAAAAGACCAAATGATGGAGAATAGAGAACCTGAGCAAAAGAGAGACAAATAACTACTGGACCACAAGGGGAGAATTCAAGAGATTAGTGATAACAAAAGGTGAAACAATATTAGAATAATTGGGATTCCAGAAGAAGAAGAAAGACAGAGAAGGGCAGAAGGTATATTGGAGCAAATTATAATAGAGAATTTCCCTTATATGGCAAAGAGGACAAGTATCAGAATCCAGGAGGCACAGAGAACCCCCACAAAATCAATAAAAATAGGTCCACACCCCATCATCTAATAGTAAAACTTACTAGTCTTAGTGACAAAGAGGAAATCCTGAAAGCAGCTTGGGACAAGAAGTCTGTAACATACAATGGTAGAAATATTAGAATGGCAGCAGACTTATCCACAGAGACCTTGCAGGCCAGAAAGAACTGGAATGATATATTTAGAGCACTAAATGAGAAAAACATGCAGTCAAGAATACTATATCCAGCTAGGCTATCATTGAAAATAGAAGGAGAGATAAAAAGCTTCCAGGACCAAAAAAAAAAAAAAAAAAACCAAGTAAAAGAATATGTAAACACAAAACTAGCTCTATAGGAAATATTGAAAGGGGTCCTCTAAACAAAGAAAGAGCCTAAAAGTAATAGACCAGAAAGGGACAGAAACAATATACAGTAATAGTCACCTTATAGGCAATACAATGGCACTAAATTCATATCTTTCAGTAGTTACCCTGAATGTAAATGGGCTAAATGCCCCAATCAAAAGGGTATCAGAATGGATAAAGAAATAAAACCCATCAACATGCTGTTTTCAAGAAACTCATTTTAGACCCAAAGACACCCCTAGATTTAAAGTGAGTGGGGTGGAAAACAATTTACCATGCTAATGGACATCAAAAGAAAGCTAGGGTGGCAATCCTTCTATCAGATAAATTAAATTTTAAAGCAAAGACTATAATAAGAGATGAGGAAGGACACTAAATCATACTCAAAGGATCTGTCCAAAAAGAAGATCTAACAATTCTAAACATCTATGCCCCTAACATGGGAGCAACCAACTAAATAAACCAATTAATAACAAAATCAAAGAAATACATTGGCAATAACACAATAATAGTAAGGGACTTTAACACCCCCCTTACTGAAATGGACAAATCATCCAAGCAAGAGATCAAAAAGGAAATAAAGGCCTTAAATGACACACTGGACCAGATGGACATCACAGATATACTCAGAACATTCCATCCCAAAGCAACAGAATATACATTCTTCTCTAGTGCACCTGGAACATTCTTCATAAAAGATCGCATCCTGGGTCACAAATCAGGTCTCAACTGGTACCAAAAAATTGGGATCATTCCCTGCATATTTTCAGACCACAATGTTCTGAAGCTAGAACTCAATCACAAGAGGAAAGTTGGAAATAACTCAAATACATGGAGGCTAAAGAGTATCCTACTAAAGAATGAATGGGTCAACCAGGAAATTAAAGAAGAATTGAAAAAATTCATGAAAAAAATGATAATAATGAAAATATAATAAAACCCCAATGGTTCAAAATCTGTAGGACACAGCAAAGGTGATACTGAGAGGAAAATATATAGCCCTACAAGCCTTTTTCAAGACACAAGAAAGGTCTCAAGTACACAACCTAACCCTACATCTAAAGGAACTGGAGAAAGAACAACAAAGAAAGCCTAACCCCAGCAGGAGAAGAGAAATAATAAAAATCGAGCAGAAATCAATGAAATAGAAACCAAAAGAGCAGTAGAACAAATCAATGAAACTAGGAGCTGGTTCTTTGAAAGAATTAATAAGATTGATAAACCCCTGGCCATACTTATCAAAAAGAAAAGAGTAAGGACCCAAATAAATAAAATTATGAATGATAGAGGAGAGATTATAATCAACATCAAAGAAATACAAACAATTTTAAGAACATATTATGAGCAACTATATGCCAGCAAATTTGACAATCTGTAAGAAATGGATGCATTCCTAGGGACATACAAACTACCACAACTGAACCAGGAAGAAATAGAAAACCTGAACAGACCCATAACCAGTAAGAAGATTGAAGCATTCATCAAAAATCTCTCAAGAAACAAGAGCCCAGGGCCAGATGGCTTCCCAGGGGAATTCTACCAAACATTTAAAGAAGAATTAATACCTATTCTCCTGAAACTGTTCCAAAAAATAGAAATGGAAAGAAAACTGCCAAACTCATTTTATGAGGCCAGCATTACCTTGATCTTAAAAACAGACAAAGACCCCATCAAAAAAAGAGAATTATAGACCAATATCCCTGATGAACACAAATGCAAAAATTCTCACCAAAATACTAGCCAATAGGATACAACAGTACATTAGAAGGATTATTCACCATGACCAAGTGGGATTTATTCCTGGGCTTCAAGGTTGGCTCAACATCTGCAAATCAATCAATGTGATACAATACATTAATAAAAGAAAGAACAAGAACCATATCATACTCTCAATAGTATGAGAAAGCATTTGACAAAGTACAGCATCCTTTCTTTATCAAAACGCTTCAAAGTGTAGAATAGAGGGTACCTTCCTCAATATCATCAAAACCATCTATAAAAAACCCACAGTGAATATCATTCTTAATGGAGAAAAACTGAGAGCTTTTCTGCTAGGATAAGGAGCACAGCAGGTATGTCCACTATCACCACTGCTATTCAACATAGTACAAGAAGTCCTAGCCTCAGCAATCAGACAACAAAAAGAAATTAAAGGCATGTGAATTGGGAAAGAAGAAATCAAACTCTCACTCTTTGCAGATGATATGATATTTTATGAGGAAAACACAAAAGATTCCACTCCAAAACTGCTAGAACTTGTACAGGAATTCAGTAAAGTGTCAGGATATAAAATCAATGCACAGAAATCAGTTGCATTTCTATTCACCAACAGCAAGATAGAAGAAAGAGAAATTAAAGAGTCAATCCCATTTACAATTACACCCAAAACAATAAGATAGCTAGGAATAATCCTAACCAAAGAGGCAAAGAAGCTGTACTCAGAAAACTACAAAGTACTCAAGAAAGAAATTGAGGAAAACACAAAGAAATGGAAAAACATTCCATGCTCATGGATTGGAAGAACAAATATTGTGAAAATATCTATGCTACCTAAAGCAATCTACACATTTAATGCAATCTCTATCAAAATATCAATTTTTTTCAAAGAAAGGGAACAAATAATTTTAAAATTTATATGGAACCAGAAAAGACCCCTGAATAGCAAGAGGAATGTTGAAAAGGAAAGCCAAAATTGGTGGCATCACAATTCCAGACTTCAAGCTCTATTACAAAGCTGTAATCATCAAGACAGTATGGTACTGGCACAAAAACAGACACATAAATCAATGGAACAGAATAGAGAGCCCAGAAATAGACCCTCAACTCTATGGTCAACTAATCTTTGACAAAGCAGAAAAGAATGTCCAATGGAAAAAAGACAGTCTCTTCAACACATGGTGTTGGGAAAATTGGACAGCCACATGCAGAAAAATGAAACTGGACCATTTCCTTACACCATGTACAATAATAGACTCAAAATGGATGAGAGACCTCAATGTGAGACAGGAATCCATCAAAATCCCTGAGGAGAACACAGGCAGCAACCTCTTCGACCTCAGCCACAGCAACTTCTTCCTAGAAACATTGCCAAAGGCAAGGGAAGCAAGGGCAAAAATGAACTATTTGGACTTCATCAAGATCAAAAGATTTTGCACAAGAAAGGAAACAGTCAACAAAACCAAAAGACAGTTGATAGAATGGGAGAAGATATTCGCAAATGATATATCAGATAAAGGGCTAGTATCCAAAATCTAGAAAAAAAAAAGAATTTATCAAACTCAACACCCAAAGAACAAATAATCCAATCAAGAAATGGGCAGAAGACATGAACAAACATTTCTGCAAAGAAGACATCCAGATGGCTAACAGATACTTGAAAAAGTGCTCCACATCACTCAGAATCAGGGAAATACAAATCAAAACTACACTGAGATACCCCCTCACACCAGTCAGAATGGTTAAATTTAACAAGTCAGGAAATGACAGATTTTGGAGAGGATGTAGAGAAAGGGGAACCCTCCTACAGTGTTGGTCGCAAGCTGGTGCAGCCACTCTGGAAAACAGTATGAATCCTCCTCGAAAAGTTGAAAATAGAGCTATCCTATGACCCAGCAATTGCACTACTGGGTATTTACCCTAAAGAAACAAATGTAGCGATCCAAAGGGGTATGTGCACCTAAATGTTTATAGCAGCAATGTCCACAATAACCAAACTATAGAAAGAACTTAGACATCCATCAACAGATGAATGGATAAGGAGGATGTGGTGTATATATACAATGGAATACTATGCAGCCATCAAAAGAAATGAAATCTTGCCATTTGCAACGATGTGGATGGAACCAGAGGGTATTATGCTGAGTGAATAAGTCAATCAGAGAAAGACAATTATCATATGATCTCTCCGATATGAGGAATTTGAGAGGCAGAGTGGGGAGTTTGGTGGGTAGGGAAGGAAAAAATGATACAAGATGGGATCAGGAGAGAGAAAAACCATAACAGACTCTTAATCTCACAAAACAGAGGGTTGCTGGGGGGGCAGGGAATTGAGTGTGTTGTTGGGTTATGGACCCTGGGGAGGGTATGTGAAATGGTGAGTGCTGTGAAGTATGTAAGCCTGACGATTCACAGACTTGTACCCCTGGGGCAAGAATACATTATATGTTAATGAAAATAATTAATAAATTTTAAAAAATTGTGAAAAAGAAAAAAGAAAAGAAACTTCTTCCCTATCTTGATTCATGCAATTGATTGCTCATTTTCTTTCTAAACTTTTTTTAGGAGTTACTCTCTTTTTTAAAATTTTATTTATTTTTTTTGGCAGAGAGAGAGAGCTCAAGCAGAGGGAGCTGCAGGAAGAGGGAGAGGGAGAAGCAGGCTCCCCACTGAGCAGGAAGCCTGATGCAGGACTCACTCCCATGACCCTGGGATCATGACCCAAGCTGAAGGCAGATGCTTAACCAACTGAGCCAACCAGGTGCCCCAGGAAGCTAGTTTTTTTCATCTTAAAAAATTCCTTGTGTCAAATTATATTGGTTTTCTTATATAGAAAGCGCAGTGACCATCTCTTCTCTGTTAAGAAATGAATGAGGGAATGGTCTAATATATTTAGAGAATGAATTTAGGGTGCATATTGGCATAGAATTTATTTTAAGAATTTGTTAAGCTACTAAAGAAACTAGGTAATTCCTTTGTATGAGACTGAAAAAAAAAACAACAAATAACCAAACTTTCTAATAATCTGGGATGGTCTAGTGCCATACTCATAGAAATAACAATGTGTACCTTTACACAAGCTTGTCTGTTACATTTCTGTGGTGTTCTCACACACATCATCACATATGAGTCCTGAGATGTCAGGCAGCCAGAGACAAAGCACTAAACCCTGACTCACTCAAAGGATCTTTCCAGCCCAATTTTTCCCTGATTTATTCATTAGGTTTGCAAAAGTCCCATTTATAATGATCTTACCAAATTTGGCTGACTTATAAAGAAGGAAAGGAAGAAAACAGAAAACACACAAAAAGATATTTGAGGCTAACACTTTGAATTGCGCCTACTGCACAAAGTGAGAAAGAAAAGAATTTAATTTTCTGGTCTGCTTGTTCTAGCATGCTTCTCTAAGTTTGTCATCAGCTCCGAGGGAACACAGAGTATATAAAAGTTATTTTAATTCAAGTGACTATATTCAATCCATTTCATTCTCCTTATAAAACTGTCTGCTGTAAAGTCGTGTCTAATGTGAAACAGTTCTAACTTGCTAACCAAACCACATATTAATTCCTATTAACATGGAACCACAGTAGCGTATTCCCCGAGTAACTGTACACATGGAAACCCAAAAGCATGACTCAAATGTGAGGTGACCGCACCCTAGACGGGCACATATAATACACATTTAATGAGCCGTTCTCTGTTCAAGCTGCAACCCAAATAATCACCCACATGTAACAGCTGCAACATTGTTCTCCAAACTTACCAACACAGAATTCTCTTTTATTTAGTTTACATATATATAAAAGTTACCCCATTACTAGTTTTTTAATTTTTGTTAATTGAAAACCTCATTAAAGATTTGCATAGCTAAATGCTAGGGAAGACTTTCCACCTCTGCCAACTGAAAATCACTCAAGAGATTAAAGACTTTAGTTCCATGGAAGTAAATTTCCACTATCAGAAGTGTCATCTGTTGTACCAAATTCCTCCCATCAGCAAAAATGTAACATAAAGCTGGCTACTGTCCTGAGAGTCTGGTTGATTACACAGGGACTTTTCAAGAGAAGATATTCATTGTAATGGATTATAACGTGGTCCCCTACAATTAGAATGATGAGGGTCTTCCACATTGGAAGTGGTATTTCAGAACTTTTTTCCATTAATATATTGTTACCAAGAGTCAAAAGAGAGTCACCAGCTGATTGCTGGTATCAACCATTTGTATGATTTGTTTTCATGTGTTCCGGGTCTGAGCATGTCCATGTATATATGTTTATTCCTGTTTCCTTTCACTGAGTCCTGTAACTGGAAGTTCTCATGGTAAAGCTTCTTAAATTTGTCTTTATTGTTGTCTTCAGTTCTTCTTCCCCTACAGCCCTAGGAACTTTCACTCAGGTCAGCCCTGGATTCTTCTTCACTTTCACACTTATGGTAAGTCCTTGAGTTATTTCTTCATCAAAGGCAAATATGGGAAACTTCATATACTAATTAAACTGTAAGGTTTATTTAGTTTTGTCTGGAATCATAGCAACCCCAGTGGTAACACACAGAGATAACATTACCTCTCACTGGTCAATAGCACTTTTGTGAATAAAAATGGAAAAGTATTCTTAATTAACAAATGGAAATATGAAGTCTTTTAAATCAAGGATCCATGGAGGGAAAACTAGTAAAAGCAATCCTTAGTGTCAAACAGAATCACTTGTTCAAAGAAAAGACAACCCCATCAAGAAAAGGTCTTGGGTTTTAAGTGTTCCAGATTGTAAATGCAGGCTTCATTCATTAGTGCCCTACTAGTTAGTAGATTTCCTTCTTCAACTAATAGTCTCCTCACTCACCTGGTCACCAGAATGGGGAGACTTCAGTCTTCTCTAGACTCTACAATCAATTGGTTGCCAAAACTTAAAACCCTCATCTTTTAGCTTATTATTTTCCCATCTATTTCCTTCTTTCAATTGCCATGGCCCCCAAATGACTTCACAATCCCAAAGCCTGGAAAATTGCCTCCATATTATATTTTTAGCTGAAATTTTTTTTTTACTAATTATTTATCCTCAAGGAACAATCCAAAGCTGACCATTTTATCCTACTAGGATAAAATGAATGCTGCCTTTCAATTTTTATATTTTAACCTAAAGCACCTTGATACACTTAAATTAGTGCTTCTCAAATTTTGATGTTCATAAAAGTCACCTAGGGATCTTGAAAAACTAGAGGCTCTGATTTGGTAGATCTTGGGGAAGGGCCTGAGCTTCTGCTCTGGGAATGATCTCCCATGTGATGCTAGTGCTGCTTTTTGGGAACCACACTTGGAGCAGCAAGACTCTAAACTGTCCCAGGGTCGTCTCAGCAATACCAATAATGTCTAACATTAGTGATGATTCCTGCATGGGAAAGTTCTTCCCAGTTTTGTTTTGTTTTCATTTTGCTTGCTTTCTAAGTGTTTTTCTGGATGCTTCCTCTATAACAGAATAGCAGAATTGATAAAACTACATTAAAACAAAAAGGGAGACATAGTGTCTGGCTGCTTTGGGCATTCCTGTTAGCAGGAATTAGAGTCTTTCAGGGGTCTTAATTTTTAATAGCTATGCTATCAGATTCTCAGTCTTGGCATTAGGGCTAGGTGTTACAGCTTCCCATAAAGCATTCTGATTTATAGACTCACTGCTCCTTACCATAAAATAAGGAGAAATCATAAATTAGAAAAAAAAAAAGTTCCACAGCCTAATGAGATTTCAAGCTATTCATTATTTAATGAGCATTTAATACCATGAAAATCAGAATAATTGCAATTGTAAAATGCACTCAACATTTTGGGAACATCAGCAACTGAAAAGCAGGTTACATGATATAATGAGTGTAGTTGCCTTTCTCCAGACCTGTTTGTTTCCTTGTCCTCTCTGGCCTGTTTCTGGCTCCACTCACCTTTTCCACTGGTTTACCAGATGATTCATCAACTTGCTGGCATTCCCAGTTACCATCTGTATCCAACATCCCAGTAAAATTCAATAAACTTTCTAATACTCACAACCCATTAGTTATATCCTTGTATATGTCTAATTCACTGGGAGTTGATAGTCATGATGATGACCTCAAGAGAAAGGGCACTGCCACTTTGTGAACACCTACTGTGTGCCAAGGTCTGCTCTAGTTGCATCAACTAAATCATCTCCTTTAATCCTGAAGCATTAAAGATCCTAAAAAGTCCTTGTACAGAAAGATCATATTATATTCAACTTATTATCATTAAGGATAAACATCTTCTTTCTTCAATTTCTCAAATTATTGTTAAATTTTGTTTGAATGCATAATGTATACATATGATATTAATTCAAAAGCTATAAAAATAGAGTGAAAAATGAGTCTCCTCCCCATTACTCTCATCAAGTCTACTTGAACACGGTTATCAGTTTCTTTTCTTTTTTTTTTTTAAAGATTTCATTTACTTATTTGACAGAGATCACAGGTAGGCAGAGAGGCAGGGAGAGAGAGAGGAAGGGCAGCAGGCTCCCTGCTGAGCAGAAAACCCGATGTGGGGCTCAATCCCAGGACCCTGGGATCATGACCTGAGCTGAAGGCAGAGGCTTTAACCCACTGAGCCACCCAGGCGCCCCCACAGTTAGCAGTTTCTTACGGGTCCTTTCAGAATTAGTCTATTAAGCACGGGCTATTAAGCAATGGGCTAGCAATAGTCCAGTGAGTAATCTTAGATTTCTTTAAAAATTTTTAACCTATCTTTGGAACATATAGAAATGCTCAATTGCCAATAATACCTTATTATATATACAGTTACAATTGAGAAATATTATTTTCATGGCCCTTGTGACCTTTGATTTTCCTGACAACACTATGAGATACAGGACAGACATTCCTGTTAACCATTTTACATATGAAGAAACTGAGGCTCACAGAAGTAAAATGATCGGTCCATACATATGTAGTTAGCAGAAAATCCAGTTCTGGAACAACTAGGGCAATGCTTTTCTGTAAGATCCTGAAGAGGGTAATTCAAGGATCATAGTTCAAAAAATGGTAGCCCTTCTTGACCACTCCAAATATTCCTTACATGTCAGTTCTCAGTGAATTTACTGTTTAATATGGCAGCAACATGGCATAATTTCACATAAATAATATATCTTTTAAAAATTCAATATTCTGGCTTTGCAATTGTAATCATTAAGTTGTAATCTAACATTTTAACTCAACAAGTGTCTAAGTTCCTGCTAATGGAGATGCATGGTGCTTCCCCTGAGATAGCTGTTGGATATCAGAATTCCCAGCTAGGGAAGGGCTGGGTAATTTATGAGATCTGTTCATTTAAGAAAAAAGGGCAAACCAAAAGCAACATTATTCTTTATTACAACTGACTGATGAACTTGTTTTCCCATTCGGGGATCCTAGGCAGCTCCGTAACTTTTATGCCATTCTCAGGTATTAACAAATACTCTGTATGCGAGGTCTTGAAAGTCCAGTTCAGTCTAATACGGAAACTGGAAAGCTCACTCAATTCAAAGTCTCCTCCCTCCCCCAGCTCAGACCTGCCTCAGATGCAGACCTGCAGGGAGAAAACAGAGCATGGGTAGGCTCATCTCTCCCCACCTTGCTTTCCTACTACTATTCTTTAATTTTCTTGCTGCTTTTGCATCCAGCAACATTGGAACAGCAGTAGGAAGGAAAGGCAAGGTTGTAATCTGAGTTTTCTGGGTGTGGAGTTCTCTGAAGGTTGATGCTTTCTTTCATGAAGTGCCTTCAGAATTTCTCAGAAACACCTCTACTGGGCACTGGGAAATTCCCACTGTGGTATCCCAATACAGGCTTCTCTTCCAGCTGGCTGTGATCACTTCCTCTGAGCCCCTGGCTTCTTATAGTTCTAGTTTCATTGTGTTGGGCTTACCTGTGGCTCCTGGTGATCCTCTTGGGTGGAGCCCTATTCCTCAGTTGGCTGTATCATTAGTTATCGGCAGCCTGCTGCAGCTATTGGCCATTTCTCACAGCTGTCACAGTCTGCTCTGTCAAGCTTCTCACCTGCTGACTTTTTCAGGTACCATCCTCTGTGTGTTAGGCTGAATAACAGCCTCCTCAAAGATGTCCACCCTCTAATCCCCAGGTCCTGTGAATAGTTTATATTATGTAGCAAAGGGATTTTGAGGATGTGATTAAAGTTATAGATTTTGAGATGAGGAGATTATCCTGGATTATAAGGGTGAGCTCAATATAATGACATGAGCCTTTAAAAACAGAGAAAATCTCCTGGCTGAATCATAAAGATAATGGCAGTGTAAGAAGGATTCCACATGCTCTGGTTGGCTCTGAGATGTGGGGGACCTTGTGCAAGAACCAGAGGGAGACCACTAGGAGCCAAGTCAGTCTCCAGCTGAAAACCAGCAAGGAAAGAGGAACCTCAGTCCAACAGCCGAAGGGAATTGAATTCTGCCAACAACCTGAATGAGCCTGAAAACAGATTCTCCCCTAGAGCCTCCTGAAGGAAGGGAATACCGCCCAGCCAACACCTTGATTTCAACCTTGAAAGGCTCAAACAGAGAAACCAGCTGTACCAACTAACCTTCTGATCCATGAAACTCTGAGATAATGAATTTGTTGTTTGAAGTCATTAAATTTGTGATAATTTGCTATGGCAGCAATAGGAAACTAATACACTCTTACACAGGTCAGCTTTTCAAGTGGGTCTCTGAAGCCTCCTCCCACTTACTTAGGATGAGGGAAAAACACTGGGGAAAGGGGAGAGAAAAAAAAACATTTCAACAGCCTAAAAATGGTCACCGATGAAATCCTTGCTTTCCTCTTCAATTCACGGGCTGCCCCTTGTATATCTGAGACTGGGAAAAAGACTAAGTGTTCCTGGACAATTTTTTGGTCACCCCCCCAACAAGTTACTTCTCTTTAGAATAGATAGGTTTTAACAACATTTGTTCTCAGTTCTAGGGCCTCAGCTGACATTGAGACAACAGGAAAGGCTTATTTTCGTATCCTGTAACATGTACATGTCAACAGAGTTGCTTTCCCTTTCAGGTTTAAAGTTCTTAAAATACGTTGGATAGACTGGGGTTGCTCTGATAAAGAAGGGTCACAGGAGAGGGAAATGAGATCCCAGAGATAGAATTCACTGCCAGGAGGGGAATATAGACAAGTTAGAAAAAAAAAAAATAACAACCCAAATTTGCCCAAGACATGAGTTAGTGTAGATGAAACAATGCTTTTAGTCCTAGACTTTGGGCGTGGTGAGACCAAGGTAGAGACACCAGCATGACAAGGAGTTAGTGTATGATGATTCCTAGTGGAGAATGGCTCACAAGTAAGTATAATTCTTATGTCTTTCTATAAGAGTCTCTGCAAGAAGGGAAAAACTGTAACTACGTAGCTTGAGTAGGTACAATAATTGACCCTTTCCTTTCTGGGTTTTAGGATTTCAAATTTCTTGAATTTCCAACAGAGCATGGGGATGAGGGAAGCAAGGGATGAAGAGGCAGTTCTGTGGTAGGACCCATAGTCTGTGAAGGGCAGGGAGCAGGACCAGAAGACCCTACTGCCCAATATGAAGACCACAGGCTGGCCAGAGTCGGGGTTGTTTTCACGCCTACAGATTGATATGGATCCGAGGAGGGAGGCAAGTGGGAGGTAACATCCTTAGAATTTCCATCCCATGTTTCAGCCCTTAAAGAATATTTTAGAGCCATGATTTCACAACCTCTAAGAAATTAGCTCCCTCTGTTTGTCCAAATGATACCTACTCACTGAATGCCTACCATGTGTAGGGCTATGACCTCCTCCACTTTGGAGGCTGATCTATTTACAGTGCTGTTGCTGTTTAGGAATTTTGAGATCATGGATAGAATTTTCTTGCTGCCAAGGAATCACTATTCCACAGAGTAAAGTTCAGCTATATGGTAACTTCTAGAATTCTGTCTCCTTTCCATACTCATTTCAGGAAGCAAAAGAGGAATATGAAGGATAAAGATTAATCGAAGAGTCTTCCTTGTGGGTTGCTTGAGCTGAAACATCTCAAATTAGGACCATCCTATGCAGTTTATGTTTCACATTTAATTATTTACAATAGACAGCCAAGAGATGCTTATGATCCATATCCCTAGCACTTAATGCCATTCCTGACACACATTAGGCAACGTAGTGCCTAATAAATATTTGTTGACTCAATGAATATGGAAAAATGAAACTAAGCATTTGAAATATTATGCTACATTTCTTTCAGCTCTGACTCTGCACTAATGAGTGAGGGAGGTCACTGGAAGAGTGTGAGGGCCATTGTGGGTTTCATATTTCAACAACCAGTGCCAAATCCTTTATGCCAGATGGGACAAGATGGGATGTTAAACTGCTTCTTATTACCACGTTGTTGGCCTCGATTGCCTCGGCATTATTCTCCAATTGCTTCGTCTCTATGGATCTCTGACTCCTTATTACCTCCAATTGGAATGCCCCACAAATCATCCTGCTTCCTTTATCCTCTCTCACCTCAAAGTAATCCTGCCATCTTGCTCCGGTTAGAGCCATTTCCCATTAAGAAGATCGCAGCAAATTCTCTCCCTACCCCTGTTCGCTCTTCAGGAAAATTATCCTCAGGATAAGTGGATGTTACAGACACTTTTCAGAATGTATTTAGTCTGAATTTCTCTGGCCTTCCAACATTCTCCTAAGCCAGTTACCTCTGCATTTGAACAGAATTAAATTTAAGGAGATAGAGGACCTGAATTTCTTCCTTTGAGCAGATGGAAATCGTTACATTAGAATGCTGATGACTGCAAAATCTTGGACATATTGTTTTCACAATTAGGAAATGGCAAACACAAAGTTCTCCAGTGCAAAGCCAGCATGCAAGTTCAGCTTCCATTTGCTGCTATAAATTTTGTTCTTGTTGCTGCCAGTAAACACCAACTGTTCAAGTAAAATAGTAAATCCAAATGTGCCTGTTGGATGAGAGTAAAAAATATTATATGCTGCATAAATGCTGATGCGAATGGATTTTTCAATGCACTAAACCAGGGAAGGGAAAGGAACAGAGACAGAAGTTGAACTGAAAATGACTCTCACTAAGAACTTTTTAGTTGAACGCACTAAAAAAGCTCCTGAGGAAATGTTGATTCAACATACTGCTTAAACATCAAGGGAAAAATAAATACAGAAATAGGATATCATCAGCCTTAGGGTGGGCATACTTGGAGCGCTCGTACAGGTTACCAGAGAAAGCATACACAGGTTGTGTAAATCAGGGAAAAGAAAATCCCAAAGTTTACTCAAAACCAATGGGAGCACAGGGCCCAGAAATTACTTGCTAGGGATCAATCGAATAATTGAAAGTCAAAGCCAGTAACTGGGACAACGTGTAATACAAGGACTCAGTTACTTTCTACTCCACAGGTTTATTTTTAGGCTAATCAGCAGCTTTTTGTACTCAGATCTCTCTAAAGTTTAATGTGCAACAAGACTTATGGTTCAAGGGGTAGTTTCATAAATTATTTCCTGAAGTTTAACTTCGAATTAGCTAGTTTTACAATGAATTCCTCTTTTCCTTTCTCACCACTTTTCTTTGCTGCTGAAGAAAATCTGTGAATACTGAAGTTAGCTGACCTGAAGTCTAACTATAAGTCCGATCCTTATTCCCGAGTCTGTTTTCTCACACTCATCTCACTGAATTGTTGTGAGGATTAAATGAGATACTACCTGTTAAATGTCTGGCGTAAGCCTTAAACATAAAAGGTCACTAATAATAATATTAGTTCCACATCCAGATTAGATTTTGCAAACAAACAATTTGAAAAACAGAAAATTCAAATCAATTCTTTAGCGTGATGAGGCTCCAGGCCAAGAACCAAGCAGTGAAGATGTTCCAAAGCAGAATATTTCAGCATCTGAGAATGGCTAAGGCTTATCTTCATGGCTAAAATAAGCAGTTTAATGTAAAGCAGTCTTTCCTTCTCCCCACCTTTCCCCCCTGCTTCATTTTCTATGGAAAGGAAAGCATTTTCAGAATAATGGTTAAAATCTGTCCTTTGTAGATCTGAAAACATGGACAAGTTTCATACCAAAGTCAAGATCTACTGAAAGTGATAGATATATGAGGACCAGACGCTGCTCTCAAACATAACAGACATTGGTGTCTTGAATGCATGTGAAGCCAAACATGAAGATATGAGGTCAAAGCTAAATGTTTATTTGTGTCATTGAATAAATCAATGTATCTGGTTTAACTGGTCAAATTATTTTTATTTAAATGTTCACATGTTTCAGTACTGTATTAATACAGGCTATGTTTTCAAGAGCAGAGAAAGTACCAGTGGTGGCAAATACATGTGTTCAGAGCAAAAGAAACAATTTATTTCCAGACTCCAGATTTATAGCAATTTTTTATACATACAGGAAAGTGTTGATTTCTCCTTATGGTTACTCTGAACATGTGTAAATTGTCAGAGTCTGTGTTCATTTATTTCCACAAAGAAGAACACCAACAGAGACTCAACTAAACCAAGTTGAGCCTTACTGGGTGGATTTGGGGGAAACTTGGGCCAATTCAGGGCAAGGCAAACCCATGAGATAGGAAGTATAAAATAATAAGGAATAGCCTTAGAAATATTTACCTTTAGAAAAGACATCTCAGTAACATCCTACATTAATAGACAAGAAGAGACACACCTGTGCTCTGTGTATGACATAGTCAGTAAGCCAAGGGGCTCACTTGGAATGACTAATCCAGTTTGAACTGAAATCTTAATGAAAGAAACAGTGGTTTTGATTCAGAGAAGCTCAGGACTAGAAGGGAAATGTAAAAGCTAACATCCCATGTATCTGATCCCTAGATTTCCTTTATACTGTCCTGGCAGAGAAATCACCCATCTGACACTTGAAATGAACAACTCATCCCTTTAAATCAGGCTATTCTATCTTTGAACAATATTATTTAAAAGAATGCTTATTTTGGATCAAGGCCTGTTTGTCTGTAATTTTCACTAATTGGTCCCTTTTCTATTATTCAGGTTCACATCCGAGGAGCATCCAACCTTTAGTGTCAATCAGATTTATAAATGTTAAGGCAAGGGTCATAGGGATGCCTGGCTGGCTCAGTTGGTAGAGCATATGACTTTTGATCTTGGGGTTGTAGAATTTACTTTAAAAACTAATAATAACAAAAGAGGCAAGGGTCACAAATTAGCCCATGTAGTAATTTTAAATAATTGTAAATTAGCTACTGACATTTTAAAATGGGAAATTACCTACAAAAATCCATATTTTCAGCTCTCTTCAAACTTTGGAAACCCTGGAAACCATGAGCCTACATTCCTGAATGTTAATTGGCTAAATTGAGTGGGAGATGTTGCTTTTAGACAAGGAATGTGCTTGCCTGGTCACCACAGTTGCATCGGATTTGGGATCCCACATAACATACTTGGACCAGTGGACTCAGTTCCCAGGAAAGGAGATATAACAATTGGCACACAGCCATGGTATCCATTGCTCCTATTATACACCATATCACTGCAGAGCTGCCAGTTTGACAGAAAACTGGATTGGCTTTGGAAAGATACAACCAAGGTGCCTGCCTGAAGATGACGCCTGCAGGGTTTGAGTGCTCTCAGTCAAAATGTAATACATAGTCTGAACCCATAGCCATTGAAATTACAATGCCCTCAATAGAAAGAATTCATGGGGTCAGGAAGCAAGGGATGGATGTAAAAGTGGCTCCCATACTGTCATTTCCAGTGAGCCACTGGGAGATTTGGTTTTGTCCCACAATGTAAGGGTCTTCTGGACTAGAGGTTCTGACTTCCAGTTGAGAGATGGACAGATCTTCCACCAGGGGCCACAGTACTTGTTGGGGGGCGGCTGCTATCTGGTCATTTTGGGTTCTTCATGCCAGTAAAATATCGGGCAAAGAGAGAAGTTACTTCATTATCCTGAAGAGGTAGTCTCCTTGCTATATAATGGAGGCAGGAAGGAGCATTCCTGGACCTTAGGGGGACTTACGGGGACATCTCCCGGTGCTTCCATGTGTGGTAATAACTGAATGAACATTGCAGAAACTATGTGGTGTTTGTTCTGGAATGAGATTCAGCTTGTATGTATGGGTCATTGAGGTAAATTTACTTGGGAATCTAAAATCCTTCAGACATGCCTGTCCGGCATCATCAGTATCAATTATGACCTAGGGACCAGTTTCTGCATAGGGACTATAGCCTAGGTCACTAAGCCTTCTGTTGTAAATTTCTTCCTTTTTAAAATGTAAACAACCACCTCCTTAAACTTCAGGGGCAAAACAGATTGAACATAAATGGGATGTGAATGGATTTGAGTAGAGCCAGTACAGATGATATCAATGCCTTGTCTCCCCTCAGGCCTTACTAGTTCAACTTCCAGCACCTTCCAGAATTTACCACACTCCATTCCTAAGGCACTTGCAGAGAGAAACCATAAACATATCGTATTCTTCCCTTCTGCTCAACGTGAGCACTGAGCTATTATAATTTTTAGCCTATATAGAGGTCACAAATGCAAATGCTTACCACTGAGATCAAGCCAACAACCAATGAAACCCATGGGATCAGATGTAAACCCAAAGAAACAGTAAGGCTCAGTCTCCAAAGGCTCCAGCCCATTGGTCACTCAGCACAGCCTAAACAATGACCCAATCTTCTGAATTTCCAGAGACACCCTGAAATGAGCCTAGAGCCCCTTGGAAAAGACAGAAGGAAGCTGAATTTCATTGATTAAAGGAAAATACCTGAGGTAACAAGTCTCCACCAGGTCCACGTCTGGGAGAGCCAACTGAGGCAGGATAGACCCCTGCATGTTTGAGGACAGCTGGGCAAAATCTATGCACCTTACCTAGGGACCCCAACAAACAGATGCTTAATCTCATTCTATAACAGCCATTGCATTTACTTCAGGAAAAAAAAAATGATTATTCTCAGTGAAATCTGCAGACATTTTGAAAAATTACAGCACTAATCTTAGACGGAAGGAAAGCTGTTTACAGTAGGGACGTTTCCTCCAATATGACACCTATCTTCTATAACATTATCTGATGTCACTTTGACCTAATAGAACAGGGCCACAGAGAAAGTGTCTGCAGGAGTTGGGGCAGTGTGGTATGAGAACAGCTGCAAGCTGTAATGCTGGAGCTCAGGCCAGTGGAGAGAGTCAGAGTGAATTTCTATCAATTGCTTACTATGTGCCAGGATTTACTCTAAGTATTTAACATTTAGTAACTAACTAAATACGTGTAACAATCGTATGATCCCAAGTGTACAAATGAGGAAACTGAGGCACAGAGAGTGTTAGATTACTTAGTATTCCAATAGTTTCACTCCAGATCCTGTGCTGTGAAGACTTTTGTACTACTTAACTTCTGTCAACAATACCAACAGAAGGATTGATTTGGATTGCCTAATAGTGGGATAGTGGGTGTGTTGTATTTCTCTCTCTGGGGTGTGTGTGTGTGTGTGTTATCTGTGTGCTTCTTACACAAATTCTTATGCACAAGACTCAGTTTGATCTGGAGCTAGCTGGGGGAAAATGGGGCACATAATCGTGTATCAGGAGACTTAATTAGTGACATGATTTGTGACTGAAGTGGCTGCATAGCCTTGAGAAAAGCCAGCTCCCAAAGGCTCATTCACTCATGTATGGAAGGAGGTGTTTGGACCAATCGCCTTCTCATTTTCTTTTTTCCCTGGACAGTATATCATTCTGTCCCAAACCTCTAAGGTGTCCTTGGAAAACAAAAATTACAAACCTCAAATTACTTTTAGAGTGAGGGGTTATTCATTCTGAGTAGAACCACCATTTCCAATGGAACAAAAAGTTTAGGAAATGAGGCAACCCCCTACATATACACCTAGTACTATTGCCAATTATCTGCTCTAAAGCCAAGTTTCAACTAAAGATAAATTCTTGGTGATTATGGTAGTATGAGAGTCAGATAGGCTAAACACCATGAACTCTCTCCATGGGAATCTGGGAGGGGTCATTGTTTCTTCCAGGCTGTTCTTGTATGGTGGATTACCAACCATACTGGGTAGCTTCTATTCGATGAGAAGGATATGTGTTAGTAATTTCAAAAAGTTACCGACTCTCTTCTCTTTAGTAGGTGACTTTATTTGACCAAAAGTTCCCAAAAGGAAGCCCTCTAAGCTGTTGTCAGCCTTTTGTGGATAAACCCTGAACTACAGATGATGGTGGATATAGATGAAGGTGGTTTGTGTGTGGAACATCCAGTCTGGTGTGGAACATCATATAAGTACCTCAGTAATCAACTGCTCTATCAACCCAAAGATTCTGACTCCAGGTGGGGTTTGAAATACTCAGCTGGGCCAACCAACCGCTTCATGCAAATACTCTTTCTAATGGGAGAAAGAGCAAAAGGTAAGATACATGACACAGAAGCTCAAAGAGGGACACTTGTTACACTTATTCATGTAAAGAGCTGCACCAGAGATATCATCGTGTTGACCATCCATGGATAAGACAAAATCTTCCCTGTCTCTAGAAGACTTCAGAGTGCTTTAAATGTTCTCATGGGCCTGTCAACTATGTTTTCTACATACCTTCCGCCACTGTCTCCCTCTTCCTCTCTTGTTCAAGTCCCTGGCTTGTATAGACTTGAATGCAATGAAACTGTTGGCTTTGATGATGCAACCATCAAGAAAATACTAATGTTCACAACAGTCTGCTGTCTCTCAAAAGGCCCAAAGCCACCAGTCCCCAAGAAGCCAGTGGAGTGTTGATTCCCTGAAGAGTGGTGAAACTGCCTCTCTGTCAAGCATTGCTCTTTGTCACATGAATCTCACAGTAATGTCACCTGTGCACAAAAGACAGGTGACCTCAAAGTCTCTCATGAGACAAACTCAGTCATTTTCTGGCCTTAACCTTTCTCTCAATAGAGTCAATAACTGAATGTAATGAATCCCAGGAAAAATAGACAACTTCCTCTTTCCATTCTCTCAATTTCTCGTTCTATCATAGAAAATGGAACACAAAAATAATCCTCCTCCTCCTTCAGTCAACACAAAAGCATCGATACTCATTAACCCATGAAAATGGACAAGATTCCTTCCTATAAGCAATAGGGAAATTCACTCTGGTCTGGGTTCACTCACCCCTAAAAGTCCCAGAAAACTGGAAGACAGTAGATTCTTAGAGACTTCCTGGTTCAACTCTTTCATCTTTCATATAAAAGCCAGAGAGGTGAAAATCTTGCCTTTGGTAACACAGGTCTTTCCTGGGTCTCTTGACTCTTGCTTAATGCTCACTAACATAACACTTAACATAAAATAACTCAGTATTAAGTTTTAAAAAGCTAGTTTATTAGCTGCCTACCACAGTGGAAGTCTTTTTGTTTCATGAATCCATCTCTTTGCACCTAGTTGTCTGGGTTTCCAGGACAACCTGGAAGGGGCTTCCATTCCCTGTGGACAGAAACAAATATATGGTAGGGCTCAAAGATTCTTAAAGGGGTCAAATGCCTCCTGCCCCTTAGAAACTCAGCTGGCCATTAGGATTCAGGTTTTTTGTTGGTTTGGTTTGGGTTTTGTAATAAATATTTAGCCTATTTTCTTTTTTTTCCCTTCCGTTTTATTGAGATATAATTGATGTACAGCACTGTATGAGTTTAAGTGTAACACATAATTACTTGACTCACATGTGTTGTGAAATGTTTACCACAATAAGGGGTTCAGCTTTTTAACTGTTTGGACTCAATGAAGGCTAAACAGACTTTAGGGTATCTGTGAAGATCAAGTGTGATGAGATTGGTTCTTGGCTTAAAAATATCTATGAATGTCTTTAAAAAATAACTTATTTTATTTTATTTTATTTTATTAGGTTATTTTATTCCTTAATTTCGAAGAAATACATATTCATCACAGGAGATTTAAAAAATCTAAGGAAAAAATTATCTATAATCTCACTACCACTCGATAATAACGATCTTTAGCATCTTGGCATACTGACTCTTCCAGTCTTTGTATCTCTCTCTCATCACACATTTCCAGGAAGGGATTATACCATAAATACTCTTGTTATCTGACATCCTTACTATATGATAATCACACTGCCACATCATCAAATATTCTTTCACAGCAAGATAGTGTTCCATTGCTTGGATGCACCAAAGCTTATTTAATATTTCCCCCTTTAGTCCATCTACTACCAGCAGTACTGGTGAACATTAAGGTTATTTCCAATTTTTTAGAATTTTAAGCTTTGTGGCCAGTAATTCCTTTCTAGGAAAATCAATTAAGATTCTTTACTTAGGATAAATTTCTAGAAATGGAAGCTGGGTCAAGGAGGACTAAACATTTTAAGATCTGTGGTTCAAGATGTGTCTTCTGACAATAATTGTTGACTGAAAATGCTATGGGAGGATAAGAAGATTCTGGCTTCTCTTGGTGGCTAGATTTGAGGCTTCAGCTCAATACCTATTCAAGTATAATGGCTCTACTTTTTATTTCCCTAACTCCTCATTTTCTAAGTCAAATTTTTGAGGTATAATTTACATACAGTAAAATTCACCCCTTTCTGGTGTACAGCTTTATGAATTCAGAAAAACATGTACGGTTGTGTGTGTAAGTACCACTACAGTCGAGCTACAGAACATTTTCAGCCCCAGAAGGTTCTCTCATCCTACCCCAGCTCCTGCCAGCCACTCCACTATTCCTAGTTTTTCCTCTTCCAGCATGTAATTTAAGTGGAATGATAGAGCAGGTAGCTTTTTAAGTCTGACTTTTTTCACTTCACATAATGCATTTGAGTTCATCTATGTTGTTACCTTAATCACTAGTTCACTTCTTTTTATTTCTGAGTCATATTCTCTTGTATCAATGTACCAGAGTTTGTTTATCCATTTGCCAGGTGGTGGTTATTTGGGTTGTTTCTAGTTTGGGGAGATTATGAATAATGCTGTTGTAAGCATTCACATAGTTTTTTTTTGTGTGGACATAGTTTCACTTCTCTTGGGTAAATACTCAAATGCTCAGCCATATAGGTGACATTTAACTCTATAAAGAAGTGTTAAATATTTTCCAAAGCAGCTGGACCATTTTGCATTACTACAAGGCATGCCTGAGAATTAGGATTGCTTTATATTCTTATTAAGTCTTGATCTTGCAGTGTTTAAATTTTAGTCAACAAGGAGATGTGTATTAGTATTTTATTGTGATTTTAATTTGCATTTTCCTAATGACTAATATGTTAAGTATCTTTTCCTTTGTTCATTAGCCATTTATATATCTTCTTCAGTGAAGTTTCCAATTCTTTTGCTCATTTTTACTGGGTTATTTTTATTTTTATTTGTCAGACTTCCTTATATATTCTGGATACAAGTGTTTTATAGTAAATGTGTTTTACAAATGTTTTTCCCCAGTCTGTGGCTTGCTTGTTCATTTTCCTTTCTTAACCATGACTTTCAAAGAACAGAACTTTCTAATTTTGATGATGTCCTCCTTATCATTTTTTTTCTTCTGTAATTCATCACTTTTGTGTCCCAGTTAAGAAATCTTTGCCTTGCTCATGGTTGCAAAGACATTTTCCCCTATATTTTCCTCCAGAATTTCACAATGTTAGGTCTTACATATGGGTCTAGGTTCCATTTTTGAGGGTTTTTTTATATGTTGTAAGGTATGGGTCAAGGCCTATGATTTCACATATGGCTATTCAAATTCCAACACAATCTGTTTAAAAAGTATGCTTTGCCAATTGAATTTCTTTGGTTCCTTAGTGTTTGGAGATTGTGAATAAAGTTGCACATTTGTGCAACTCCTTTAGATTCTATTCTCTCATTAGTGTGTATTTTATCCTTTCATAAATACACACTCCTGATTAAAGTAGCTTTATAGCAAATCCTGAAATCAACTTCGTCCTTTTTCAAAATTGTTTTCACTGCTGTTTCCTTTGCTTTCCCATAAAAGTTTTAGGATTTCTAAAAAAAGAGCTTATTGGGATTTTGATTTGGACTTTCTGGCCACCTTTTGATGCCAAATCATTTCTTCTACCTTGGATTATAAAGTCAGTCACTCAAGTGATTGTTTTTTACAACGTGGCCTCCTGATTGGATATGCACTGGATCTTAGCTATCTTGGCAAATAATGCATACTGACTCTAACCTTAGGGGGCATAGAATCACCTAGTATGGTACATTGAAATCACAGGCTTATGTTTTTACTTCTCCCTTTAACCATACCTATACCATGTAACTTTGAAGTACCCTCCTACTATGGATAAGGGTAACCTGCTCCACTTTTTGATACTGGGCTCAACCGTGTGAACACCTTTGTCCCACAGAATTTTGTTTTCTGAACTTGTTTTCTGGTACCTTTGCCATCACCTTGAGATTTAAGTCTGCTAGAGAACAAGAGGCATGTGAAGCAAAACCAAACTGCCCCAGTCATTCCAGCCAAGGCAGCCTAGATCAGCCTAAATCAGCTGACAGCCAACTGACTCCCAGATACGTGAACATGCACAGTCAAGATCAACATAACTGTCTAGCCAGTCACTCCAGATGCACTCCCAATCCCAGAATCAAGTAAAACTATAAAACTATGGAGAACTCTGTTTCACTTCATTTTTATTTTTAATCACAAAGAGGTTATATTGTCTTAACCCTTTTGGTAAATGATTGAGCATCCTGACTGTGTTATGAGGATGGCTGTAGAGGAAAAGGTCAAAAGAAAGACAAGCAACCAAAAATGATTAATCAACTTTTTTTTTTTTAATCAAAGTTCTTAGAACTATTTGCTGAATTGTGATTTTTCTTTAATAGCTATCCTTTGAGGTACGAATGCCATCACATAAAGATAAGAATCATAACATTGAAGACATGTTTATGAAGTTTAAACCACTAACTTGGCTGCCGTTGAAATGCATTCAGCTCCTCCCTGCCGTGCTCAGAGCCATCCCAAAAGCTGGGCTGGCAAAGGTTCCTGCTACTGCTGCCTCTTCCCCAGCTGGCACCACAGGCTATGAGATAAATGTAGGCATTTAACCCACATTAAAGAGCATTTGGAAGTATTAGAATTTGTGTTTTTCGGGGCTTTGACATGGGACACATTTCTAATCAGTGGGGTGTGTTTAGATCAGAGGCCCTTAACAACAGGATGATTTTTACACAGCTTAAATTCCAGTGTCTCCTAATGGAGTCAAAGAAAAGACAGATGCTCCACAACCATGGGGCTGTCAAGGGCAATAGCCCCCATAAGAGGGGCCTCCAGGGCTCAGGACAGAACCTCACCAGAGTCTGTCTGTCTTTAAGAAAGCTCAAGGTGGCCTGGTGTACTCGAGACTCTGGCTCTTGGCAGTTGACTCATTTGGTTTATTTTGTTCACTCACTCTTACCCAGTCTCCTGATGATTTTGTCATTTACCTATAAATTACATTGCCTCCTTGATGAATGAAAATAGACTTTGGGAAAACCAAATTTGGTTTAGATTAAATTCTTAGGGGAAAAATATAAAGCACTAGTCTCTGAGGCCAGTCTGGGGCTAGGCACATAATTTAAAAGGGGTGATCAAAAAAGTCAAGCCTTATGAAATATTCTGAAAAGCAAAGCAGGCCTGAGTTGATAGTGTCTACAAGCGTGTTTACATGAAAAGAATAAATCAAAGCACATTCAATAAAAGCGATAGGATACAGATGATGTGATGGAGTCACATATACTTGGGTTCAAATCTCTTCTTTATCCCTTACCAGCTGTGGGACAGAGTCTCAGTTTCCTCTATTCTAAAATGGGGACAATAAAAGAACTTACTTCAAAGCACTGTCATAAACTTTAAAAGAAATAGTATATAGAGAGTGACTGATACTGTCTGCAACTGGATATGTACTCAATAAAAAGTAGTTAGTATTGTTAGTATCATTGCCATTATTTCTAGTGAAAATGCTTTGATGTGATGTTATGTCAAAAACAACCAGGATACAAAATTTTATCTGCAGTATATTTACAATTGTGCTAAAAATAATAATAGGGAAATGTTGCAAATACATTGAAAGTTCTTATGTGAGTTAGGATTATGGGTGGCTTCCTTCTTTTCTATTATACAAATTTTCTGCTTTGATATTATATTAGATTTATGATTAAAATACTTAAAAATGAAAATTATTTCATTTGTTAACAATATCATTTTATGTAGTACCCTTCATGGTATTCTTACTAAATAGTTTAACCTGAATCTAGTCATCAAGAAACCATCATATAAGGTGACAGTGGGATATCCTGGAAAACAATTTCCTTGACCTCTTCAGAAAGATAAATGTTGTGGGGGAAAAAAAAAAAGAAAAAGAAAAAGGACTGAGAATTGTACTGTAGTATAAGAGACCCAAAAGATAAAGCAATCAAATATAGTGTGTGAATCTTGATTGGATCTTGGATCAGAGGAAAAAATTTTAAGTCAATTTTGGGAAAATTGGAAAATTTAAATAGCAACTGTATGTTATATGATATATGGTAATGTTTCTTGGCTATGATGAAGAAAGTATCATTATGCAGCAGAACACCCTTATTCCTAGGAAATGCATGCTGAAGTATTTATGAATGACATGTCATGATATTGGCTATATAGCTATATCTATATATCTTATCTCTCAAGAGAAAGGAAGCAAATACAAATAAATATTTCAAAGCTTCAAGGAAATTTAGAGGTTTAATCAAAATGATAGGCAGAGAAATCAAGTGAGTTAAAGGTCAAAGTGGACCAGATTAAACGAACAGATAAACAAAACAGCCTTAGTATGGTTAGTTGTGTTTCATTTTCTCAGAATATTAGGTCTTCTGAAGGGATAGAAAATTCTATTACTGTAGTCCCCAGAATTTCCAGTGCCTGAAACCTCTTGTCTCCGAGGGAAACAGGATAAGGTTTTAAAAGTCATATTAGTTATTACATTAATAACATTATCTATGGTTTAAAAATTTTTAAGTTTTTATTTAAAGTGATTTCACATCTGTTAAGTGCTTTGAGTCTCACAAGAAGCCAATTGGAAATGGTTGCACAGTCTTACGACGTACTTTCACTGTGATTTATTTTACACAGATTTCTTACTTCTACACACAATTTCCAGCAGACTGAAACCATGTCATTTAAACATACGTATGTATGTATGCACTTATATATTTTATTCCCTGATTCCCTGAAGTACTCAGCATCCAGCTTGATTTTAGTCATTCTCATTATTGCTTATTTGATCCCATGAATAATATAAGGATGGTAAGATACAATCCCTGCCCTGAGGCATGTATGGGCTCTTAGGAGACCAACATGTAAGTGAGCAATTAGAGTAATATGTTATGATATAGATCAGTACAGAGTGCTACCGAAGAGAGAAGAGGTGTCTCATTCCAGGTTAGGGACTACAGAGGCCCAAAGAGCAACAGACTGTGAAGGTGACCTCTTCCCCAGAGTTCCTGGAAAATGGCTGCCACTCCTGAGTCAGAGGACATAGATTGAAGAAGCATCTTGTCCTTATTACCGTGGGGTTCCCATAAGGAGATAATGTACAGAAGAGCAACCACCAGACTCTGAGTCCCTTTGATTTTCTTGTTGGCCCCCAAGGCCATTTGTGCAGATTGGAAAGGAGCACCAGTAAAGTTGTAGTCCCTGAGTAGTAATTAATGTTGTAGAAGAGCCAACAAGACAGAAAATTTCTTCGGCTACAAGGAGAAGGATTGGGGAGCCTTGCTTCCTACCTGCCCACCCACTCCCAGCAGATATAAAAGGGTGAAAAATGAGAATGAAACTACTCAAATATCCCTCCAGTTATCCCTAACTTCAGCATGCTACACCAGGGGAATGTCTGAAGAATTTTGGAGGATTGGTATGGGCATTCCAAACAATCCAATGATTTTATCATTTCAAATTGAGTGTTCATTTTGAATATGCTTGGTTAATAATTGTTTATAGACCTTTTCCAGCAATTGTCCTTCAGTGGGCTCTCAGCCCTATGGTCTGGGAACATCATAAACACTCCAGCATGTCCTTAACATTTGTATCTGTACGCTCCAGACTCCAGTGAAATGAATATTGCTGACCCAGGGCTGCTTTGTTCAGTTCAGAATTGGAATCATTATAAGCTCACCCAGACCAAAAGAGCCACTTGGCAGAATTCTGATGTTTAAACCTTGTGAACAAAAATAGTGATATATAGTGACAAGTATCATTTTGTCATAGGAATTCATGAGAATGAAAGCCAAAATGATTGCTTGCAATTTACATTGTTCACGCATTTTACAATTGTCCAAAACTGATCTCTGTGCAGATGCTGAAGTTCTATTTCCAGGGTCAGATGAAATCAAACACAAAAGAGCCTGTCTTGTGTGTGTGTTGGGAGAATGAGAACATACCATCTGCTTTGCCAGCAAGAAAGAGTCTACCCTCCCAACTCTGGTCTGCACATTGGGAGTGTTTTCCATCTGAGGAAGGACATGGTGCAGGATGGACTTAGAAAGGACTGGGACAAAGCAAAATTTATTGAATATTTACCCTTGTCCTCTGGAACTGCAAAACACAAAGACAGGTAATCTGTGACAAGTCTCTCAAATAGACAGCAAAATCTTGAGTCACTCTAAAATATAGTTTGGTAAATCACACATTCGAGTGTGGGAGTAGGCCCCTAGGAAAATAATTAAAAATCATTTTGGAGACAGTGTTGGTGAATAAAATTGTTAACATTAACACTAGCAGAATGTGTATTCTAGTCCAGAAATAATGAGATGAGGTGTGTCTGTGAGAGAGAGAAAGGGAGGGAGAGAGAGAGAGAGAGAGAGAGAGAGAGGAGTATGAAAGCATGATGAGCTGGAGGGGGAGTAAGCCTACTCTACAATCCTATGACCCTATCAGATTGGCTCCTCATTCAATAAAAGAGGAGTGGCAAAACTTTGATTAATGATGGTATCATTGACAAAGATCTTAATTCTCCAGAGAGACTATTTGAAGAGGGTAACACTAGTTAGATGTGTAGATTTTGGGATGTTTGTCTACATATGTCTCCATATGTCTATTACAGATCTGTAGAAATAAAGATGACTCAAATGGGAACAAACAAGCTATTTTTTCAGCTTGTAGCACAGGAGTCATCATTTGTGTTTGGCAGAAGTACTTAGGCAGGTAGAGCAGTAGGAATGCTTCAGAGTGAAAAAAGGAGAAGGCTACATGTATGCTCCAGAGGTTACTGGGGAACCTGGAAGTGGTGCATCCCATGTGACTGATCTGGGGAGTGTATTGGTCCTGAGTTGGAAACAGAGGATTAAAAATAGGGAAGTTGGACAGCATTGATAAGTTCCTGACCATCCTGCAGCAATAGCGGCAGAGCTGGTGAGTCAGAGCTCTGTCTACATGTATGGGCTGGCCGTTATCCATCTACATATTCTCCTGGGCTGAGGCAGGTCTCCAAAATTGGTCCTAGGTGCTTGGAGATGTTCATTTCCTGTAGTTCCTTTCATCATTCACCCATTTGTGCTTGAGGCAATGGGTACCTGGAAGACACACCATGGTCCAGGAAGTTTCTCCAAGTCTCAGCCTGACCCTCCATTCTGACTGTACTTTCTGCTTTGACTTCATGGCTCCCCATTTGAGGATGATCCTCTTGGACTGCCCTATTGAGATTGGAAACTTCACCTCCTAATTCAGGACTTTGTTCTGATAGTGGAACCTCAGGTAACATCTGGTAGACCCTTCCACCCTACCTCTAACTATGCTAGCGCCCTCCAGGACCTCACCAACAGGACTTTCCAATCCATCCACCCAGGAGGAGTATCAGGGCTATTTTATAAGGCTAAGTGGAAGCCTGCCCTCTGAACTACTACTTAACACATGATGCATGCTTTAAAATCAACTTTTAAAGTATGGAGTCCATGGAGATAAAAACTGGGAAGGACTTAACTCTCAGAGAGAAAAAAAGAAAAGAAAAGAGAAAGGAAAACAAAACAAAAGGAAAAGAAAAGAGTAGAGAAGAGAAGAAAAGAAAAGAAAGGAAAACAGAAAATTAGCTAGGGACAAGGGGATCTATTGGGACCATGACAGAACTGCCCTGTGGTTGTGACATTATCAGAAACACCAAATTTATTCTTGGTATATTTTATCTAACAATGGAAAACTCAAATCTGTAAAGTAATTGTGTTCTTCTTTATTTTAAGTACTATGCAAACTTCCTAATCAAAAGCCAGGCTGTCAAACTGAGGAGGAGGAATTCCCAGAGCTGGCCTGAGGAAGAAGGAATGCAGTTAGTGAGGCCCTCTCTCTGCTGTGCTTTTGGACATTATATTGCTTTCCTGTGACATCTCATATTGGTTTTTTTAAATGGCATCACTTTCAAGCAAGTCCCCACGAAGCCTAGCACCCAGCTACTCTCAAGACTTGTTGACATCTTATTCCCCATGATAAACTCTCCATCAAGGACAGAAGAGTATTTTTCTTTGCCTTTAAAAAAATTAAACAGAACAAAGGTGAAGAAGAAAAGAAAAACTGGCTTAGAGGACCCTCCTTGCAGATCGCTTAATCATCAGGCCAGATGATGCCATTACAGGCCCAAATTCCTCATTTCCTTGAGAGTCATTTTACAACCGAATTCTAGCTTCTTCCCCTTTGCAGAAACCTAGGAACTAGATGGTTTCACAACTGGCAGTGATGTTAAGCCATGCTCCAGTCTCACCCCATGCCAGGTTATAAGAGAAGATGGGTAGACAGGTCGGGCTTGCAAAGTTCTCTCCTCAGCAGTGCCCAGACTATGGATCCATTCCACGATGAAATGACAAGGAATAGTGGGGATGAGAAGAGACCCTTGTTTTCCTTTTTTTTTTTTCTTTTTTAAACATAAATAGAATTTAAATTGAATTGTCTACGAATGAAAGGAGAAGTAGAAGTAAAAATAGGCTGCATGGGGAAAATAGAGCTCTGTACAAAGCTGTTTTCATTAACTAGTATAACTCACTTATAAGGTCTTTTGGTAAGATTAAGGATGGTAGGCTGCTACCCACACTAGCAGAGTTCTCTGGGCCCTGAACCATATGTCACAGGCCCTGTGCTAAAGAAGCTTCAGGGCCCTGGTTTGGGGCTCCAGGGGGAGTGGAGCTGTTGATGCAGAAACACACACCTCCTTGTGTTCCTCTCTTCTTCTAAGGCTCCTGACTCAGCAAATGAAGGCAGTGGGATAACGGGTTTTATTTCTACCTATATGACTAGCAAGAAATCTGTGGGTTGCTATATTAGTCTCACTCAGCCATCCACCACTTCCCCATCCATCTCTCATTCCATAGTTTTAATATCCATTGACAATCCAGGCTGGAATCAGTTATTCACTAGGGACCACAGAATGGTGATTCTTTAATCCTATCATTCCTTTACATTTATTAAATGGTATTTTCTTGTAATTTTTTTTTCTTTTAAAAATTTATTTTTAGTATGTTGTTCTCTTTGTGATTAGCAAGTAATCTGTGGGCTGATTTTGACATTTGCCACGAGTCAGTAGAATGAAATTTTGAATATGCTATATATTCAAGTCAGTCTTTCCCCCTCTTTGTAAACTGCCCCCCCCATTTTTTTTAAACCAAAGGCACAGTGCTAGGTGCTTTAATGGTATTACGGTATTCATTCATCTAACAGATGTGTACTATAAGCTAGATGCTGTTCCAAGGGCTTAGAATACAGTAATGAACAGATAAAAATCCCTACCTCATAAGCTTCATTCAGCAGAAGAAAGGCAGATAAACATAAATGAGTAAAATATATATGGTAGATGGTTGAAAATGCAATGAAGAATAAAGGAGGCAGGGAAGGAGAAGTATTTCAATTTTGAATAGAGTCAGTAGAATCCCTAAGAGGGTGACATTTGAGTAAAGACCCTAAGATCTAGGCCATGCCAACATCTGGAGGAAGAGCACTCCAGGTGGAAGTAACAGTATGTGCAAAGGCTCTGAGGCAGGCCTGAGCCTGGCCTGTTTAAGAAATAACAAGGAGACCAGCATAGGTACAGGGATACTTAATAGGGTGAGAGGTCAGAGAGTGGGATGAGGCAACAGATCCTGCAAGGTCTTTCTTGCGGGCCATTGTCAAGATTGTAGATTTACTCAAAGTGACGTGGGTAGCCTTTGGAGAATTTTGAGTATAAGTGACATTATGTGACTTAAATTTCAACAGGGTCTCTTTAGTTGCCAGTTATCCCCCACACTCCTAGGGAAGTCTGTTACCATCCTTTTTATGCCAGAAGGAATCAAGACTCACAGAGGTTAATAAGTGATGTGCTCCAGGTCACCACCTATTAAGGAGGAAAGCCGTGATTCATTCCAGGCTGTTATCTATCCATTTATAAAATAAAACAGACTAACAAACTCTGTTATTAAGGATGAAGTGGGGTTGGGGGTTATCTGTGCTGAGGGAAGGCATAGCTCCCCAGCCCAGGGGCCTCTGAAAACTTGTCCTCCATTCGCCTCTCTGTTGGGCAACAAATGTTGAGATGCTTAGCACAGGGCAAAGATATGCTATTAATCTCCTCTTTTCTCATTGAGCCTTATCTTTCCAAAAGATGACATTTCCAAAATCGTGAGTGCAATAAACTTAAGGCCATAGAGTATGACTCTTTAGAAGACAGTTTCATGAGCTGTAAAAAGTAATCATGGTTTGTCAAGTCAGCAAACCTCTCCCCTTCGGTCTTCTAACAGTCACTAATTGCCTGTTTTGGAAAGAGCACACTTTTTTTTTTTTTTTTTTACTTCTCAAAGCCGCTGATGGGGGAGAACTGTTTCTTTACCAGAGGACCATGCATGTCAGCTCTGACCACTTGGGGCTGATACGAAAATTTTACTCAACGGTTTCCTCTTGGCCTCTCTGCTGGGGAGACAGGCTGCTGACCAAAGAATTGTAATAGCAGCTGGAAGATGGCAAGTTCCATAATGTAATCCAAGGAAAGTCCAGTTTGTCCAATAAGCAAATATTTTACTTTGGTAAAAATATTTCTGTAATCTTTTGCATTGCACTGGTCTATTTGAGAAAAATCAGCTTGCTAGCGTAATAATACAAAAATAAGCATGTTGTCTTTTTTTTTAAAAAGAATGACATATAAGCAGTGCCACATTTGACAATGTACTGGAAATATAACCATACTTTTTAAACTCAATTTACATAAATTTGAATGTGAATGGTATCTATTATTGAGTCTTCAATGCTTAGTGCTTTGGCTGGAGCAGAATCCTTTATGAATAACAGGAAGGTCCATGTTCTTCGATCAGGTGTAACAAGATAGTGAGGATCTGTCACCTGCATTGTCAAAATACCTGTTTGGATGAGGACTATGACCATGCGGCTCATGCCAGTGAGACTTTCTCTGTAGTCAGAGCCAAGATTATGAAGTGTGCTCATACTCAAGGCCTCATTTGAGGCTCATAATGAGCCCATGGAGGGGCTTTTGCCTCCTCTGGCTTACAGGCAGGGCAACAGGCTTAGGGAAGTAAGCAGCTTATCTGATAATGCTCAGCAAATACAAGCTCAGATTCCAAACCAGGTCTCCTGAGTCTAAAGCCCAGTAATCTTGGGTACCCTTCACTGTTGGTATGACATTGCTACAGCTCTGATTTCACAAAGCAAGCTTCCCATCATCCCCTATGATCCTTCTCAGAAAGGATTGTTGTTTTGGTTGTTGAGGATGACCAAGAATCAGCTGTGCATTCAGTGACCTGCTCAACTATTTCATAGGCCTGGGATGTTGTCTAGGACTAAAGAGACTAGTGAATTCAAAGTATCAGATGGAGCCTATCTAAGGAATGTAATAGGTCCCTGTCTCAATGAGTTAGTCCATCATCCATCTGCAAAGGATTTTTCTACCAAACTTCCTTTTCAACAGAGATTTAATCATTTTATTGAAGTTTTCTATGGGAAAGTGTTCAATGATCAACAGAGCTCATTTCACACTACCTACTATATTCTAATCTTAGAAATTCACACTGTACTTGGCAATGGAGAATCTCTTGAAATCCCACATCAATAAACAAACAAAATTTTAATTTTGTTTAGCACACAATTTCTTAACCTTATTTGAGCGTAGTCTTCGTTTGCCAGTATAATCTCTACTAACGTCTTGGAAACTCCATGGAATATGTTTTGGAAACTCCATCAGAGACTCCCCTCTAGAATACAATTCCTTTAAAGAGAGTTTTTTGTTTCTCTTGTTTATTGTTGAGTGCTCACCTTCTAGATTAGTGCCTGCCATATAGAAAGTGGTTATTAAATATCATCTGAATGAACACATAGAGCATTTTCCTTCATTTTATTCCTGGTGTTCTCATGTTCTAGAGAAACTCCTCAAATGAGAAAAAAAAAAAAATCCCTTAATTACTTATTTGAACAAATACCACACTCTGATGGACACATTTATGTCAAAACCTCCAAATGAAATGACTAAAATATTTTTCTATGTTGCATAGAATATTGAAAAGTAAAAGTCATAGTACACTAGTTGAAGATCAAACTCAAATATTAAGTAATTATTTTTTCACATTGCATTCTACAAGACACCCAAATTTTTGGAAGAAAAGTAAAAACTGATCATTCTGATACTGTGCACACAGACAGCAAGAATCTTTATATTGAAAAACAGCTGCTTGACTGGCCATTTTTGACACATCTTCCCAATGCTGGGTGCAGGGAGGACTCCATGGCTGGAAACCCTTTGTGGAAAGACAAATCGCAATAAATTTCCCCTTCCTTGAATGGGTATTGTGAGAACTCAGAATGTTTTCAAAGAAAACAGCATAGACTACACAATACCAAAACTGGGTTTTTTCAAACTCATTAGCAAGGGCTATTTTTAAAAGTCAGTAACATTTTAGAATTTTAGAGCAAAGCAGGCCTTGGAGATCATTCAGCTCCATGCCTTCATTTGATAAATGAGTAGAGACTCAAAGTAATTGAATGACTTCTCCCAAGGTATGTAGCTTAAACTGATAGTAGTGGACAATGTTTGAGTTCTGCAGCTTCCAGTATGTTTTTTCTACAACACTGCTGACTTTCTCACCATATAGTCTTCTTGAGAGTGGCCATGCAGAGGTGGTGCCCAAGTATCAGGGGAGTACTGAGAATCTCAGAAATAGGAGACTCCTAGAGACTAGGTGATCCTATCTCCTTATTTTCTGGGTAAGAAAATGTAGAGAACAAATGAGGATAGCTGGGACCATTGCCCAGTGAATTCAGGGTTCTTTAGAGCAGGGCTTTCTAAAAGAACTCTCCGCAGTGACAGAAATGTCTAATATAGTAGCTATTAAGTACTTGAAATGCGGCTAGTGCAACTGAAGAACTGAGGTTTCTGGTTTTTATTTTAGATTTTTATTTTATTTATTGGGACAGAGAGAGAGAGAGAGAGAAAGCTTGAGATGGGAGAAGGTCAGAGGGAGAAAGAGACTCCCCGAGGAGCTGGGAGCCTAATACCTGACTCGATCCCAGGATTCCAGGATCATGATCTGAGCCGAAGTCAGTTGCTTAAACAACTGGGCCACCCAGGCGCTCAAGAACTGAGTTTTTAATTTAAATTTAAATTTAAATAAGCCCCAATGACTAGTGGCTATCATACTGGACAGCACGGCTCTAAAGGGCTAGTCTAGATATATTCCATTTTTTGGGTTTATTGTACCATCCTCCACCAGGATTTGGTCATGCCCAAACTCCTAAAATGTGTCACTTGTTACATAGCACTGTATTATATGTTTTATAAACATAAGAAAATCAATATGAGGAAATGAGTAGAAAAACCATCCTCATTTGTGACTAAACAAATAACACCAGATCCAACATAAAGGTCATCGCAGATAGTCATTTTGCTTACTATAAATCTATCTTCTCTGTAATCTTGGGAAGGAAATAAATCCATGAGAATGTATAGAAGCTATATGTAACCCTCCTGCATCCTTTTGTTTTTGAGTGTTCAGATGATCTCTAAAATGATTACAGACTATTTCTATGTATAACCTCTAAATATTTTGTAAAGGCCAATCTCTTTTCACCCCTTTCCAGCTAAATAACTTCTTGCAGAGACACACACTAATCACATCATTTAAGAAAAAAAACAGGCAGGGAGTTTTGCTTTCTTCTGCCATGTATTGCCTCAGAAGCTAACTGAAACCTCTTGACTTGCCCACCAGCTAGCTGTGTCCTGTATCCAATTAGTTTCAGTAAATTATTAGAAAAAGAAGAGCACTGTTGAACCAAGAGCTGCATACAATATTTAGATTTACAAACTAATACAGTATAAAGGCTTCCTAAGAAGTTTCCATGCTTCCTTCTGAAAGACTGACTCCTTTAAATGATACCATTGATCCCAACTTCAGACAGTTGGCCACAGAGAAGTCAGGCAGTGGACACTCAGAGAATTAATTCAAAGCTGGGGGTGGGGTGCTAGTTCCATGGCACGTTAAAGCTTCAGGACTCAAAAGGCCAACGTTCTTGTATCTTCACGTACTTTACCAGACAATTCAGCTTTCTCGTCCTGATAAAGTCTGGCCTCGAAGACTTGTTTTTCAATGTCCATCTTCCAGGAGAAAACAAAAAGTTAAACAAGATGGAATTTGTCTATATGAATATTTTCTCCCTTTTTGTGTGGCCAGACCTCCTCTTCTTAAAATATCTTTTGTGTCCTCAGAAGGCAAGAGTGATCTACTGCTGGGATAATCCATGTGCTACATTTGTAGCAAGAGAAAGTCAATACAGGCTGAAATTGGAATTTCAAGATTTTTCCCATTATCTAATTTTATCTAAGACTCTGCTTGATAATGGGGAGGGTCACAGGCAGGGAATCAGAAGGGAAGCTGCAGACTTTGTCTCTAGAGAATTTGTGGTGAACACTGTCTCAGAAGTACTCTGACCACAGAGAAGATTAGGAGACCAAATGAATCCCATGGGGCCACGAGCCCAGAAAACTGTTTATGAACCTTTTTTGGACCTACATGAAAGAGGCCAAAGCAAGTTGTAACAAAGCTTCTTTTAAAAGTTGAGACACTCTTTGATGTGACTCATTAATTCAAGGAAAGGAGAAAATAATACAGAAATTATTAAAAAAAAAAGCAACTTGGTCACATTATGAACATCTTTTGATCCAAATCAAGATTCCTAATAGTAAACTAAATAAGTTTGTGTATGTGTAGGCTTTATTTGAAATCAGTAGAGGAGTACAAATGTCTGAAAACTGGCACATCAAATTGTTCAGTTCAAACCTGCAGGTATTCCAGGAGTATTATTTTCCCCAATCAAGCAACAGAGAAGAGAGATATTTGAATTTTTTACTGACTTGTGAATGTAGGTCATTACTTCTAACAATCAGGCGGAAAATAGCATTTTGGTTCAATGTAATGCCACTGGGTATATAATAACAAGCTGCTTTGAAAATGTAATTACTTTTATAGAAATATAATTCTTTCACATTTTGTTTAGTTGACAAACAGACCAGGCAGCCGCCAGAGAAGTGTCGTTGGGACACTTTTCTCAGAAGCACATGCCTCACTTTAGCCAAGAAAAGAGAAAAAACTTGATCAGTGTGTATGTGTGTATCATGAAACACTTAATCAGAAAGATATACAGATCTTTCTTTTCCATAATCATGAGACCTGAGATTTTCTCAAGGGAAATGTTCCAACATGAGAAAGAAAATACATAGTTCAAAAAGCCCATGTTTTCAATTTGCCACCACATGGTTTAAATTATCTATGTATTTATTAAGGGCGCTAAATAGTCAGCTTAATTTAGGGAGAGGGGTCATTCAAGTAGAGAAAAATCATGTTTAATCCCTTAGCTCACTACAGGTTGATTGTGCTTTTTAAATGCATACAGCCTCAGCTAACAAAATTCCCCTTGATAAGAATGTCCCCTGTCTGCTTCTAAATTTGTCGGCTGCCAATAACAATGGGAACTTGTTAAGCTCCTGGCTCCAGGCCCAGCCTCTCTGGGCATCTTCCAGAATTAGGGATTTGTCAGTTATTTTCTCTTTATGTTGCCAATGTGCTTGCCTCCAATTTGGGGGTCTCACTTTCTGTTCCTGGTACACCACGTGTTTGATAAATTATGATAGGGTAGAAGCAAAAGGACCAGGGCATCACAGCTTCTTTCCCTGCATGATAAGTCTGCCTTGGTTTTCACTCTGGATCAGGATAGAGTAGGTCCTAGGGGAACCATGAGGAAGACAAGATTACAGGTCAGGTGTTAGAAATTTGAACACCTACGGGACATTTGGTGACCTTACAGAATTCTAACTTTCTTAGACATCATAATGGAATAGTTACATTTTTATAAAGATTGCTTATGTTTTATAAATACAACATAAAATATTAAAATATTATAGATGAAATTATATGTAATTTTTTTCCAAATAACATGGAGTGGGAAAACAGATGGAGATACAGATGAAACAAAATTGTCCATGAGTTGATCATCATTAAAGGTAACTGATGGGGACATAGGGGCCCATTAGATGTTTATTTTTGGACATCATTGTTGACATCCTCTATAACATAAACTAAAACCAACCAAACAAACAAAAACTGAAGGAAAAAAAAAGTGCCAGAGAAGAAGACAAGATACCCAAGTAGTCCTCTTTGGACAAATTTTAGGGAAATAGGGTGATAGTCTAAGAAGCCTTTAGAATCTGGCTTTCAACCTCTGTTCAACATTTATGAAACAGTCCTTTGAGTGCTCTGTACTTTGACTTGTTATATCAGACTCTGTTTTGTATGGCATGGTTCTCTGTTCTATCAAACATTGCTGGGGAGGACCCTCTGGCTGAGAAATTCTTCTGTAAACAGTGGGAGCATGGTTAGGATTTATTAGCCTCCCTCATTGGGTCTCTGACCCTCACATCCTATAGTCACAGGGCTGAAATGCCCTGGGTCTTTTCTGCACATCCCCAAACAGAACAGAAACAGATTCTCTGTGTGGATCTGGGTCCAGATACAGTCTTCAAGTCCCACCTATTTTTATTTTCAACCCACCCATGTGGCCAGACAATGGCAGGAAGCATTTCTCCCAGTGACCACAGCAGCCTTCCTTCCTCCTAGGCTTGTTACTGTGGCTTCAGTTGTCTCAGTGCCCTCCATGTGCTAAAAGCAGTCCTTTCAGGACTTCCCAAGACTCTGGCCCTGTCCTTCCCTACCCTGAGTATTATGTTGACTGCCGGAGTGTAGACTCCATTCTTAAGCTGGGAGCAATATCAGGTGAATACCTGAGTGGCAGCCCCAGGCATAGGTCTCTTGGACTTCTACCTAATTCTGAGAGCCTGAGCCATTCTGCCTTCCTTATGGCAGCTCCTGCAAGCCTCATTTTGTAGAGGTTGCCCTTAACTTAGCAGATAATTGTGGGCTTCAGATTTTGACATAAAAATCTCCAATGAAGTAGTCTGGGCCCCAGTGCAATATCTTCCTCCTTAGTTTGGCCTGAGGCACCTCTACCTGACCACTCTAAGCAGAGGTTCTGGAGGAAATAGGAAGAGAGAAGTATTTTATAAAAAGAAATTGGCATTAAGGACCACAAGACTGAAATAACAGAAGAGGCCTGTGCAGAGAAAACCATTCATCTCCTGCACCAAAATATCTAGTTCTCAAGTACTTCTTACATTTGATATCACATTTTACCCTTATTCTTAAAGATAGGGAAAGGTTGAATATGACAAAGAGTGATCTGGGAGTATGAAACTTGCCCTGGCTCTAACCAGCTATTAACCAGTTCCTCACCAACCATCAGACTCTGGGTGTACTTTATTTTATTCATTTCTCCAATATTAAGTACCTACTATGAGTCATCCCTAGTACTAGGCTCTACAGAAGGGACAACATAGATAAGAAATGGGCTCTGCTTTCAAGAAGCCCAAGAGAAAGCAGCCCCATAAATTACAAGCCACCAATATTGTAGTACAGAGTGCTAGCATCTAGGGCCCGGGGTACATCAAGAAGGGACTGGTTTATTCTATCTGGTTTGTGAAGTGGGGGATGATCAGCTAGGGCTTGTTGCACCTCAGTCTTCCTGTGATTATCACAAGGAAGTCAGACTAGATAATCTACAAAATCACTCTCCTATAAGTATAAGAATCTCTGAATTTATGTAATTGGGAAAGGCACAGAAATGTTGATGATTTGCCCATAGCCCTTCAAAGAATTTGGGGTGAGGTCAAGGTTAGGACAGGGGTTTTGTGATTCCTGGCTCCGTGCTCCTTTTATCAGGTACTAACTCAGTTTCAGTGCTAAGAGTCATCTTACAATGTTAATTAATTCAAATATGTCTGCTTATTTCATCCAAGACAGGACTTAAAAAATCACCAGTGGTTCTCAGCTTGTACCTAATTTTGAATGAAGGGAAAGAACTGGCCTGCAAATTCTCTCCGTTTTCCTCACAGCCCATGATGAGCACTGGGGCTCTTTGCAGAAGTCCCTTATGGTAAAAACAAAACAAAACGTAGTGCTCATTCCAATAAACTTGCAGTCAACCCTAGCCCAGAAGCAAAATCCCATGCAGAGAATATAACCCCTTGTTCCTCACAAATCTAAAAGAGAAAGAGATTTATGAGTAGAGCTTTCAGCTGTGCGAATAGACCATTGTTCATTAGGTGTCTTGTTGAAAATTTCACTTTAAAACTTGTTTTTTTACTGAAACCCAGAAATTCTTTCTTATCTACCTATCAGTAGCAAAGGAAAAAAAAAAGTCAGGGTTCAAAAACCAGAATGGAAATGTAGAAAATAAGAGGGAGAGAGAAGAGGGACAGGGAGAGGGATGGAGAGAAGAGAGAGGGGAGGGAAGAAAAACACACTATGGACCTCAAATGAACCTATAACTAATGATATCTGCACTAGGCCAACTCCAGTTTGGCCATACTCTATAAAAATGTCACATTTAGGAGTTTAATGAACCTTGATTCCTTGTCAGATTAGCAAAGGTTTCACTACCTGACTCTAGCTTTATGCTTATATCTCAAAGACTCAGAGCTGAACAAGCTGGGGATCATAGAACTAAGGAGCAATTACACCATGCCCTACTGGATTGCTCACCTTCTGGATTCCAGTCCTTGGCTGGAAACTGGGGCAGACTGCTGATTGTGTCCCTACCTCTCTTCTTCCAGTTTCCGCTGAGCACTTGGTTGTCTGGATAACTACTTCATTTCCTATTTTTTCTTGCAGGTAGGTGAAACCAGTGACTAGGTCCCAACCAAGAGCCTGTGACTGGAAATGATGGATGCCACTTTTAGATCTTGCCTTTAAAAGCAAGGGGTGTATCCTCCCAGATTATTTTCTTCCTCCCATTGTCTGTAAAACAGTAACAGAGTAGTCACTTTGAACCCAGAAATGGAAGCCACATGTTAACAATGTCAGTCTGCCCACTAGTCCTAAGCCATTCCTATTTGAGCAGTAAAAGAGAGAAATAAATGGCCATCTGATTTAAACTACAATATTGTGGGATCTCTTTGTTACAGGCGCTTACCCTTCTCCTGACAACCCCAGGGTTTGGGGTCAGAGTCCAACCTAAAAACCCATCTATATATGCTGACCCAGTGACATAAACTCACTCATTGTCTTTGAGAGAGGACAAAGCAGAACTGAGCCAACTTTCAGAGAATGTACCACAGGAAGTATTCACTTCCAGATGTCTGTCTTTTTTTTTTTTTTTTTAGATTTTATTTATTTATTTGACAGACAGAGATCACAAGTAGGCAGAGAGGCAGGCAGAGAGAGAGGAGGAAGCAGGCTTCCCGAGGAGCAGAAAGCCTGATGCGGGACTTGATCCCAGGACCCTGGGATCATGACCTGAGCCGAAGGCAGAGGCTTTAACCCACTGAGCCACCCAGGCACCCCTAGATGTCTGTCTTAAGGAAATACTGAAACAAACAAAAATTCAACATGGCATTCTTTATGAAACTAGGAATTAAACTCACTCAACTAGAACAAAATTAGTGGGACAATTAATTAATATATGGGTTATCTACCTACATTTTATGTTACTCCAAAGGATATAGAGTGTGACCAGTGTGGGGTGGGGCACATTTCTGTGTGTGTGTGTGTGTGTGTGTGTGTGTGTGTGTAGGGAGAAACTATACATTTTTATCAAGCTCCCCACCACGCTGATGTACATGCAGGTTTCAAAACCACTACTTTAGACCTTCATTTCCATTCCAAAGATAAGGGAAATGAGGGTATGGAATCCATACTGGTCTTCTCAGCCCAACCTGAGTATCAGAGGTATTCAATAAAGGCTCACTGAATGAATGGATGAACACCAGTTCTCAGGATTTGTAAACCTTCCCTAGCCACTGATGACTATGCAGAACTACACAAGTGCTGCTTAAATTATTTAACTCTAGGCCTGTGGTTATCAATTTTAATATGCCCAAGAATTGCCTACAGGGTGTATTTTTTTTAATGCATATCCCTGGGTCCACCTCCAGAGGGTCTTACTGAGTAGGTTTAGAGTGGGAACCAGGAATCTGCATTTTGATAAGCACTTTGGAGGATTTTCTTCTAGGAACATCTTTTGAGAAACTCTGCACCCAAATCATGGGTACAAAATACTGTTGCATAGTTTGAAAGGACTCTACTATCAATCAAAGTGGATCATTTCTTTTCATTAACAGATAAAGTCACAGTAATTACAATCTTGCCAAAAGTTTTGCCAAAAGTAAAGAGTCTGGGCAGCTGGCTCAACTGATGTTATGGCTGGTCCTTTGGAGTGTCCAGTGGATGCTTTTGCTTCTATCATTTACCCTCTAAACCCTGTCATTTGGGACTGTCATTAAGTGAGGTGACATCAAAAGACTGTAAGTTGACTCAGGTAGCTCTAGCTAGACATTTAGTGAAGAGGAAGAATTAAAAAATAATTTTTCTTTTCGTGAGGTATACATAGTCCCGTATCTGTTCTCCAAAGCAGGATGAAGATAGGAAAACATCAACACAATGGTAGGATAAGATTATTCAGAGTTGAATATGGCTAACTCTGGATCAAAAGTCAAAACAGGAAGAAAATAGGAATGAAAAAAGAACACACTCCAAAATAAAACAAATTAATAACAGGAATTCATGTCCCACATTATAAAGAGATCAAATGTTTAGATTGAACATTGTTACTCCACTCTAGTTTTCTTTTGTATCTCTGCTTGGATATTTTTATGAAGCTTGTCAGGCTGAAGGATAGTCCTTTTGTTTCCTACTGTCTGTTGGCATGAACAATGTGGCTTTTTCATATAACAGGAAATAGACTTCTGAATCTGATTTCAGGTCTTGTCTGATATTAGTATCACAAATCACACACAAGAGCTGGTGGTGTTGGCACTTCCTAGACAGCCTCTCATCATGTTCCTGAGCATTTGATAAGAAGCTGGACAGCCATCTGAACACCAAATCAGGACTGAGGACCCCAAGCAGAGGAGAGCCACAGCCAAATGTGTGTACTGTATGCCTCAAGTTTACATGAGATCCCTTTTACAGTGTTAAGAAGCTTCTCAAGAAGAGTTGGAGCCACTAATGATGTTCCTAAGAGATATTCACAGTTTTCAGTTTTTGCTAGATCTACCTCGTATCTTACAAGGTGCTAGACAACTCTTGCCTCAAAGCTGAGATGACATGATGGAAAAGAATACTCCTCACCAAAGTTGCTGAGACTGGCACGACAGTTTGTAATCCAGAAGGAGAAAACCATGTTTGTCTTCATTACCTCTTCTGTTTGGTTGCCAGATTGCCTAACACCGCTCTCCCCACCCCAGTGACCTCACATCCCACCCGTGCGCCTGCTCATGGCCCATGTCTGAAACTGGGGATGGTGGGGAGGAACTCTGCCACTTCCTCTCCTTTCCTCTTGTAACACTAATCCCATCCTCTGACACACACCACAAAACCAAAGGAATGTGATGACGTAGATGACCCACATACAGATGTGTGAGGAACTCAGATGTTGGAGTCAGACAGCCCAAGATTCTAGTCCCAACTGGTTGCCTACAACTGCACGACCTTGAGCAGCTTATCTCAATACCCCAGACCTCAGTTTCTTCATCAACTTTGAGACTTAATCAAGGGAAATGTATTAAAGGCATTTAGTATGGTTCTAGCATGCTCTCAATACTAAGCTTTCAATAAAATGGAAATAATGATAATCAGGAGTAGTAGTAAAGATGAATCCTGATAAAATGTTTTATCATGTGGTCTCCCAGGCTTTCCACAAAGAACACAGAAAATTCTTATTACCTGGAGACATGCATCAAACCAATACTTAGTAAGCAGGATTCCAGGTATTTATAGACCCAGCAAGCCTACAGAACAAATCCCTCACTTATTTGTAGCACGTTGCTCTTCAAACTTTTTCTTTTCAGAAATGTTTCTCTGAAAAATGATTCATCAATTGGTTTTTAACATTGTCTATATAGCCACTCATCACAAGAAGCAAAGACTGGCCAATAATCCTAGAGTCTCTCGCAGAGCCCCATGAGTCTCATCTGTCCTCTGGTTGTCTGCGGAGTCACCAGTGACATCAGCCAGATGGCTGCCACCACTCACAACCCCCAGGCTGCTGAAATTAAAAGGGTCCCTGCTTTCTCTTCTTTGGCTGCAGATGGAAAATGTGGAGTCTCTGGGGGTGGTGGGTATGGGGGCGGGGAGGACCCAGCTGAGAAAGGGAGTCAGCAGAGAGAGGAGGCAGCAGTGCCAACTATTCATGTTTCTGTGACTTGCCATGGACAGTGTGGGCATTGTTTAAAATCACACAGAAATTGTCCTATATAGCCCCCAATCTTATTAGCTGCCCAGCCACTTTTCCACATTAATCATTCAACCTGACGTGAGTAAATAATACCACATGTGGTGGTGATGACAGTTGTCTCCATAATGTATTTGTCTCAAGGTACTCATGGTTCTGCTTAAAAAAAAAAAAAAGTATCAGCAAATGACTTTAGAAAACTCCACAGTCAGGATAGCTGGCTATCTTCATGAGGAACCAGTATAAAAATTCAAAAACTTGTGTTAGGAGAGGCTGAGGGCAGGCAAGAGTGGTGAGCTGTGCTCTCAGCATGATGCCTTATGATTTTGATGAGATGCAGAAAAAATTAGTAATACTCAGAGTCCCCACTCCCTGTACATTTCACACACACATATATAGCCCTACTCCAAACTGTGTCTGATGCTTACATTTTTGCATAAGACTCATGCAATCTTTGTTGAAACTAGACATAAACTTTGGGAGAAGCATATCCTTCCTTCCCATCTTCCCTCCTTCCTTCCTTTCTTCCCCAAATACTGAGTGCATGGTTTGTGCCTCATTTTGTGCTAATGCAAGAATCCAAGATGAAGGTACAGCCCTAGACTTTAAGGAAGTAGAGATGACAGAGTCAGAAGGGAAGACACTCAAACAAACCAGGACCACACAGTGAAGTATGTACATCAGGTTAAAATCCTTGGAAAACGTTGTCTATAAATAATTGAAAAACTATAACCATCCTTATTAGGGTCAGAATACCTATTGGAACGAGTACTCTAAAAAGATACAGCCTTGTTGGGGAACTAGGGAGAGGAGTGTGGTTGGGATGGAAGAGTGCCAGCCATCAGAGAGACCACAACAAAGGTAAGATGTCAGTGGGTCTAGGACTTGTTGGAGCAGAAGACATAGACAGCTCTCTGGGGAAAGTTAAATACATGGATCAGAATAAGGGCATCCTACAGGAATCTATAAGCTTGATAGATCAAGGTCAAAATAATCCTTTCCTGTTGTTTCTTGGAGATTGGTTGAGACAAACCTTAGGAAAGTGTTCCTAAATCTGACTAAACATCAGAATCACCTGGAAACAGTTTTTTAACCCTACCCCTGACCTGCTGACTCAGTATCCCATCAGAGGCCTTGGGAATCTATTTTCTAAGAGCTAGAAAATTTGTCTGAAAGCTGGGCTACAGAGTAACCACACTGGCTTTACTGAGGCTGCTAGATAGTCTGAAGGAATTGACTGATTTGAAACCCAGCCAAGACATGGCCACTGTCAGAAGAGAAAACCTTTTGAGGCATTAATACTTCAGTGAGAATTATTGGTGTTTTCTCCTTCAAGAGTAATTTAAGAGAGAGAGAATACTGGTGAACACTGAGGTACAGAGTTATATGGGGGAAGGGAACATTATGGGTCTCTGGACTCCCGCAGTTGGGGGAGGCCACCTAGTTTACACTCCCACCCACTGAGAAGTCTACTCAGCTACATCCCTGGTAGATGACCAGTCTTTGCCTGCATACATCCAGAGACAGAGAGCTCACTATCTACAGCAGAAGCCTGCTCCATTGTTTATAGCTCTTACTGATTAAAAACAAAACAAAAACAAACAAAAAAAACCCCAGGAAAATATTATACAACATTTTGCAACTTCTCCCTTTCTCTTCCTGCTAGTACTTGAAGAATTTTCTTTCAAATATTTGAAATCCCCTATCAGATGCCCCAACTTTTTTCACTCAAGTCAAACTTCTAGAACTTTCTACTACCCCTTTTGTGACAGAGTTTGAGATCCCTCTCAAGTTTTCTAGATGTTAGAGTGTTTGTTTGTTTGTTTGTTTGTTTTTAAATCATATAATGTAGGTTCCCACTTTCCCCACTTCTTGCCAACCAACACACATTGGGTTTCTCTCGGCCACAACAGGCTCATAGTTGCAAAGACAAGAACTTTCCCAGGGCAGCCTTGGCAGTGGCCTCTGAGGTGGTGGAGAAATTGGGTTTCTATTTTCCATCCACAGCATTGTTGGAACACTGTGGGGAAGGAGCTTGGGGTTCTCTGTGCTTCCTATTGTCATAATTATTGTAGACACATAACACAGACATCTCTTTCTCTGCAGAAGGCCTGTGGCCTTTCTTACCACAGTACTGAAGAGATCAGACCCATTGCTCTGTCCTGGCCATTCAGAAAATAAAAAGAAGGTAAGTAAATAAGTGTAATGACCCCTTTCTTACCCCAGGCTCTGCAGAAAGCATTAGTGTTTGGGGCCCTCTGATAGTTAACATTCTTCATCAGCACACAGGTCCCTATAGACCCTCAGGATTAAAAGTAGCACACAGCTGCAGGGCAAGGCCTGGGACAGGATGGTGACTGGGGGGTGAGGTAGGGGTGAACAGTTACACTATAAGTGAGCCACAGCCCAGGTTCCTAGCACTGGCTTTCTGAGAAAAAGGAATAGAACAGACCTCTCTCCCTTGCTTTCCTTGCCTTCTTCTACTATGCAGTGTTGGTCATGATAAGAGGAAGATCAGACAGAATGGCACCTGTTTTCTATTTAGCTCATTGCAGAGGGATCTGCATTTCTTCAGGGGCAGTGACACCATTCAGCTATTCACACAGATTACCTTGCTCCTCTGCAACAAGATTTAGAACAAAGGGACCCCACTCTTCAAGGGGGGGTTCAGGAGGGTATCAGAATCACCTGGAAAGATGTTTAAAAATATTCATGGCCTAGGGGAAATGTAGAGTGTTTGTGCTGGAGATTCCACATGTCCTCTCTGTGCAATTGCAGTGGAGGCAAGTGGAGAGGTGCACACAGTTAAGATCTTCCTTGTTGAGAACCACTAATTTAGATGGGACAGTGAGCCAGGGCTAAATTCACATGTCTCTCATTTACATCAAGACATGCAATAAAGGAAACAGCATCACCACAGCCAGAAAACCTTATAATAAGGCCTCCATAATATCTGGAAGCAGGGGTCTGAAGGCTACTGGAACTTCCTCCCTCAATTGCATGTATCTCTTTGCTTCTGTACATTTCCATTATCCTCTCTCATTAACTTAATCTCCAAGTTGGGAACATGGCTGCTGAAGTGTTTTAAGTGTTATTCTCCATCGCTCCTCTCTCAGATTAGGACTGATGTTTTGTTTTGTTTTTGGTTTTTTTCTCCAGCAAAAGTCTGCTCTAAAGTCTTCTTCCACATCCTCCTGCTTTGCCTTGAAGTCTCATCAGCCCCCTTCCAAGCTTGCCAAGCAGAAAAGCTTGAGCTGGTGTTGAATGGTGTCAAAGACTTAAGCTCTATGGCAAATGTTGCGAGCTGCCTGCCCTGCAACCTCACTCACTAATTGCCCCTTTCTTCCTAACAAAACTCCAGTTTTTATTTGGTGTTGCAGTGAGGGATGACCATGTAACAACATTCTGGTTCATGATAATAAGGTTAGGGTTTCTCGGAGAGATTTTGCTTTCCTAATGGTGCCATTTCTTATTTTCCTCTCCATTTTCTTTCTGTTTTAGAAATATAATGTATTGTCTGGTGATACAGCAACCATTTTGCAACCATGAAGCAAAGTTTGCAAATGAAGACCTATGAGTTAAGGATGGTGAAATGAAAAGATGGAAGGAACCTGGGCTCCTGAGGATATTGTTAGTCTGCCTAACTGAAGCATTTAATTGTGTAAGATTTCTACTCCCTGTTTAAACTACTGTGGTCAGGGTTTTCTTGAGGACACTTCATTCACATATTCAATTATATATTGAATTCTTACTTCATGCTAGACAAAATATAACCTCCCTACCCTCATGAAGCACACATTCTGGTAGGGAAGGAAAAATAAAACAATAAGTATAGATAATATAAGACAACATATAGATAATAATAAATGCTAATAGAAAAATAAAGCAAAAATTAGTTATAGAAAGTTTGGAGTAGGCCTAGAAAGTAAGTTTATGCAGGATGGCCAGGAAAGGCCACTTTTCATTGAGAAAGTGACTTTTAAATAGACCAAAATGACATGAGGGAGCTAGTCTTGCAGGTGTCTGAGGGAAGAGCACTTCAAGAATTATAACAGCAAGTGCAAAGGACCTGAGGCAAGAGAATACCTGGCATGTTTAAGGATCAATGACAAGATAAGCAAAGAATAAAAGAAGAGTATTTTGATGAGGCAGAGAAAATGAGGAGTCACAATATGTAGGAGCTTATAGATCACCATGAGGACTATTCTGGGTGAAGTGGAAAGCCACTGGGGAGTCTGAACAGAGGGAGTAACATGGCCTGACTTTATTTATTTATTTATTTATTTATTAAAATTTTTTTTAAATATTTATTTTATTATTTTTTTATTTTCAGCATAACAGTATTCCTTGTTTTTGCACCACACCCAGTGCTCCATGCAATCCGTGCCCTCTCTAATACCCACCACCTGGTTTCCCCAACCTCCCACCCCCCGCCGCTTCAAACCCCTCAGATTGTTTTTCAGAGTCCATAGTCTCTCATGGTTCACCTCCCCTTCCAATTTCCCCCAACTCCCTTCTCCTCTCTAACTCCCCTTGTCCTCCATGTTATTTGTTATGCTCCACAAATAAGTGAAACCATATGATAATTGACTCTCTCTGCTTGACTTATTTCACTCAGCATAATCCCTTCCAGTCCCGTCTATGTTGCTACAAAAGTTGGGTATTCATCCTTTCTGATGGAGGCATAATACTCCATCGTGTATATGGACCACATCTTCCTTATCCATTTGTCTGTTGAAGGGCATCTTGGTTCTTTCCACAGTTTGGCGACCGGGGCCATTGCTGCTATAAACATTGGGGTACAGATGGCCCTACTTTTCACTACATCTGTATCTTTGGGGTAAATACCCAGTAGTGCAATTGCAGGGTCATAGGGAAGCTCTATTTTTAATTTCTTGAGGAATCTCCACACTGTTCTCCAAAGTGGCTGCACCAACTTGCATTCCCACCAACAGTGTAAGAGGGTTCCCCTTTCTCCACATCCCCTCCAACACATGTTGTTTCCTGTCTTGCTAATTTTGGCTATTCTAACTGGTGTGAGGTGCTATCTCAATGTGGTTTTAATTTGAATCTCCTTGATGGCTAGTGATGATGAACATTTTTTCATGTGTCTGATAGCCATTTGTATGTCTTCATTGGAGAAGTGTCTGTTCATATCTTCTGCCCATTTTTTTGATATGATTATCTGTTTTGTGTGTGTTGAGTTTGAGAAGTTCTTTATAGATCCTGGATATCAACCTTTTGTCTGTACTGTCATTTGCAAATATCTTCTCCCATTCCGTGGGTTGCCTCTTTGTTTTCTTGACTGTTTCCTTTGCTGTGCAGAAGCTTTTGATTTTGATGAAGTCCCAAAAGTTTATTTTGGCTTTTGTTTCCTTTGCCTTTGGAGACATATCTTGAAAAAAGTTGCTGTGGCTGATATTGAAGAGGTTACTGCCTATGTTCTCCTCTAGGATTCTGATGGATTCCTGTCTCACGTTGAGGTCTTTTATCCATTTTGAGTTTATTTTTGTGTACGGTGTAAGAGAATGGTCGAGTTTCACTCTTCTACATATAGCTGTCCAGTTTTCCCAGCACCATTTATTGAAGAGACTGTCTTTTTTCCACTGTATATTTTTTCCTGTTTTGTTGAAGATTATTTGACCATAGAGCTGAGGGTCCATATCTGGGCTCTCTACTCTGTTCCACTGGTCTATGTGTCTGTTTTTATGCCAGTACCATGCTGTCTTGGTGATCACAGCTTTGTGGTAAAGCTTGAAATCAGGTAACGTAATACCCCCAGTTTTATTTTTGTTTTTCAACATTTCCTTAGCGATTCGGGGTCTCTTCTGGTTCCATACAAATTTCTGGATTATTTGCTCCAGCTCTTTGAAAAATACTGGTGGAATTTTGATCGGAATGGCATTAAAAGTATAGATTGCTCTAGGCAGTATAGACATTTTAACAATGTTTATTCTTCCAATCCAAGAGCATGGAATGGTCTTCCATCTTTTTGTGTCTTCTTCAATTTCTTTCATGAGTGTTCTGTAGTTCCTCGAGTACAGATCCTTTACCTCTTTGGTTAGGTTTATTTCCAGGTATCTTATGGTTCTTGGTGCTATAGTAAATGGAATCGATTCTCTAATTTCCCTTTCTGTATTTTCATTGTTAGTGTATAAGAAAGCCACTAATTTCTGTACATTGACTTTGTATCCTGCCACGTTACTGAATTGCTGTATGAGTTCTAGTAGGTTGGGGGTGGAGTCTTTTGGGTTTTCCATATAAAGAATCATGTCATCTGCGAAAAGAGAGAGTTTGACTTCTTCATTGCCAATTTGGATACCTTTTATTTCTCTTTGTTGTCTGATTGCTGTTGCTAGGACTTCTAGTACTATGTTGAACAAGAGTGGTGAGAGTGGGCATCCTTGTCGTGTTCCTGATCTCAATAGGAAGGCTGCAAGTTTTTTCCCATTAAGGATGATATTTGCTGTGGGTCTTTCATAGATAGATTTTATGAACCAGGAAGAAATTGACAACCTGAATAAACTGATATCTAGTAACGAGATTGAAGCAGTGATCAAAAACCTCCCAAAAAACAAGAGCCCAGGACCTGATGGATTCCCTGGGGAATTCTACCAAATTTTCAAAGAAGAACTAACACCTATTCTCCTGAAGCTGTTTCAAAAAATTGAAGCAGAAGGAAAACTTCCAGACTCTTTCTATGAAGCCAGCATTACCCTGATCCCCAAACCAGGCAAAGACCCTACCAAAAAGGAGAATTTCAGACCAATATCACTGGTGAATATGGATGCTAAGATTCTCAACAAGATCCTAGCAAACAGGATCCAACAGCACATTAAAAAGATTATCCACCATGACCAGGTGGGATTCATTCCTGGGCTACAAGGATGGTTCAACATTCGCAAATCAATCAATGTGATAGAACAAATCAATATGAGAAGAGAGAAGAACCAAATGGTCCTCTCAATTGATGCAGAAAAAGCATTTGACAAAATCTATCTATGAAAGGCCTGACTGACTTTAAAAGGCTCCCCCTGGCTGCCACGTTGAGATGGGTACAGAAGTAAGAAGGCTTCTGAAGTAATCTGTGGGGAAATGACAGCTCCTTGGACTGGAGTGGCAGCAGGGACATGATGAAGAGCAGGGGGATTCTCGGATAACATGATGGTAAAAGCCCATGAGATTTGCTGATGGAGTAGATGTGGAAGGTATAAGGATATGGAGTAGAAGGAAAGGAGTCAAGAAGTACCCCAGAGGCATGGATCTGAGCAAATGGAAGAACGAGCTGCCATCCTGGAGTGTCAGAGGACTGCTGAGGAGCAGGTTGGAGGGTAGGAGGTACTCAGCACAGTCCTAGCAGGCCTGGGCTCTGCTGCAGAAATGCTGGTGAACTAGAGAATATGCCCCCAACTCCCTGGGCCTCAGTTTCTTTTATGCTTCCTTCCCTGTGAAATCCCATTCCACATTCCCATTTCTAGTCCCTGTTGGTAAGGCTGGGACTTCTGAAGGTGCTGAAAGCAAGACTTTGTTCTTCTTTTATGTGCTACTTAATAAGCAAGAAAATGGGCCAAGTGAACATTTTAGCAATGTTTTCAATTAAAAGAGTGGAAAAGCTTCTGTTTGTTCAAGATTTCACAATTAGATGTTTTATAAAATTTAAAAAATCAACACAAGGACTCCCTGGTTTTCTCCTTCGAGAGAACAGACCTCTGAGAAGTAGCACTGATAACGACCCACGTCCCTGCAATTGTCTCTTACAGTTATTAAACAACCTCACAGTGCTTTCATCTGACATTATTTGATCCCCAACTAACTCCCACAATTTCTTTCTAATTTATGGTTGAGGAAACTGAGGCTCAGAGAGCTCAGACCCCTTGAAGAAGGTCATCCAGTTTGAAATCAACAGAGTGGGGTGCCTGGGTGGCTCAGCCGGTTAAGTGTCCACCTTCGGTTCACGTCACGATCCAAGGGTCCTGGGATCAAGGCTCCCTACTCCCCGCCCCACGTCATCAGGCTTCCTGCTCACTGGGGAACCTGCTTCTCCCTCTGCCTCTGCCCCTCCACCCTGCTTGTATGCTCTCTCATGCATGCTCTGTCTCTGTCTCTCTCAAATAAATAAAATCTTTTCTAAAAAAAGAAATTAACAGAGGTAGAATTTTAATCCCAATATTTGAACTCTCAATTTGATTGAGACCCTATAGGTGCCCTATATCCCTATGTATCCTGAGTTAGGTTGAAATTGTGAAGTAGCAATAAAACTTTAAAGAAGGAACTTTATACAACTCCTTGTATGTGGGGTTTCTTTGCTTATGTCATCTATACCCCAAGCCTCAGTTTCCCTATGACTTCAGCCAGCAACTGTGACTCACTGGTTTCAAAGGAATGTGGATTCATTTGAGTAAATAGATTAAAAACATGGCCTGAAAGATCTTCATGTTATATCTTTGAGTCACCAAATTCTTGGTGAAGAATCATGATGTGAAGCCCTCCTCCCATCTGCTAATTCTCTTTTCTGTCTCCACACAACCAAAGTGAAATGAACACACTCTGTTCTCCTAAGCATCCCCTTCAGTCTTCTGGCAACAGTGGGATGTGGTGTGGAAGAACTTGTTTCAGACCATCTTTTGAAGGACTTTAGATTTGCTTTTCCATTTCTGCCATACCCCAAAACATAGCTGGTTTTTTTTTTTTGTCTCTTCTTATAGTCCCCCTATGAAAAATGAAAGGCAGAGAGAGAATCACAAAGTTGGTCATGTGTGGAAAGGGAAGAGGGTCTCACCTTTGTCCCCACCTAACCCTGTAAGATCCCCTCACCATAAACTGCGTGACTCGCACTTTTTTTCATCATTCCCAGAGGTCTTGAAGTTCTACCTTTTCAGCAAACTCGCATGTAACTTCAGAAAGCATTCTGATTCTTAGGTGCCTATTAACTCATGAGTATATGGGTGGCAAGGGGAGAGGGATGGTGTGAACCTTCTACAAATGGCATGACTGTGCCTAGGCTCTGCCATACAGTTTCATAAAGGCAGTTTAACTCAAAATGCACTGTGAGTGTTTCAAAAACAATGAGAATTAGAAATAACAAAAGGCAGTCGTAGGCTTGTTTTATGAGAATGTTTATTAGAAAATGAGAGGATAGTGGACCCTGCAAGTGTAAGTTGAGACAGAAGTACTAAATGTTGGCTTCTAGCCTTCTTGGTGCCCAGGACCCTCCCTGAAAATGGGTTAGGAGCCATGCAATGCAAAATACTGCACCATCCAATCCATTATGGGCCACTGGGTAGAGCGAATTAATTTTTCTCCAAATGTATTCTAAAATAGTCACAACTATATGAATCCTGGGAAACAGATTATTTTGAAGACGATGTCAACTTGACAATCGTTTTTACTGTTTTCTTATGGATAGAGTATTCCTGTGGGGAAAATTCCAGGCTTTCCTTTTACCCAACTTCTCTTACATTCCACTCTGGGCAGGGTGATATAGTGGAAGATACACTGAACATGGAGTCAAACCCCGCTACTCTTCATTTGCCAGCTGTTGACTCTGCGAGCCATCGTGGTAAGCTCTTTGGGCCGCTTGTGTCTTTCTTTGTAAAATGAGCGAGCTGGGAAAATGACCACTAAAAACTCATCTCCAGCTATTCCATGGTTCTCTCTTCTTCACCAGCCACCTTATCTGCTTGTATATGTTATGCCAAGGTTTCTCTCTTCTCTATGAGAAGGATAGACAAAAGACAATGGAAGTAAAACCCTATTAACTGTTCAGTTTTAAACTGAGTGTCTCACATTAAGCTTGTGTATTTTTGTGAAGAACAACTAGAAAACTTCCTGTAGGATTTATCATGTTATTTTCTACTCAGTGGGATAATTTTTTTAAAAGATTTTATTTATTTATTTGACACAGAGAGAGATCACAAGTAGTCAGAGAGGCAGGCAGTGGTGGTGGGGGGGGTGGCGAGTAGGATCCCTGCTGAGCAGAGAGCTAGATGCAGGGCTCTATCCCAGGACTCTGAGATCATGACCTGAGCCCAAGGCAGAGGCTTAACCAGTGGGATAAGTTTTAAAATGTAGTTTATTGTCTGTTATCTTATATATTTACATATACCTATGGTTCAGCTAGGACTACAGTTGGAAAATTGTATGAACTGGTATCAAAATTGTATCTTCTCTTGGTTATCTGGGGCTTGGAGTTAATCTCAGTAAAGGAATATCCTCATTTGTCTCAATATTCTGAATCTTGTATCCTACTCAGTTTCTTTAGCAACTGACATTTCCAGGCTTAACCTGCCTTTGCCACTGAGTGGATAGTCCTAGGAAAGGGCTCCTTTTCTGCATTAAAACTGGAAATAAACTGCAGTTGGCAAGAATCCTGGGGCAGGTGGGCACTAGTTCCCTTTACTTCATTTTTACCCCAAGGGAAAATGGGAAAATTCATGAGACAAGTTATGTTATTTATTTGCTTAAGAACTTCCCTTCTGCCATTCCCTCCATATGGTTTATGTTTTCGTTCTGAATTGGTGCTTTCACAGTACAAAACTGCCTTTGTTGAGAGGCAGTAACAGGTGTGTTGTGAGAGGGAGTGCATGTGAGAGAATGGGAGAAAATGTGCATCTGTGTGAGTGTGGGGAGGGCAGAGGGTGAGTGTGTGTGTGCAGGTGTCCGTGTCCTCTAAGGCACAAGACCCGGTGTGCTTGGTGGATTCCTCAGGAGAGTGTATTCACGTAACATTTAAGAGCTCTTGGCTGAGAAATCTATGCACCATCTGTGAACACATCCTTTCCAGAGAGAAGCTGCAAAACCACCTTTAATTCCTAACATAGACACAGCAAATGCATTTCAGTTCTGAGGAAGGTCTAGGTCCATGGATGCAACGAACTCAGCAATGCTCGCCTTGTCTTGCTTCTCTCTAGTGTATTAGACAAAGCATGGACTTCAGGACAGATAGACTGGATTCAAAATTCAGCCCGGTATTTCTTAGTGTGCAGATGTTGGGTAATTAACTAAATTGCCCCATATCCCAATCTCCTTATCCATAAATGCTGGATAACAATGCCCAACTCACAATGTGATTGAGAGAGTTCATTTGTAGAGCTGCCTTGCTCAGTGCCCAGTACATAGTAGGTACTCCGTAAATGTTGGTTCTTATCCCATAAGTGCAATTCTCAGACCAGATTAAGCAGAGATGGGAAAAATTCTTACCATATGTTCAGGTAGGTAATTGACAAGTTTCAAATTGCTTTCTAATTCGCCAACAGAGGTTTTGACCTCTTTTCCTTTGGCATGACAAAGTTGCTTATGACGGTACAGCTGCATGTGTTGGCTTTAAGCTCATCTCCTCCATAGAAGAGTGAAACAACTGTGCACTGCTTTTAAGACACAAAAACACCCCCTCTGCCCTGCTTTCAGCAGGCTCCAAGCCCTTGGCTGTTCTCATGGGGATGGTGTTGGAGTATGTCCAGCCTCCCAAGACAATGTAGACTGGTTCCCATCATGGCTAATGGCACCGAAGATGGACAACTGCCCAGGATACACTCCACAACAGTGAGGCCACACATGACAGAAATATTCTGGGGGGAAAAATAAAATCATGACAGTTTGTTTCCTCTTAGGGATAAAGGAGCTCAATTAGACTCTGGTTGAAAAGCAAGACTTGCTCTCTACTTTTGGATAGACATCATAGTATTATAGAAAGATTGGAGTCAGAGCAAAGTTCAAATCCCACGGCTGCCACTCTAATACAAACACAGAATGAAATGAAATACCACTTAAACTCCCAAATTTCCGTTTCCAGTTTTCTAGGTGGTAATATCCAAAACATCAAGCTGCTGTTCCTGAATCCATCAAGAAATCACCTCACACCACGTCTGGCACAAAGTAAATCATCAGTGAACATCGGTGTCCTTCATAAAGTCCTCAACTGCACATGATAGAGATCCATTCTAGGCACATATTTAAACAATTTTCTACTTGGCCTGTTGGCAGTTATTAGCCAAGTCCAAAAGAGAAACCACTCTTTGCTGACAATTAAGGGAACAAAGACTTTGAGGTAGAAGCAAGCATTCTCTCTGTTCCAAGAAATACTAATCATTAGCCACCATTTCTTAATTTTGAAGGCAGATCAGCATGCTGGATGGGCTTCTTAGATGCATCTTTATAGGTTGGATGGTAGATACTGTGGATATATTCCCTTTGCAGACAGTTTATCCCTCTTCATGCATCCTTTCCTCTAATCCAGTTTGCAAGGCTGACCACCATATTTCCCAGATCCCTCACAGTTAGCATTTTATCATCAGATGCAAACCATGAGACTTATAGTCAAGTTATATGGCATCTTACATTGGGTTCCCTGAAAACAGATTCTTGGGCAAAGATTTGTATATAGAAAATTTATTAGGGACTGTGTCAAGAACCACACCTGGAAGGAAAAGAAAGCAGCAGCACAACAGAGTCTGGAAAGTTAAACTGCAATGTAGTTGTAAAGAAACTTTGACCAATCCCCACAGGGTGCTCTGTGCTGGGAAGGCTATCCAGAGGTGTCTCCAGCGGAGGCAGATGGGACCAGTATACTGTATCTTGCATCTCTGAGTTACTAGATGTGGGCTATTTCCAGGGACAAGCCAGAACTTGGGCAGAGATAGACAGACTCACCAGCAGTCAACTCTCCTGGTAGCTGCGAGCGAGAATGAGCTGCTTCTTGAAGGGGAAATGTGGATAGCCTGCCACAGATCTTCAAAGCCCACTGTGGAGCACCCATTCTGCTGCTCAGACCCACCTGCTTATACTGTATTTACCCCATCGGCTTCTCTGGGATTCTAACTGGTCTCATTTCTTGACCAAATTTATGAAAGAAGTTGATCCTAGGAACTACGGTCCCCCTTGATACAACTTGTTTAAGGCCACAACAGATGCAGTCTCCCTTTTCTGTGGCTCATGCTAGATTGCTTGCACTTAGCTACTACCTCTTCTAGTCTAGGTGGTTCACCAAATCTTCAGACCTGAAAGTCTGAATCCTTGGTCAGCATACTCTTTTCAGACAATAGCTTATCCATTAATCATCAGAATTGCACAGGATCATACCAGAAGATGTCAATCATCACAATGCCAGAATTGTAGTAGCTCCCTACCTCTACCCGGTGATCAAGGCCAGTTATTCCCATATGGTAACTCATTTCCTTGAATGCTGGTCTTTGGGCATGAAGAGCCATACAGCCTACAGGTGCAGGGATAGAATACACAAATTCCCCAAGTGGGTTACTGGGAGTGTGGTAATCTGGGGCACTCCTGCTTCAACCTCTCAGGTCTTGGGCAATGCATTCTAGCTCTTGGGGTCACAGGACCATATAACATTTGTTGAATTTGAGTATATTGTGTCCTAGAAGACAGCACCTTATGTGTGAATGAGGCTTAGCCTTTTTCCTCTATCAGCTGGCAATAAAAGACTCACCATGTAACACCAGTGCAAGAGTGGTGAATGACATGGGGATGGGGGTCACCTGCTTATGCAGTTAATTTGTGCCAATCCCAGATACACAACTTCCACCTTACAATAGACTGCTGCTGGGCCACCAACCATAGGACTTGGTGGATATGGTAGAGGGGCAGCTGACCAGATGGCCACTTAATGCCCCATGTTCAGGGCCCAGTAGTGTACTAGGAACCTGTGTTTCAAATGGAATATAATATTCTGATGCAGATATCAATTGCCCTGTTAGGTGGTAAGTTATAATTCCCCTAAAGGGATAAAACTGCCCCAAACTCCCATTTAGGCATCCATTTTCTCCATAGCTAGCTCTATCCTAGTTCCCTGGTATTGCTCAAGTAACCAGGGTGCTATATAAGCCTGGTGCTCCTGCATAGCCTCTTACTGCCCTATACTTCCCACTCCACCTCTACCTCCCCCAGCGGGCAGGCTTCCCTGTCATCTAATAAATGGATTCAGAAATATTCCCAAGTGTGGAATTTGCTGCACCCAAATCCCAAAAAGGTCTATCAGGCACCGTGCTTCCTTCTTAGCAGTGGGAAGTGCAGGAGGCACTAATTTGTCCCTTACTTTGGAATAGATGCCCTGGCAAGCCCTCGAGCCTAAAAACTGTACTGATGTGGGAGTCTCTGAACTTCGTGGATTATCTCCTATCCTCTGGAACTCATAGACTCACTAAAACCTCCAAAGTATTTGTCTTGGCATTTATCTCTTTTGCCTGGCTCTAGGATGTGATATTTTTTTCTTTAGTCTTGGCAGGAAGAGAGAAGCAGTTTCAGAGGCTTCCATTTACCATTCTCCTCCACGATAGCTCTACCCTCACAGGCCAAGAAATTAGTGTGGAAGTCTTGTCAATTACTAGGCCTGTCCATTCAAAATACCGACTTAGGGACCACTGAAGTAACCAGTAGGGCCTGTGGACCCAGTGATCCACTATGAGTAAGATCTGCCCCAGAACTCCATTTATTCCCCAGCTCCCATATCTAACAGGGGGGTCCTATTGCTTCAGGTCCCCAGCTACCAAAATCAACTTGAAGTTCAGTACACTAGTCCTCAAAATGTCTGAGCATTTTCCTTTCCCCAGGATATAGATACACAAGTAAGTTGGTCCTTTTGGGGAGGAGTGGAGAGGAAGGGTGGAATCATTACCATATTACACTTATCACGGTGCTGTGGAATCCTCCTTCCTGGTGACCCAGCTTTTCCTCCAACCAGTGGGTTCCAGATCTGAGAATCAGTTCAAGTCTAGGAACCGAGCATGAGGTCATCTTTATGTATGGGGCTACTGCCCACAGTCTCCCAACCACTCACTCTTGATTTCTTCTGATTGTACAGATTGAACAATACTCTTTTGGGCTGCCCTTTTCTCTTGCCCCTATGAATGCTATATTCTATACATCATCTTAGGAGCTAACTGTGAGTCAGGAGCCCTGGCTGCCACTCTGGCCTTATTGTTCATTAAAATAATTGCACACACTTGTGTCTGATGGGAAAAAGAAGCTAAACAAAGTCTTCAGCTGAGTCTGTGAGATGCCCTGTAGCTAGGATGACCCTCCAGGGTTGTCCCTAATAGACAAGCAGGTTAGCTCTCGTACCCCCGCAGCAACAAGTCAATGGTGTGAAATGTATACTTTGGCTAGGCAGCTTCCTGTGGCCAAGGGAAATTCCTAGTTGTGAGTTACAGCTGGGGAACCATGCTTCAGGAGCATGCCTTAGACCTCAAAGGAATTTGAGTGACACACTACAGAATTCACTATATGTAAGGAGAGAGGTGAGTCACAGAGCACCTATTTTGCCTGTCTGGACCATGGTGCGGGCATTATGATCTGGAACCAGGAGCTACAGCAGCCGTTTCCTGACACCTCAGTTTTGATCATGTTGGAAGTGGCATCTTCCTTAACTATTCAGCTCTGCAGCACTGTTTTTAGACATATCCTGAAGACTCAATCAGAGTCCATTTTTTAGCCCTCACAGTGACCAGGTGAACTTTCAGCACCTCTAAATAAATCCCTTTCACTTAAACTAGTTAGAGTACATTCTGTCATCTCAACTAAGAACACTGAACAAAGCTGGTATGTGATAGCCAGCATCTGTTCTAGTTAGATGATGCCGTGATGTACTGGTCATTATATAAACTGAAAATTACATAAACTTTCACCTATACAGTCAGGTTTCTAGATTAAAGGCAAAGTCACTAATTATGCTATAGGCTGAACTTCCCAGGACTCACAGCTCTCTTATGATTGTTGGTTGACATGGGGTCAGTGCCCAGTTTTGGAGAGTTGTGTGCTTATATTACATATTTCTTTGTGGAAAAGCCTCCATTTCAAGAGCTCACAAAATTGTAATAAGCAAGATATCTCTGTGGCTACAGTCACTCAGGAGGCCTAAACAACAATTGGCCGGTGTCTTTCAATATGCCTAACATTGAAAATACTGCCTTATCTTGGTACCTTAGCATTTACTCTTGTCCAAAAGGGGTTTTCTTTGGATTGATATACCTCCATCCAAGAGGAACTGTTATTTCTGGATAAAATTTCTACCAAGGCTTTGCAAAGGCAGCTTGTTCCTCATGTGTTAGCTCTTGCTTTCTCCATTGATCCCTGTTTCAACCAGTTGGAGCCAGGCAACAAGAGACATAACACCCAGAGAAAACAGAAGAGTATTTTGCTTAAAAATGTAGCAACTGTTGTTAGGCAGATAAGTGGGTTTTGCTCAGACCTAATGCTGAGCCATTCCAGTGCTGAATCCTCCCAGAAAATGTTTATGAGGTTTGGAGCCCCTGTCATTATCAAGGTGAGCTGTGGCTTCCAGTCCCTTTTCCAAAGCTCTTTCTACAAATCCATCTCTTTTCGCCAATGGCGTTGGATAAACTTAGTGTAGCAAGCTTTGTAGAGAAGCCCATTTATGGAGAGGCACTCATTTGAAGGTAGAGCCTGTGGAATCTTGTGTACATACTTCAGCACAAGGGGATGGATTGCATTCATTTTCTCAAAAAGGTAGTATTTTTAAAGCACATAAAATCTTTTTAACAGTGTTTTCCAAATGTACCAGAGGAGAAGTTTTAAAAAGCTACCTGGTCTTCTTGTGAGATCTCTAAAAGCCAAGGCCCGTTAAATCAGAATCTCTAGAAGCCATGCCAGGCTGTGCATTTAACCAGGGCCCAAGATGATCTTATCAGAAAAGTTTAGGAAACGAAGCCCTTTGCTATAGCCTTCTCTCTCATAAATGGTCTGCAGGCGTCCTTTACACACTTCGGTGTCACAGATGGGCCCCCTGTATGAGTGAGTCAACTGAATGTGCAGAAATTAGTTGTTAAACAAAACTTGATATTTAAACTACCCGAGGGAACTGTTATTAATGTGTTCTTTTTTTCTTTTTTTGCTTTGTTTTTAATCAAGGTGATGAGATAAACCTAGGTGGACAGACTAAAAGCAAATGTCCTAAAATATGACTGCTATATAACCAGTTCATGAATACAGTGCCTAATCCATTATTTCATCCTTTCATCCAGGATTCTTAGAAATCTCTGGCTTTCTTTCCCCAATGAGAAGTAATTCTGTAGAACATGCACCAAATGCTGGGCTGTGTTCTTTGTTGTAAAGGCAGAGAGAAGTGTAGCTTGACAGTAATGAATGGCCATATTACACAATTACTTAAATATGAGTCTTCAGCAAAAATGAAATGACTCGAGGCTTTCAACAAATACAGCTTTAAGCTCAGTAAATAATGGTTTGTGTCAAGTTTGTTTATTAGCATGGGTAATTTGTTCTTAACTAGACATATTTTACACTTGAAGTAATGTTTTACTAGAACTACATAAAGCAATTGTGCAATTGATAATAAATATGTCACTAGGGGCGCCTGGGTGGCTCAGTGGGTTAAGCCTCTGTCTTCGGCTCAGGTCATGATCCCAGAGACCTGGGATGGAGTCCCGCATTGGGCTCTCTGCTCAGCAGGGACCCTGCTTCTCCTCATCTCTCTCTGTCTGTCTCTCTGCCTAATTGTGATCTCGCTCTCTGTCAAATAAATAAATAAAATCTTTAAAAAAAATAAATATGTCACTACTGGTAAGTAATTAATTCAATGAAGTTTGAAACCATGCTAGCTTAGCCTAGAGTATAGAATAAGAATGCATAAGTAACTAAAGTAGATATAGTCAAATAATGGTGTAAAAAAAGTCAACAATAAAAGAAATAGCATAGACAAAATGCATGTGTGTGTGTGTATGTGTGTGTGTGTGTGTGTGTCCAATTTACCTAGCACCTATAACACACCTGACATGCCATACATTTTCTCTGGAATTTTCCAGGGAAGTATTGAACTCTGTTGTTATAGACAAGGAAACTGAGGATCTAAAAGTTCAAGTAGTTTGTCCTAGGACACACCATTAATTACTGATAGAACTGAGGTCTGAGCCCAGGCATAGCTGACCCTAGAGTTATGCTTTTCTCACCAGTGTTTAAAATAGTGTTGTACAGGCATGGATTTTAGGGTCAGATATACTTTGATTTGTGTCCTGGCTCAGCCACTCACCAGATACATGATCCTGGTAAGATTGCTTAACCTCTTAGCCTTAATAATAACAGCATCTACCACTCAGAATTATTGTGATAATTAAATGGGAAAACACATGGAGAAAGATAGCATAATGCCAGACACATAGCAAATATGTAGTAAAGTTATTAAGGCTCTTGTTAGAAAGCACAGAATAATCAATAGACTAAGAATTGAACACCATTTTCATACACAGTGGAGAAAGAGATTATTTTTCTCTATAATTGCTCAGGTAAATATGGACTGAATTTAACCAAAACTATTTAGATACAGACTACAGATTTCTGATGCATTCTTACTTTCCTGAAATTTTGTTATGTTTGAAAACTAGGTTTCATTTAATTTAACTCAGTAGTCATGATTTAAGCACCTTAGTTCCTTCCTTCAAGGAGCTTGTAGCCTTAATGACTGGGTGTCAGGTGGTGGCAGAACAGAAGAGGAAGAAATGGAAGGCATCTTGAAGGGAAATAAATAGGACTTCAGACTGATGGAATAGTTCAGAGGACCTCGTCTTACCTTTAAAGCAACAAACAGCTCCCAGTAAGCTGGGAACCCTGCCTCATAAACTGATGCAAGGTTAAGGGTAGTAAATGAAGAGGTAACACTTAGAAAGAAATATAAAGGATGAATAAAGGCATGGGCCAGGCAGAGAAGTGTGGCAGATGCAAAGCGTTGAAGATAAAAGAGAGCACAGTAGCCTGGCACATCAGAGACCATAAGTAGCTCCATTGGGCTGGAAGGCATGGGGTGGGGTCACTGGGTGCAGAAAGGGCTATGCTAGAACGTTGGGCTACATGGGTTTGAAGAAATCCATGGACAAAGACTCTTGCATGCTATTTATGCTATGTGTATGTAGTTTACTACTGCAGCTGCCCATCAGAATCACCTGGGAAGTTTTCTAGGTCTACTGATGGGGTACCGTATCCAAAAACATCTGGACTTTTGGGGCCCACCCTTCTATTGAGAAAACAGAAAATTAGACAAAATACGTTTTAAAATTCTGTTTGAACATCTGAGAGCTACTGAGAGTGTCAGCATTTAGAGGGCCAAGATCAAGAAAAGGAGAAAGCCAAGAATCATGGTCTGACATTTGGGGCAATTGTTTCCCTCAGAGAACAGACTACTGGTTTCAATATCAGTGCCTGAGAGATTGAGAAGTAGAATAGTTTTCAGTAGTTTCATAGGACTGGGGACAAAGGGTGCTGAAAATTGGAGTTTCAAAGCCCACCAAGGTGGAATGGACTTGGTATACACCCCTGGATTTCATTTGGGACCCCCAAAATTTACACATTAGGAATAAGTGTGGCTTGGAAACAAACCAGACCTCATAAAAACTGAAGCCTAGATTTGATTATCTTATTCCCTGGTTGGATTAAGGTGGTTTTATTCAAGTCTAGTTGCCTTTCAAAAGCAAAAATAAATTCTCTCTGGTGAAAGTTAAAGTTATATTATCAAGAGACTTAAATTATCTCCATAGTGTCCCATATACAAGATTCAATGCTCAAACAAAACCAATAAACCATACAAAAAATACACATCTTGACTGAAGACAAAGAAAAAAAATATCAGACTAGATAACTTGATCCATATAATAGCTATTATAAAGTCCATGTCTGGAATTATCAGCTTTTTAATAACCATGATTAATATATTTGAGAAATTAAATAACAAGACTGAGAATTTCAGAAGGTATGGTGGTTATAACAAATATGGAAGAGAAGAGAACGAAAAATAGCTGCTTAAAATTAAGACACCATAGATAGCTTTAACAGTAAGGTCAAAACAGTAAAAAATACAAGAAAATATCTAGATGAAGAGGTAGAGAGATGGAAGTGGATAAAATAGATCGAGGAACATAATACAAGGTTAAAATTTCTAAAGTTCAGGTAATCAGAATCAGAAAAGTAAAAAAAGAAAGATTTTGAAGGAAGTGATATCTGAAGAGGTAACAGCTGTGAATTTTTTTGATGCAAGTAGTACAGCAAACCACAAGTGGGATAAATACACACACACACACACACACACACACACACACACACAAATCATGCAAAAGTACATCATTGTAAAACTTCTAAAAACCAAAGGCAAAAATAAACTCTTAAACAGATACAGAAGAAATGACATATTACCCTCAAAAGAGCAATAACAATACTATTGACTTCTCAGGAGAAAAACTGAAAGCAAAAACCAACAGAATAACATCTTCAAAGTTCTTAATGAAAATTAAAAGGCAACTTACTAATTATGCTTTTGGTGAAAATATTCTTCAAAAACTAAAGTAAAGAATTCCACTTTTAAGAACCATGTAATAGGTTATGGCAGACCAATAATCCCATGACGAAAATGAGATGCCACTACCCACCTGTTAGAATGTTTAACACTTATAAACCAACCAAAGTGAAGGTTAGCAATGACACAGAGCAACTAGAAATCTTATACATTACCTGTCAGAATGCAAAATGGCATAGCCATTTTGGAGAAGAGTTTGACAGTTTTTTATTAAATAAAACATGCATAATATCATATGACCGAATAATCTCATGCCTACATATTTACACAAGACAAATGAAAATGAATATTTACATAAAAATCTGTATGTTAATATTTACAATGGCATATTCATAATCAACAAAAACTGGAAACAGCTCAAACATCAATCAACAGAGGAATGGATAAACAAACTGTGGTATATCTATTCACATAATAGAATATTACTCAGCAATTGAAAGGAAAAACTATAGATATTCACAATAGACGAATGTCAAATGCATTATGTAAAAAGAAGCTAAACTCAAAAGGCTACATTTTGTATGTCTTTGATAAAGAAAAAGGCAATACTATAGGAACAGGAAACAGATCCATCATTGCCAGGGGAGTTATTATACTACAGAGGAGTATAAATAATAGTACCCTGGAAAATATTTCACAACAAACTCTCCAAATAGAAACTTTCTGATATGTAGCACTTGCCAATTACCCTAGTATAAATGTTCCCACCATGGCCAATTTTAAGCTATAGATGCAGGGATACTGGACATAAATTTGGGAAGAGATGCACAATATTATATAGTACTCCTACCACACAGATGCAACAGAAACAACTTCACAACCATAGATAATTGAGCAGACTAAAGTAATTAGGAAGCACTGAGGTAGTACTCATTATCCTTTTAAAAATATAATGTGTTGGATTCTAGGCTTATGTAATTTAAGTAATGACTGCTTAGTAAGTAACAGTTAGTAAGTAACAACTGGCTTAGAAAATCCTTTAAAGTTTAATAATTGGCTTTCACAAGCTGCTATAACCTGGCTGCAACACATCACTAGGCACAAGGGAAGTTTGTTAATTTTTACTATATATGAATTCTAGCTCAAAATAACCTAATCACAAAATATGCATATATCCTTGGACCTATTGATATCAATTCTAGGAATCTATTCCCAGTTACATTCAAACTTGTTCACCATTAACTTTAATAATAAAAATTGAAATTAACCTGAAATCTGAAAGTTGGATAATAAATTGTCATATATCCATACAAGAAAATATTGTGGCAGCTAGAAAAACTGAGGCATGAAAAAGTGGTTTCTTCTGGAAAGACGGTTGAAAGTTAAAAGTTAACAGAGACCTCATCAGTACATTTTAAAATTTTACATGTGCATATATTACTTTTTCAAAAGATACAGGAAACAAATTGATTTTAATCAAAACAAAATAAAGACATTTTCTAATAAACAAACATTCCTAAGATAATATTTGGCCAGCATACCGTCACTTACACTTAAGTGCCATCAGGTACTGTCTCATGTGTCACTCCTCCTTATGTATGAGGAGATGGAGACTGAAAAACTGTCCCAGAGGCGCACAGCAATAATGTGTAGCTCTGGGACTTGAAAATACATACACTCTTATTAGCTCTGCTATGTTGCATTTCAGGAGGGTCTAGGGAGCTTTAGCAGAGCAACGGCAACTAAAGCCGAGGGGGAACCAGAAAGACCCTGAGATGGAGTTTGAAAAGAGAAAAACGAAGAATTAAAAATAGGACTTTGGAGACACCAAAGCTTAGGACGAAGAGGCTGAGAAGAAACAGAAAAGGAGTGGTCCGAAAGAAACTATGTAACTTAATGTGACTTATTGCAAAAATGCTGAGAGAAAATACATTTATGGGGAAAATGACTTTTTTTTCTTCTGTTACTTGAACTGAGTTTTTCAGACCTTGTCCTGATTTTTTGAAACACTGTTGACACACCTGTGGACACATACATGTTGGAGCACATTGGGCCCAATACCAGGCTTGGGATTCTGGCTTTTCTAGGTCCTGCTCCTCAACACTTAAAAAAGTACTATAGTCGGGGTGCCTGGGCAGCTCAGTCGTTAAGCGTCTGCCTTCGGCTCAGGTCATGATCTCAGGGTCTTAGGATCGAGCCCCACACCCGGCTCCCTACTCAGCGGGAAGCCTGCTTCTCCCTCTCCCACTCCCCTGCTCTGTCCTCTCTCACTGTGTCTCTCTCTGTTAAATAAATATTAAAGAAAAAAAAAAAAGTACCATCTTCCACCAGCATTTCAGCCAGCAACAGGACAAGAGAAGTTGAACAACTCTGTCCTGCGGGCGCCTCATCTTGGACAATTTAGGATAAGCCGTGAGGACTTAATCCGTGGCTTCTTGTCTTTCTACTCAAGGTGGGAGAAAGGATAAAGAGTGATAGTAACTCCCTGTCCCACAGAGACAGCGAACAGGTAAGATGCTGTCAGGAGATCAGGAACAGCCAGCCTCAGCACAGGGAACTTATTGACGTCCTTTCTGAAAGGCAAACTAGAACATTCCCAGAGGAGAGCAGCCGAGATACACAAACTTCCAGAACTCCGAACTCACCGGCTGGAGACATGGCTTGTGCTGGGAAAACTTAAGAGTCACTGGAGAGTATTTAGTTCTCCAAGTGAGTAGCAAAATTGTGCTAATGAGGTCTTTAACACCTGTACTCCGACCAGCAGCTGAGTCTAAGCAGAACCATGTGGGGCAGCCAACCACTTAGAGGTGGCCAAAGGGGGCTCAGAGACAGAAGTGGAAATTGCCATTCCTACTACCATTCCTGCTTGGTCGGATGCAGATATTTGTTTCTCATTTTATGCTTTTCTCTGTTTTCCACATATGAATGTACATTTACACATCAAATATGAAAGATTAATTTGGAAAACAAAACACTGCATTCAATTTTTCTTCCCAAGTTATCCATTCCGTGGTCTCTTGGAGAAGACTCCTTCCAAATACCTCTATGTTTCTTCTCCCCAAAATACTCCCTATTACTTGCCTCTTCCCCCCTCAGGTTCTGACATCACCAATAGTGGTAATTAGGCAAATGAAACAATTTATTAATCTAGGTAAGTAGCTGCAAACTAGAAAAGGCAGGATTTCAGGTAATCTGGATAGGAAAATGTGACTTAGAACCAAAGGTAAATGTAAGGCTTCCTACCTTGAATCTGAATCTTGGATTCTGTGTGGTGAGGCATCTTACAGGAAGAGGGAGAAAGGAACTCCACCAGCTCCTGCCGGGCAGACGTGGAGGCTAATGAGCCACTGGGGCACAGGTGGAAGGGCACGAGAGTGGCCCATGTGCAGCCCTGCCCCCTGCGAATGTGGTCTGATAAATTTCAAACTCTGGCCAACCAAATTAATGACTCCTTGTGTAATGAGAACATTGAGGAGGTCCCCAGGTGGCCAGAGTATCATACTCGATGAGCTGAGGTAGGAAGGTAGGGACTGAAGGATTTTCCTCCTTCTGTATCTCCTCTTCCCAACAAAGACTGAAAACCATTATAGAGACACCCCTCCTCCCCCTTACAGACTGGATTCTTCAGCCCAAGTGGTTGAAAATTTTTCTGGAACCAAATCCTCCTTTCAGTAAAAATATAAATGTCATAAACCATATCTTTATACCAAACTCGTAACTGAAATTTCCCAGACTCCTTTCAGCTTCAAATCTGGCTTCTATAGAAACCTGCTGGAAACTGTATTCTACCTACCTACCAGTTTTCAAAAAAAGGAAAGGTATTTCATGCTATGATTGCATGTTCGTAAGGGCTGTGTATCAGGAGCGAGACAAAAGCTTAAAATTAAAATGGTCACTATTTACTTTTCCTAAACTGACTGTAATAGGTTACAACTCTTTGGATTACTGGATTTTATTTATTTATTTATTTTTAAGATTATTTATTTATTTGACAGGCAGAGATCACAAGTAGACAGAGCGGCAGGAAGAGAGAGGAAGGGAAGCAGAGAGCCTGACATGGGGCTCGATCCCAGGACCCTGAGATCACGACCTGAGCCAAAGGCAGAGGCTTAACCCACTGAGCCACCCAGGCGCCCCGGATTACTGGATTTTAAACAGGACTCTCAGAAGTTATGATAAATTAATAGCTTACAATCAAGAGTCTATTGATGATTAATGTCAACTTTCAAATCAGTATTACATTTCATATTACGTTTACATTTATTAAGTAATCAAATATTTACGTTTACTGCACAATGCTCTTGCAAATGTTCACAAGCATCCTGATTAATTATCACAAGCACTGCTCTGGCAAACTTTTCATGTTGTGACGATATTTAGATAGGTGTTTTCACAGTATAAGTTTGCAATGCCTGTCTTGTCTAATGTTTACACATTGTGTGCTAGAAAAGCTGGTACAAATAGACACAGTGCCCCACATACTCTAATTAAACAGAGGTGGCTTTCGCCTTCAATTGAATTGGATTGATGAGCTCACAGGAAACACCAATTAGTTGGGATGGGGGAAATTTTTTTCTAGTTATTCTTGGGATTTGGTCCATGAAAATAGCTTTTGGAATTGACGGGAAACAAATTTGTGCAAAAAATAAATGTCTTTTCTTTAACTTCAGGAACTGGAAACTTCTTAATGCCTAACGTTAAAAAAGCATAAGCAAACAAAAAGATGTTTCGTCCACACTGAACTAATTAGTTTCAGCTGTGTTTTGAGATATCATCAAGCCAATTATGATATTGGTATAATTTAAACAGTAACACTTCTACTGAGGAGGAAGTGAACTTGGGGTGTTAAGAGGGTCTCTATGATGTATGTACCGCTTTAGGTTTTTAAAACCGCCTATCATGCCCTGAATACATTATCTTTTCCCCATTCTAAATTGGAGGAAAGTAACTCCCAGCAGTAGAATGTCCCACAGCAAGTGAGTGACAGAACTTAGTCTAGTACAGGCTTCTTCATTCTCAAACTATGGCTTTCTCATACCAGGCCAGTGGTTTACAAATTCCTTGATGCCATGGAACTCTTTCTTCAGTGAAATCTCATCAGGAAGCCTAATATTTAAAATGGAGTAAGTCTTCTTGATAATTCCAAGCCAATTTCAATGCTTCTGTCAATTTTCAAAATGCTTGACAGATTGCAAGAATTTCCAAAAAAACGGATTTTTCCCTACTTTATCTCCAAAAGAAATGGAACTCAATGCTTTCTAAAACCTTCTTCATTTGAAGGTCTCATGACTGCGGATGGGCAGTGCCGTCACCAGGCAGGGTAACACCCGGGACCCACGTGCACTTGCATAGAATCTGAAGATGGGACGCTCACCTGTAGCCTTTCTCCAGGTTCGGGAACATGCAGATAAATGTCCAAAAGGAGACCTAATTGAATCCCTTCCCTTAACCTCCCATTCAGTTAATACATCCTTTCTTGAACAGTCTGTGAGAAAAGAAGGCAAGAAGAAACCCAATACATATGAGTGTCTGCTGTGGGCCAGGCATGGGTATGCAAGATGATTTCCATATCACTTTTGGCCTTGTGAACCGGATAGTTTTGTTCTCATTTTACGAAGGGGGGAAACAGGACTCAAAGCGGCTTCACAAATTGCCCAGCTGACTCTGTTAAGAGTTGGGATTTCAATCTGGCCATGTCAAATTCCTGAGCCCATGTTCTTTCCACCACCCGATCTCTTAGCCTCTCCATGCTAGTGTCTCTCATAATCACCAGAAACAACAGAGTATTGGGCATAGTTTTCTATCATAAGGTACCTTTTTATTATAAAACCCAAGTCTCCTCAGTTAATAGGCCAAACACCCTTTGAGGTGCTCAGACCATGATAGATTTTGCTTTGAACGTCTAATACACAGAAGGGAGTTCCCTAGTTTAATTCCCTCTTTTCAAAATGATAATACTGCATGCCATTACAATCTGCATTTTTTTTAAAAGATTTTATTTATTTGAAAGAGAGAGACACAGCAAGAGAGGGAACATAAGCAGGGGGAGTGGGAGTGGGAGAAGCAGGCTTCCTGCTGAGCAGGGAGCCCCATGCAGGGCTGGATCCCAGGACCCTGAGATCATGACCTGAGCAGAAGGCAGATGCCTAACGACTGAGCCACCCAGGTGCCCAGGTGTCACCCAGGTGACAATCTGTATTTATGATTACATTCTATACTATTTACCTACTCAAAAGACACTGATGGGTATCATTAACAAAAATACCCCTCCATCTATTACAGGATGGTCTGTACTGATAAGACACACAGATCTGTTAGCCTGAGTTTTGCTTGTTTAGGAGAAGCGGTTACTCAAATCAAGGACAGAGATGCCATTCATGTCCAGGGAGATTCTTTGGCAGGAGAGGATAGCACGCTTCTAAATACACTCATTGAATTCTCTATTCTTGAGTTTTCATGGCTATGGACGATCCTTTGCATCAGGTCATCCAAAAATCATACCAGAGCTGCAATTTCTGAATGCACTCATTATGAATTTCCTCTTACTGAGTAGCTCTTTCTAGAAGAATTCCTGGAGGTATATATCATTCGATTTCACAATAACAAGTGCAATGGCCCATATGAAAAAAAAGAAGAGGAAGAGGAAAAAGAAAAAGAAAAAGAAGGAAAAGGAGAAGATGAATTATTGTTTTTCATTATGTGTAATCTTTTTTAAAAAATTTATTTATTATTATTATTTTTTATAAACATATAATGCATTTTTATCCCCAGGGGTACAGGTCTGTGAATCGCCAGGTTTACACACTTCACAGCACTCACCATAGCACATACCCTCCCAATGTCCAAAACCCCACCCCCCTTCTCCCAACCCCCCTCCCCCCAGCAACCCTCAGTTTGCTTTGTGAGATTAAGAGTGTAATCTTTTTTAAATCTACTTTCTTCTCTGTTCTTTCTTCTGTGATAACAATAATTAGGAGACAGGACATTCTGGCAATTTCTTAGACTATAATCTTTTTTCCCCCAAATATTAAATTGTACTTGGCATTAAATGACAGCAGAGCCCTGATACCAAATAATAAGCCTGGGGAATGCCAATACAGACACACACATAGTTTGAATAAAAGGACATAACTTCTTGTTTCCCAAAAGTGGAGATTGTCCAGTTGGAGGAAGGAACCTGAATTTGCCTCACTCAGCCTTCTCTCTGTCTTAGCTCAGCCTATTACAACAAATTATCATGGGTGGTTTAGACACATTCATTCCCTCAGTGTACTGGAGGTGAGGGAAGTCCAAGATCAGGGCGCCGGCAGATTCAGTGTCTAGTGAGAACCCACTTCCCTGGTTTTAACACATCTGCCTTCTTGCTGTATCTGGTAGAGAGAAAAAAAAGGGCTCCAGTCTCTTCTTATTTTAAGGACACTAATCCCATCATGGGGACTCCATCCTCTTGACTGCAAAAGGCTCCACCTCCAAATACCATCACATAGGTGGTTAGGACTTCAGCATATGGATGGGGGGAGATAAACATTCAGTCCATAGTACCTCCCCTCTTGTTCCCTACTTCTCACTGCCCTGCCAAGGGACTCTGCAGAGCCAGACTGGGAAACCCCTATTCTCCTCACTGACTCTTCTTTCAGAAAAACATTCCCCAGATAGCAAAGAATTCTCCTTTCCCTTTGTTTTATCAGACACATAGCCTTGCAGAACCAAAGCCCCCAATCTAACTCCCCCACCCCAGTTCCAGAATAGCTCCCCTTCAAAACACTGGAATTGTGAAGGTGGCCTCAGGGGAAGGAGGATGGGAGGGAAGAAAGATGGAATAACAGCAATCTTTTTCATTTTTTAAGTCTCCTTTTTGTTGTGATAGTTATTTTCTTTTTTCCATAAGGAAAAGTAAAATAGTTTGGTGAATATTTTTAGTAAATTTAAAAATAATTCTCAATATTACAAAAGAATTTGTGCTTATTTAACTTGGTACAAATAAATTAAGGCTGTGTCTCTGAAGCAAACTTTGGGTTTTAAAAAACTTGAAAAAGCCTAGCTATTTTTGGGTACATAGAGCAAGCCGCAACTCCTCATGGCCGGGGATGGCTAATTAGAAGGTTCTGTGATGTTTCAGAAGTATCAAAAGCCCTGCGCTTTGAAAACTACTGGCAACAACAACAACAAAAAAGTTAAAAACAAAACAAAACAAAAACAACTGGCAGGGTCAGGGTGATGGGCATCTACCTGCATGAGGGAGCCTAGAGCAAAGGATCTGGCTCAAAGGTATTGCGGGGTTGGGGGCGGTGGAGGTGGGGGCGCACTTCAAGTCCTGCTTGAGCCTTCCCCTTAACACTCCCTTGTATAGCTCCAGCCCTTAGGAAGTTTGTCAGGACCTGGAACTTCCAGAAGGAAGGCTGCTCCTGTCTACTTGAACTCTGCATGGCCAGAGAGCAGAGAAACCCTTTCATGGGCTCCGCTCCCTAGGCTTACAATGGAAGTTGCACCAGCAGATCTCTGGGCTGCGATGGAGGGGAGGGGGCGGTTGGAGGGGGGCGGAGGAAGGGGGCTCGGCGGTTTATAACAAACAAACTGCTAATAAAACGAGTGAGAGGATACTAAAATTTTTAGATAAGAAACTTAAAAACAGGAAGAGTTCCAAGTTACCCTTATAATAATAACTCTTGTTCACGTGTGTCCTAGGGCACTTTGCTGAGCCAGGGAGAAAGTGGTGGGGTTTCAGACAGCACCTGCAGAACCGCCCCTCACTCCTGGTCTATTTTATGGATGCAGCAGCCCGAAGTCTACGCCCGCGGGACGAAGTCCCTCAGCGGGCATCGTCCACCACTCACGAGAGCAGAAATAAAGATTTAGAACAGCCAAGTGAGGAGCTGCGTAGATGTCCGCCTTCTCTCCACACAGTGAGTTTGCAATCTCTGAGACTTCTGCTCTGAGACCTTGGCTTCCAGAGCCTGCAAACACACGAGTGGCAAGAAATAGCTAAAACCCGAATAAAGTTTACCTGCTAATCCCCGTCATTTAATTCTCCTAGAGAATTCTAGTGGAGCCTGAATAAAATGGAGCTGAGGTTCCCAAGTGCATTACAGGGGGCCACATTCTCAAATGAGAATATATTTTGGGGGGCAGCCTTTTGACTCTGTCCCTAGTATATTTTTCTACTAACTCTAATTGTTATAAGAATAGCTTACCTTATTTGAATAAAAAATGATAGTGTATTATTGCCCTAAGAGACGATAGCTCTTTAAAATTTATCATGGCCACTCTTCTTGTAACACAAGTAATTGCATACTGCCTTAACTTTTCTAGTTGTTTATGAATGTGGAATTCCATGAGTTTTGTTGGCTTAAAGCAAGGCATCTCTACATTGTAAACAAGCCCATGAAAAAAATCTATGGTTTATTGAACACTTGATTAAAAATGAAAATTTTCATGCCCTTTGTTCAATGAGATGAAAGTGTCTGTGTCTTAAATAAATGCAGATTCTAAGGAAAGCGTGAGACTAAACAGTGGGGACCTGCACTCCTTTGTTTTGGGTCACAGGAGCAGCTTGGGTTGGGGAGCAGGGGAATTCTCACCAGTGTAGGTTTAGAGAGTTTTGCCACCTTCAGCAGCATGCCTGAAGCTCACGTGCAAATCCATTTGTAGAATAGAATCTTGCTTTCATTCCAGAAAGACAGCCCTCTCTGCCCCAGAGCAGCTGTTTCCCTGTGGTGGTCACGAATGCCTCCCCAAGCACACATGGAGGTTAGTGGCCAGAGCTTTGCCCTGCAGGGCAAAGCTAGCCCTCTCATAGCTGCTGAGCCCCGGGACCTATTCCTTAGGCAGGAAGATCGATCACGAGGTAGTTTATTTAGTCAGAGGATCACGGGTGAGTCAGGAGACAAGGAAATTCAGAAACCAAAGTCAAAAGTGATTGTGTATAGAAGAGGAAACCAGCTGCACCTGGCAGTCTGCTACCAAATCAGAAAGGGCTGTAATGGAAAACGGATGCGTTTATAGAAAATCCACCTCCCGTCCCCCACGGCCAAAGCTGCTGCCCTCCTCATAGGGAGTCAGTGTATGAAGTTTGGCAGCTCTCGTAGAGTTTGCCATGCCAGGGAGGTTATTAAAACTGAACTGCAATGGTTTCATAACTCAAACTGGAAACAAGAGTGAGGAAAATGCTAACACCAAAGTGACAGACCAGAACGAAATGGAGCTAGATTCGTAGGCTCTCTGGCTCATGTTTCAGGAGGTTCCACGTGTTAAAATAGGCTGAAAAGTTAGCTAAATAAAACAGAGTGCCAAGTGAGACATTTAACACCCTTGAAAGGGGGCTTACCAATGAGAGGGTTCCATGATTCATACTGTTGGCTAAGCTTCATTTTTAGGAGTCTTAAGACAAGATTACTTATAACTACATCCCCTAAAATACCTGCTGCATATGAGGGTTTTAACCCTGCCCCCCACCTTCTCCAAAATCCTAATGATTTTCATTGATCTGAAGGATCTCAAAGGCATTTTCTGGTGCTCAAGGATGAGCATCCCCCTCCTCACCAGCCCTTAAGTACAGAGTACCAGAGATTGGAAAAGCAGATGAGTGATGTGTTTCCTGTCACATATTACAGCCTTTAAGAGTACGTGTTGTAATGAGCACTGGGAATTATAGAAGACTGATGAATCACATCAGTCTGAAACAAGTTACACATTATATGTTAATTAATTGAATTTAAATTTTTTTAAAAGGCCAAATCCTTTTGGGAAAGGCATACTAATTTCGGAATAATACAATTAAAAACACTTGCTAAAATTTTGGAGGGGCTGATGCTAGTAGCAGAGTAGTTTGGGAGAACTACCAATAGACTACACTTATTCTTCCCGGTGGTTTTGTGTTTATCCAGATAAAGCTATTACAGCAAAAACATCAGCCATCATCTCTGGGATGCCCTCAGTTGAGAAGCAGCAACTGACTTTCATCTCTAAAACCACAATAGAAGTTTGCAGGTCCACGGAAAAGGGTCATCATAGGCTTCACGCATGGTAAGACCAGATCATGACAGTGCAGCTCAGAGGAAAGGAAGGGCTGAATGTGCAATACCAGTGGCCATGGCCAAAAACAGTGGTGAGAACTATCATTATAAAGAAAATGGGGTGGGGGGGTGCTTGGGTGACTCAGTCAGTTTGGCGTCTAACACTTGATCTCAACTCAGGTCTTGATCTCAGGGTCATGAGTTTAGGCCCCACGTTGGGTTTCACACTGGGCATGGAACTTACTTAAAAACAAAACAGCAACAATAAAAACAAGAAGACAGAGAATACCAGAGCTAATGGTCAAAAGCTAATGTTCCTTGTGGTTTCTTGGGACAATTCAGTGACTATTTTATTCATTTCAAAAATAGACATTTTCTATATTCACTTGTTTTCCCATAAACTTTCATCTCCCATTCAGCAGCAAAATTTGGCAGCTCTGCCTTCAAAATGTATTCAGATTCCAGTATTGGTCACCACTACAACACTATGGTGATCAATAGTGTTGATCAATATAATCAGTGATTATATCTCACCTGGATTATTGGAGTAGCCTCTCATCAGTTTTCCCTGAACCTAGGCAGCCTCCCTGGGGCTAGTTGTCTATGAAGCATCCAGAGTGATCCATAGACATAGAGGAGCTTTGCTGAAAGGCTCACCAGTGGGAAAGGATTTGGGGGAAATGGTGCAGTAGGAAACATGAGGAAATCTGTCTCCTCATCAAGACAACAATTACACTCACAGAGCCTGCATGAAGTAACTATTTTGGAATTCTGAAAGATATGGAGAAAGTCAAGAAAATGATGTGTAAACAAAATGGAAATATCAATAAAGAGAAAACAAAAACAAAGACAAAAAATCCAAAAAGAAATTCTGGAGCTGAAAAGTACATTAGGGGATATGGAAAGGGATTCAAAGGCAGACTTAGGTAGGCAGCTAAATTACGGGCATGAAGATAGGACAATGGGAATTGTTGGGTCTGAGGAACAGAAAGAAAACATACTGAAGAAAAGTGAACAGGGCCTAGAGGCCTGTGGAATGCCATCACAGGGACCAACCTATATGCACTGTGGGAATACCAGAAAGAGAAGATAGAGGCAGAAAAAGTATTTGACTAAACAAATGCTGAACACTTTGAAATCTGACAAAAGACATGACTATAAACAATCAAAAAGCTTAATGAGGCCTTAAATGACACACTGGACCAGATGGACATCACAGATATATTCAGAACATTTCATCCCAAAGCAACAGAACACACATTCTTCTCTAGTGCACATGGAACATTCTCCAGAATAGATCACATCCTGGGTCCTAAATCAGGTCTCAACCAGTATCAAAAGATTGGGATCATTCCCTGCATATTTTCAGACCACAATGCTCTGAAGCTAGAACTCAATCACAAGAGGAAATTTGGAAAGAACCCAAATACATGGAGACTAAACAGCATCCTTCTAAAGAATGAATGGGTCAACCAGGAAATTAAAGAAGAATTGAAAAAATTCATGGAAACAAATGATAATGAAAACACAATGGTTCAAAATCTGTGGGACACAACAAAGGCAGTCCTAAGAGGAAAATATATAGTGGTACAAGCCTTTCTCAAGAAACAAGAAAGGTCTCAGGTACACAACCTAACCCTACACCTAAAGGAGCTGAAGAAAGAACAAGAAAGAAACCCTAAACCCAGCAGGAGAAGAGAAATCATAAAGATCAGAGCAGAAATCAATGAAATAGAAACCAAAAAAACAATAGAACAAATCAACGAAACTAGGAGCTGGTTCTTTGAAAGAATTAATAAGATTGATAAGCCCCTGGCCAGACTTATCAAAAAGGAAAGAGAAAGGACCCAAATAAATAAAATCATGAATGAAAGAGGAGAGATCACAACTACCACCAAAGAAATACAGACAATTATAAGAACATATTATGAGCAACTCTATGCCAACAAATTTGACAATCTGGAAGAAATGGATGCATTCCTAGAGACATATAAACTACCACAACTGAACCAGGAAGAAATAGAAAGCCTGAACAGACACATAACCAGTAAGGAGATTGAAACAGTCATCAAAAATCTCCAAACAAACAAAAGCCCAGGGCCAGATGGCTTCCCGGGGGAATTCTACCAAACATTTAAAGAAGAACTAATTCCTATTCTCCTCAAACTGTTCCAAAAAATAGAAATGGAAGGAAAACTTCCAAACTCATTTTATGAGGCCAGCAACACCTTGATCCCAAAACCAGACAAGGATCCCATCAAAAAAGAGAACTACAGACCAATATCCTTGATGAACACAGATGCAAAAATTCTCACCAAAATACTAGCCAATAGGATTCAACAGTACATTAAAAGGATTATTCACCACGACCAAGTGGGATTTATTCCAGGGCTGCAAGGTTGGTTCAACATCCGCAAATCAATCAATGTGATACAACACATTAATAAAAGAAAAAACAGGAACCATATGATACTCTCCATAGATGCTGAAAAAGCATTTGACAAAGTACAGCATCCCTTCCTGATCAAAACTCTTCAAAGTGTAGGGATAGAGGGCACATACCTCAATATTATCAAAGCCATCTATGAAAAACCCACCGCAAATATCATTCTCAATGGAGAAAAACTGAAAGCTTTTCCGCTAAGGTCAGGAACACGGCAGGGATGTCTGTTATCACCACTGCTATTCAACATAGTACTAGAAGTCCTAACCTCAGCAATCAGACAACAAAAGGAAATTAATGGCATCCAAATCGGCAAAGAAGAAGTCAAACTATCACTCTTCGCAGATGATATGATACTATATGTGGAAAACCCAAAAGACTCCAATCCAAAACTGCTAGAACTGGTACAGGAATTCAGTAAAGTGTCAGGATATAAAATCAATGCACAGAAATCAGTTGCATTTCTCTACACCAACAACAAGACAGAAGAAAGAGAAATTAAGGAGCCCATCCCATTTACAATTGCACCCAAAACTATAAGATACCTAGGAATAAACCTAACCAAAGAGGCTAAGAATCTATACACAGAAAACTATAAAGTACTCATGAAAGAAATTGAGGAAGACACAAAGAAATGGAAAAATGTTCCATGCTCCTGGATTAGAAGAATAAATATTGTGAAAATGTGCTACCTAAAGCAATCTACACATTTAATGCAATACCTATCAAAGTACCATCCATTTTTTTCAAAGAAATGGAACAAATGATCCTAAAATTTATATGGAACCAGAAAAGACCGTGAATAGCCAACGGAATATTGAAAAAGAAAGCCAAAGTTGGTGGCATCACAATTCCGGACTTCAAGCTCTATTACAAAGCTGTCATCATCAGGACAGCATGGTACTGGCACACAAACAGACACATAGATCAATGGAACAGAATAGAGAGCCCAGAAATAGACCCTCAACTCTATGGTCAACTAATCTTCGACAAAGCAGGAAAGAATGTCCAATGGAAAAAAGACAGCCTCTTCAATAAATGGTGTTGGGAAAATTGGACAGCCACATGCAGAAAAATGAAATTGGATCATTTCCTTACATCACACATGAAAATAGACTCAAAATGGATGAAGGACCTCAATGTGAGAAAGGAATCCATCAAAATCCTTGAGGAGAACACAGGCAGCAACCTCTTCGACCTCAGCCGCAGCAACTTCTTCCTAGGAACATCGCAAAGGCAAGGGAAGCAAGGGCAAAAATGAACTATTGGGATTTTATCAAGATCAAAAACTTTTGCACAGCAAAGGAAACAGTTAACAAAACCAAAAGACAACTGACAGAATGGGAGAAGATATTTGCAAACGACATATCAGATAAAGGGCTAGTGTCCAAAATATATAAAGAACTTACCCAAAGAACAAATAATCCAATCAAGAAATGGCAGAAGACATGAACAAACATTTCTGCAAAGAAGACATCCAGATGGCCAACAGACACATGAAAAAGTGCTCCATATCACTCGGCATCAGGGAAATACAAATCAAAACCACAATGAGATATCACCTCACACCAGTCAGAATGGCTAAAATTAACAAGTCAGGAAATGACAGATGCTGGCGAGGATGCGGAGAAAGGGGAACCCTCCTACAGTGTTGGTGGGAATGCAAGCTGGTGCAACCACTCTGGAAGACAGCATGGAGGTTCCTCAAAATGTTGAAAATAGAACTACCCTATGACCCAGCAATTGCACTACTGGGTATTTACCCTAAAGATACAAATGTAGTGATCCAAAGGGGCACGTGCACCCGAATGTTTATAGCAGCAATGTCTACAATAGCCAAACTATGGAAAGAACCTAGATGTCCATCAACAGATGAATGGATAAAGAAGAGGTGGTATATATACACAATGGAATATTATGCAGCCATCAAAAGAAATGAAATCTTGCCATTTGCGACGACATGGATGGAACTAGAGGGTATTATGCTTAGCGAAATAAGTCAATCGGAGAAGGACAACTATCATAAGATCTCCCTGATATGAGGGAGAGGAGATGCAGCATGGAGGGTTAAGGGGGTAGGAGAAGAGTAAATGAAACAAGATGGGATTGGGAGGGAGACAAACCATAAGTGACTCTTAATCTCACAAAACAAACTGAGGGTTGATGGAGGGAGGGGGGCTGGGGGGGTGGGTTTATGGACATTGGGGAGGGTATGTGCTATGGTGAGTGCTGTGAAGTGTGTAAACTTGGCGATTCATAGACCTGTACCCCTGGGGATAAAAATATATTATATGTTTATAAAAAATAAAATTTAAAAAAAAAGCTTAATAAACACCAAGCAAAATCAACTCAAAGAAATCTACACTGAGACATATTATAATCAAACTTTCAATAGATAAAGAAAAAAAAAGGAATCTTAAAAGCAGCAGAGAGAAACAATTTGTCACATACAAGTGATAATTCCTCATGAAGGAATAAAATAATAAGCAAATTTCTCACCAGAAATTTTGGAGGCCAGAAAGCAGTGGCTGATACATTTGAGGTGCTCAAAATAAAAGACTGTAACTAAAAATCCTTTATCTAGCAAAATTGTCCTTCAGGAGTGAGGGAGAAATTAAGATAGTCCTAGATAAACAAAAGCTGAGGGAGTCATGAGCACTAAACCTGGCCTGCAAGAAATGCTCAAGGGAATCCTGCATGGTGAAATGAAAAGACACTACACAGTAACTAGAAGAAATATGAAGAAATAAAGATCTTAATAATGTCAAATACATGGGCAGTTATGAAAGCTAGTACTGTAGCAATGGTTTATAACTCCATTTTTTGGTTTTCTACAGGATTTAAGAGACTAAAATATTTTTAAAAAAATTATTCGTCTAAAAGCAAGTATCATTGTAGCTCTGGTTCGTTGCTCCCCACATAATTTTAAAGATAATTAATTTAAAAGAATTATTAAATTGTGTTTTTGAGCACACAATGTATAAAGATGTCATTTTGTGACCTAAACAACTGAAAGTGGTAGGAACAGAGCTGTAAAGGAGCAGGTTTTGCATGTTAAAAACTATTATACTATTACTGCATTAAAAACTATTCTTGAAGTTAAGCTGGTATACATCCAAATTGGAGTGTAATAACTTTAGGATATTAAATGTAATCTCTATGATAGCCAAAAAGAAAATAGCTATGGATATGCATAAAAAGAAAAGAGAAAAGAATTTAAATGTTTCACAATAAAAAAGAAATCAACTAAATGCCAAAGAAGACAGTAATGCAGGAAATGAGGAACAAAAAAGCCATAAGGCATATAGAAACCAATTAATGAAATGACAGAAATAAGGCCCTCTTTATCAGTAATTACTTTAAATGTAAAAAGATTAAACTCTCCGATCAGAAAAGAGATTGGCATAATGAATAAAAACATATGATCCAACTACATGTTGTCTACAAGGAACTCACTTTGGATCCAAAACCACAAATAGACTGAAAGTGAGGGGATGGAAAAAGATATTCCATGCTAATAGTAACCAAAAGAGAGTAGGGGTGATTTTACTAATGTCACACAAAATAGTCTTTAAATCAAAAAATGATTTCAAGAGGCAAAAAGGACATCATATATTAATAAAAGATTCAATATAGTAAGATATAACAATCATAAACATGTATACACCTAAAAAAAGATTAGCAAAATACATGAAGTAAAATCTGAAAGAACTGAAGGGAGAAATAGCATAATAATACTTGGAGACTTCAATACCCTATTCACAATAATGGGCAGAACAATCAGATAGTAGATAAATAAGGAAATAGAGGACCTAACACAATAAACCAAGTGTGTAAACTTGGCGATTCATAGACCTGTACCCCTGGGGATAAAAATATATTATATGTTTATAAAAAATAAAATTAAAAAAAAAAAGCTTAATAAACACCAAGCAAAATCAACTCAAAGAAATCTACACTGAGACATATTATAATCAAACTTTCAATAGATAAAGAAAAAAAAAGGAATCTTAAAAGCAGCAGAGAGAAACAATTTGTCACATACAAGTGATAATTCCTCATGAAGGAATAAAATGTCTACAAGGAACTCACTTTGGATCCAAAACCACAAATAGACTGAAAGTGAGGGGATGGAAAAAGATATTCCATGCTAATAGTAACCAAAAGAGAGTAGATCTATCAGGCATATATAGAATGCTATAAACATGCTTCTCAAGTTCACATGGAATATTTTCCAGAATCAGCCATATTGAGCCATCAGTCTCAATAGCTTTAAAAAGACTGGTATTATATAAAGTATCTTTTCTAACCACCCCGAGACGAAGTTTGAAGCAAACAACAGAAGTAAACTGGAAGATCCACAAATTTGTGGAAATTAAAAACATTCTTAAAAACCAATGGATCAAAGAGGAAATTACAAAGAAAATGCAAACATAACATACCAACATGCATGGGGCACAGCCAAGGCAGTGTTAAAGGGGAAATTTATAGCTTTAAATCTTGCAGTAAAAAAACAAAAAAGATGTCAAGCCAATAATCTAACTTTATAGCTTAAGGAACCGGAAAAAGAACAAACAAAACCCAAAACTGGCACAGGAAGACAATAATAAAGACTAGAGCAGAGATATAAGAAGCAGAGAATAAAGAAACAATAGGGAATGTCATTATAACCAAAAGTTGGTTCTGGAAAATATCAATAAAATTGAAAAACCTTTAGTTAAACAGACTGAGAAAACATGAGAAAAGATTCAAATTACTACAATCAGAAATGAAAGTAGGACATCATTACCAACGCTACAAAAATAAAAAGGAGAATCATTAGATTCTATTCTACCCTTGAAACTAATAATATAGTATATGTTAACTAAATTGAATTTAAAAATATAAAACAAAAATAATTTGGGCACAGTGGGACAAAAAGAGTACTACAAATAATCGTATACCAAAAAAATTGGATAACATAGATGAAATGGAAAGGGACATATTCCTAGAAATACAAAACCTAACAAAACAAAATCACAAAGAAATTGAAAAAGGATAAACCTATAATTAGTAAGGAGATTGAATCAGGCATCAAAAATCCCCCTACAAATAAAAGCACCAGACCTGGTAGCTTCACTGGTGAATCCTACCAAACATTTAAGGAAGAACTATACCAATTCCTGTCAAACTTTACCAAAATATATTGAAGATGAGGGTACACTTCCAAACTTATTCTATGAGGCCAGCATTATTCTGACTCCAAAACCAGACAAATAAACCACGCACAAAAAACTACAGACTAATATCCCAATGTACATTGACAGAAAAATCTTCAAAAAAATACTAGCAAACTGAATTCAGCAGCAAATTACAAGGATTATACACCATGACCAAGTGGGACTTATTCATGGAATTCAAGGATGGTTCAACATACAAAAATTAATCAATGTAATACATGACATTAACAGAAAGAAAGGAAGGAAGGAAGGAAGAGAGGGAGCGAGGGATGGGGGGATGGAGGGAGGGAGGGAGGACGTAAGATGATAATCTCAATTGATACAGAAAAACGTTTCACAAAATAATAAAAAATACTCAACAAACTAGGAAGAGGAGGAAACTACCTCAATGTAATAAAAGCTCTCTATAAAAAAAAATTCACAGAAGACATCATACTCAATGGTGAAAGATAGTTTTTTCTCTAAGATAAGGAACAAAGAAAGACTGTCTGTTTTTGTCATCTGTTCAACATAGTACCAAAAGTTCTAGCCAGATAAATTAGGCAAAAAAGAAAAAGAAAAAACATCCAAATCATAAAGAAAGAAGTAAAATTATCTTCGTCTACAGATGATATGATCTTACAAGGAAAAAAACCTAAACATTACTCACACACACACACACACACACACACACACACACCACACCACATAAACTGATATAACTAATAAATTCAACAAAGCGGGATATGTCAACATACAAAAATTAGTTACATTTCTATACACTAACAATGAACAATCTGGAAAGGAAATTACCAAAATAATTCCATTTGCAAAAATATTAAAAAGAATAAATTAATTAGGAGTTAACTAAGGAGATGAAAGACTTGTATAAGGGCACTACAAAGCATTACTAAAAGGAATCACAGAAGATATAAATAAATGGAAACGGAAGACTTAATATTATTAAGGGGTCAATACTACTCCAAATAATCTGTAGATTCAAAAGAATCTCTACCAAAATCCCAATGACTTTTTTTTTGCAGAAATAGAAAAACTCATCCTGAAATTCATGTGTAATCTCAAGAGACCCTGAATAGCCAAAACAGTTTTGAAAAAGAGGAACAAAGCTGAAGGACTCACACTTACTGTTTTCAAAACTTACTACAAAGCCACAGTAATCAAAACAATGTGGTATTTGCATAAAGACAAACATATGGACCAAAGAAATAGAATAGGGAGCCTAGAAAGAAGCCCTCACATGTATAGCTAAATGATTCCTTATAAGAGTGCGAAGACCAGGGGCACATGGGTGGCTCAGTCATTAAGCCTCTGCCTTTGGCTCAAGTCATAATCTCAGCGTGCCTTTCTCTCTCTCCAGCCCTCTCCTGCTTGTGTGCTTTTTCTTGCTGTCTCTCTCCATCAAATAAATAAATAAAATCTTTTTTAAAAAAGTGAAAAGACCATTTAATGAAGAAAATACAGGGTTTTTAACAAATGATGCTGGGGAAACTGCAAATCCACCAAATCCACATACCAAAAAAAAAAAAAAGAAGAAGAAGTTAGACCTTTATTTAACACTATACTAAAAGTGACCTAAAACTGACCAGAGATTTAAATGGAAGACCTGAAACTATGAAATTCTTAGAAGAAAAAATAATAGCAAAACTTCACGACACTGAATTTGGTTATGATTTCTTAGACACAACACCAAAGGCACAGGCAATGAAAGAAAAACAGACAAATTAGACTTCATGAAAACTTAAAAATGTGCATCAAAAGACACTATCCAGAGGAGAAAGGCAACCCACAGATTGGGGGAAAATATTTACAAGTCATACATCTAATAAGGAAGGGATTAACATCCAGAATGTATATGTATGTACATATATATATATATAGAGAGAGAGAGAGAGAGAGAGAACAAAAAAGTAAACACTCCCACTGAAAAGTAGGCAAAGTACTTGAATAGATATTTTTCCAAAGAAGATATGCAAATGACCAATAGGCATTTGAAAAGATGCTCAGCGTTACTAGTCATTAAGGAAATGCAAATCAAAACCATAAAGACTCATTAGACTACTCATTAGAATTGCAACTATAAAAAACCCCAGAAGATAACAAATGTTGGTGAAAATGTGGAGAACTGTGTGCCATTGGTGGAAGCTAAAATGGTATGGGTCTCTATGGAAAACAATATGGCAATTCCTCAAAAATTAGAAATAGAATCACCATATGATCCAGTAACTCTACTTCTAATTATATGCCCCAAATCACTGAAAGCACAGTCTGTAGATCCACGTGTACCCACATTCACAGCAGTATTATTCACAGTCATTAAAACATGGAGGCAACCCGAGTATCCATGGACAGAAGAATGGGTAAGTAGAATGAGGTCTACACATACAGTGGAATATTATTTGCCCTTAAAAAGGAAAGAAATTCTGACATGTGCTACATGACTGAACTTTGAAGACATAAGTGAAATAAGCCAGTCACAAAAAAACAAATATTATATGATTCCACTTATATGAAATACAAAGAGTAGTCAGACTTATAGAAACAGAAAGGACAATGATGGTTGCCAGGGGCTTGAGAAGGGAAAAAGAATGAGGGGTTATTTTTTCAGGGGTACAGAATTTCAGTTTTTCAATATGAAAAGTTATAGAATTGGATGGTGGCAATGGCTGCATAATACTAGAATATATTTAACACCACTGAACTGTATATTTAAAAATGGTTAACATGGTAAATTTTATATTATATTTTACCACAATAAAAAAATGTTTTTAAATGTCACTGATGGCTTTTCATCTCACTCAGAGTAGAAGCCAACAAGGCCCCATATCAGAGATTCTCAGCTCCACTGGGCATCCAAATCATCTAGGGAAATTTAAATAATACATATGCTTGCGCTACCCCCACCTGTTAGGTTTGAATTGGTATGGGTGTGGTCCAGGCAGAACCTGGTTCCTATCCAACAATACCTCCTATTGCCTCGCCTTCCCCATTGCAGGTGTACTGGCCTCCAAGCACAGTTCCTCCTCAGGCCTCAGGTGCTCACTCTTGACTCTCACATGCCTTGTCTCCTTCTCTCCTCCTTAAGCTGACACTCAATAAATGTCTGTTAAATAAAGGAACTATTTTAATTAATACAATATGGGAAAAAAGAGGTATGACTGATTTTGGAGGTCTGACCCACTAAAATATACTCATTGACTTGGACATTTCAAATTTCTCACTCTCAATTCTTCTTTTAGAAGCATTGCCACTGCCTAAATTCCCAGTCAAGTTCACTTGGAATGAATACTGTCCTGTCCTCACCATTTTTAGAACTGGGGGGTGGGGGAGGATCTGGTAGGTTGCTCCTGATTTGTAAACAATGATGAGAGGAAAAATGCAAGCCCCACAACAGCCCACCACAGATAGTGATCTTCTTTGGGGTCCCATGTCTTGATCTTATTCATATAGATTCTTTGTGTAATCCATAAAAGGTCCCTAAATGTTTAAATAGAGAGAAGTTTTAAATCATATATTGTAGAAACATGCTCCCTGTTTCACAGAGCCTGGAGAACCCTTAGCTACTTCCTAGTCCAAGGACAAGGATTCACTGGATTAAGAATCTTCATTTTACCCAACTTCCTAATTAAGTGTGAAAGAACTGAAGGCCCTCAAAGGGCAAGTGACTTAACCAAGATCACACAGTTAGATAGGAAACTGGATTTCAGGCCCCCACTCACTGGGAACAAGACTTTTCTAGTGTGCCTATTTTCTGCTTGCAAACACATACAAAGGCTTTTATCTCATTAAACATACCATATCAACTCCCATTTTCTAACCACTTTATTTCATGAGATCAACGGCAAGGGAAGAGGGGTGGCATTAGAAAAATCACATACAAGTTTTTCAAGCAAATCTCTATTTCCTGATAATGAGTCGACATTTCTGCAGGAACAGTGGAAATTAAGTTATCTAAAATGCTCGGTAGGACAATAGTCATGGTATGGTGCTTGTCAACCAACAATGATCACATAGAAGGCAAAATTCTGACCTTCAGTGAGAGGATGAGTGAATAAATTGTGCCAATATTTGAGCTATGTAATCTTTTGTTGCTTTTAAAGACAGTGAAGGAATTCTTATTTGTTGTCCCTAGAGAACTCATAAGGTCATAAGATCATGTTAAGTGAGAAAAGCAAGTTGGAGTCATGTGTATAGGGATGATACCAACTTTTATCAAATTAATCAAAGGGCAGCTCTCTGTTTCTGTACACTTGTATAAGCATGGAAAAAGTCATTAAGGGGATACACACCAACTGTTAACAATGGTTTTCATATAAGTATGGAAATGGAGGGAACCCTAAGGGAGGTTATTTACCTTAAGACAAGGACTAGACCACATTCTCTTTAAGGAAGTTATTCTATTTTGAGTTCCAAAAAGTTGGGTGAAAATCATCTTTTGGTGGAAAAGCAAAACATTTTAATTGTCTCTTTAGAAGAAGAACAGTATTTTAAGCAGGTGGACCCAGACACGTATGAAAATTCAAGAAGATATTAATTGTCATAGGTGAATAACTTAAATCCACACCTGCTAATGGGTGTGGATTTCTCTCAATTTCCACTGAGAGAAACCATGGTGAGGAGGAAGGAGACAATGGGGAGTTAGCAAGTTTCCATCAGGAAGAAAAGTAATTCAGATAAAATCAAAGGAGAACTCTAACTGTAGGCTAAAGATGTCAACTCAACAGTGCATCTCTCTTAAGTCAATGACTAGACCAGACGATCTTGTGGAAACTTCCGGTCCAAGCTATTCACAATTCTCTGTAGACAATGGTGACTTGGAAACACGTCAGAGAACCAGGTCCAGTAATTATGACAAATAACTGAGGGGAAACACCATCTTGTCTTTCAACTGTGACAAAGCTACCTTCAAATTTTCTGAAAAAGAAAGTGTATAAAATTTATATTACTGAGGTCTAGATTCATTCATTTTTTTCACAGATATTATTAAACACTGACAATTGGCCAAGCAGCTTTCCATGTGCAGAGATACAGTAGTGAACAAGACAAAATTTATGTCTTCAAGATGTGCTCATTCCAATACAGGATAGTAACAATAAGGAAACAAATAATATAATGTCAGGAATAGATGTTATAGGGGGAAAAAGTAGGGCTAAAGGAACAGAGATGGATGGGTTTTACTTCAAATAAAGTAGTCAGGAAAGATCTTCTGAAGAACTGATTTAGAGAAGAGGCATGAATCAAATGAGAAAATGAACCATGTGACGATTTGAGGAACAGTGTTGAAGACAGAGAGAACGGCAAACACAAAGGCCCAAACAGGACTAGAGTGGTGTACGAGGAATAGCAAGAAAGCTAAAGTAGACTAAAGTAGACTAAACTATACTGAGCAAGGTACAGATCTGCAGATGATGAAGGGCCTGGAGACCACTAAAAGGAATTTAGACTTTCTTCTCAATGTGGTAGGAGGCTACCTACCATAGGGATTTGACAGAATAGTAACTTGATGTGAGTTACATTTTTAAAGGATTGCTCTGGTTATAGTATGAAGGACAAATTGTAGAGGAATATAAATTGAGGCTGGCAGACTGGGGAGAAGGCTTTTGCTTTAGTCCATGGTGGCTTAGATTCAATGGTGATAATGAAGGTGGTGAGAAATTGTCAGATTCAGGGTGAATACTTTCCTTTTTGTTTCCTCTCTCCAATCATTTTCTTCCCTTTCTCTTGATCTATTTTTTCTCTCTACACCACCACTTTCTGACACATATTTACTTATTTATTTGCCGTATTATCTGATGCTCTCCACTAGAATGTATGTTCCATAAGGAAGGACTCCTTAGCATTTCATTCATTGCTACTTACTCTAGTGCCCAGAACAAAATCTGGCACATATTAAGTATTCAATAATTATTTCTGAAGAAAGTAGCTGTCAAACTATAGATCACCATTTTGACTCACAGATTACATTTTGAAAGTTAGAAAGGACAGAACGTGCTGATGGACTGGATTGGGATGTGAAAAAAAGAAAGGAACAAGGATGTGTTCTAGGTTTTGGGTCAGAGCAATGGGGTGCAATTTACTGATTAAAGAAGAGTTTGCACACATCTCTCAGACATTTGAGAGGAAAAAGTGAGCAGGCAGACATACTCATGCCTGGAGCTTGGTGGAGAGGCCTGAACTAGAGATGTAAACTGTGGGGTCATGGGCATTAAATTGTGTAAGACTGATGATTCACAGACGTGTACCCCTGAAGCAAATAATATATTATATGTTAATAAAAAATAACATAAAATATTCAGGTTTTCTGACAAGGGATTATTAATAATCATTCAAAAACAACATCTCAGTTTTGATTTTAGTTTCTGTTATCTGGTAGAAATAGGAGGTGATAGAAAGTGTACTTAGTAGGGAAATCAAGAGATCTTGGTTAAGTGTGGTTTCTGGAATTGACAAACCAAATTGACAAACTAAATTGACCTTGAACAATTTACTAAATTACTTTGAGCTTCAGGTTTCTTGTCTGAAAGTAATTGGTCTAGAATCAATAATCCTCAAACTATTTTTTATACTGAAACTATATTTTAAAAATGAAAATATTAAGTATTTAGAGGAAAGAATCCCCAAATATGGCACAACTGTATCAACAGGGTTCTGCAATGTAAGTTTGTGGGTTTGGACAATCCACCTTTACAGAAGCATCTTTTTAAGAACATAAATTTGATTATAATTTTCTCCCACTTAAAACCTTGATGATTTTCCATTGCCTGAAGCAGCAATTTCCCAAACCTCAGAACTGAGACATCTCTTTCAGAAGTATTTCTGATAGACCTGCATACCCAATATATGTATATCTATTTTTTAAAAAGTTACATGTACTGTTCTAAGTTACACACATGTATTACAGGCATTACAAAATATAGACACACTTTTAAATTTTAAATGATGATATGAGGAAAAAGAAGCACTATGTTAAAATTATGAGCAAGATTGGGGGCACCTGGGTGGCTCAGTCGGTTAAGCATCCAACTCTTGATTTTGGCTCAGGGCATGATCTCAGGGAGGTGAGATGGAACCCTGTGATGGGTTCTGCACTCAGCAGGGAGTCTACTTGAGATTCTTCTCTCTTCTTCTACCCCTCCCCCCTGCTCATACGTGCTCCCTCTCTTGCTCTAAAATAAATAAGTCCTTAAAAAATATATGAGCAAAGATAAGATAATAGGGTGCAAGACCCTCTACCTGGGTTCATATCCTCAATCCTCCACTTATTGACTGGGGACCACTAGTGCTACTCAGTATTTCAGTCTGAGGCATGGTAGAACTGCCCTTCTTGCTTTTCTTTGTAGTTAGACCATATGACCTGCTTTGGCCAATGAAACATGAGCAGACAGAAGTGTTGTGCATCACTTCTGAGAAGGCGCTTTAAGAAAGGTATGCAGTTTTCCATGCTGTTTCACTTTTCCCTGCATTACCAATTATAGAAAGCACAGGGTGAAGACAGGGCTTCCAGCAGCTTGGATTGCTGAGGAGCTGCAATGAGTCTATACCATGACTGTCTCTCAGTAAGTAGAGCTGCCCCAGTGACTCCTAGAGAACATGCAGTGTGAGCAAGAAGAAACTTTATTGTGTTGAGCCACCAAGATGGGGGACTTGTTGGTTACCAGAGCATGTCCCACCCTATCCTGGCTGATACACTCAGCCCGGCAAGTCGTCTACCAATTCTCTTTCTGTTGCAATTTCTTCATCATCAAAATCAGGAAGACAACAGTAACTAGCTCATAGGTTTGTTGTGGGACTTAAATAAGTTAATACATGAAAAACATTTAGAACAATGCCCGGAACATAGTAGGCACTCTGTAAGGATTAGCTTTATTTATTTCTATTACAAAAGCCCTTCTGTTTTTACAAAAACTTAATTAATTAGAATGCTTTTTAGAGCCAGAATAATGTGTGCAAACTCAAGTTAGCTGGCACTCTATTTTCAATTTGTTCCAAAAATATTTTAGGCCACAGTATGATGAAACAGTCCTGATAGCCCACTGCATCTGTCTCCTAATAAAAGGATCTCAAGCATTGTGTCCTAAAGGATTATAAAGCACATATAAAAACAGGATGCTGCTTCCTGAGGAGCCAACTGCTATGATGGTAAATTATTTTTAAAATAATTTTATATGTATATAACATAGATATTAGTATGGAGCAGAATATTATATTTTTTGTTTAGATTAAAGCACGAGCCTTTAATGCTTTCTAATAGAACATCTAAGAGTCTTTAATGCTATCTAATACATATGGCTCTAACTACTGTGTACATTTATTCACAGTCTTCCCTATTAGTGATTTGTCTTTTGGCCCCTGCTCCTTCATTCTTCAAGGAATCTGGCATGCCTGGTGATAGAAAACAAACCTCTCTTGTGTAAAACAACTGGGACCAATCAGGGCAATTGTGTCGACAAAGAAATAATCAATTGATTCTTTGCACCCATCTATGTTTTACATGTGTTTTCAGGATGGAAAGGATTTTTTAGCAGGCAATCCTCCTTTTAGGTGTACTCAGACTTTGGATATCAAGAAGTAACTTAGCATTTCTAGATGTAAATATTTTACCCTCTCATAAAGGAAAATTTTTTAAAAATTAAGTTATCCCTAAAACTAGAAATCGAAGCCAGTGAGCCTAAATCTAAATGTGTATCCAGTTGGTGGCTAGACCACAAAGAAAAGAACTATTCCAAGTAACTGAAAAACTCAGTATTTGGGATATACCCTACAGCCAAAAGAACTGCAAAAAAAAATCTTAAATTGTTTTCAGTTACATTGTGGTGTTAGCAGTAGTTTTTGTATTGTTGTCCTAAAGCTGTTGTGGGTATTATGGTAGGCTAGAGCAAATGGATAAGTATGTGATATTCTAATTTTATAAATCCCACTGTGATGCAGAACCTGGATTCTTAGCGAGGAGGAAGGAGACCCAGATGTAAGATCAAAGAGATTAAGACTCTGCAGAACTAAATTTGATTTGGTAAATATCAGTATGAACCCCTGATATATTTTATGCTTAAAAAAAAAAAAAAAGCCAAAGAAACAATGAACAACTTAGTAACAATGAGACCCCTTAGTTCCAAGATTCTGGTCTCCAAATGCCTCATTTCAGTAAAAGAAACCAAAATTCTCTACAGAAACAATGATTCTAGGTCTGGAATATGCAAGATGAACCAAATGATTCAAAAGCTGACTCAAATAGACTCCTATATTCAAAAGATGTGAAAAAGTATGAATCCAAAATAATAAAGAATACAATTAGTTAAAAGATACCAAATATATTTAAATATATAATGTCATACTGTTTTTCTTTCTTTCTCTTTTTTAAGATTTATTTATTTGAGGGGGGAGGAGGGGAGGGGCAGAGACAGAGGGAGAGCAAATCCTCAAGCAGACTGCTGAGCACAGAGCCTGACACAGGGCTCAATCCCATTACCCCAAGATCATAAGCTAAGCCAAAATCAAGAGTCAGCTGCTTAATAAACTGAGCCATCCAGGTGCCCCATTTTTTTTTCTTTTTAATTCAGTAGTTATCTTTGGAGATTTCTTAATTCTGAAAACTGACAAGTAAAGGAAGAGAACCAAGCATCTATTCTGTCTTTTCTATAAGAAATACAGCTCTCGATAATGAAACAATTAATAAGAGGAAATTTCTCTTCATAAAGTATTCTGCCTAGCAAAATAAAAAGTATGACACTGTTAAAACATCAACATTTTAAAACTACTAATAAATTAGTAGGGAAACATGTTATTAATGCTACAAGGACACAAGCAGCAAAGTCTAAACCATGGAAAACTTTGCAAGACAAACAATCTGCTTTATTTGATAGATAAGTTGAAGAGGATACATAACAAGAGAAGGAAGTGGAACTTGTATGTTAAAAAAGACTTAAGAAGGGGTGCCTGGGTGGCTCAGTGGGTTAAAGCTGCTGCCTTCAGCTTAGGTCGTGATCCCGGGTCCTGGGATCGAGCTCTCCATCGGGCTCTCTGCTCAGCAGGGAGCCTGCTTCCTCCCTTCTCTCTCTCTGCCTGCCTCTCTGCCTACTTGTGATCTCTCTCTCTGTCAAATAAATAAATAAAATCTTTAAAAAAAAAAAAAGAAAAGAGAAAAAAAAGACTTAAGAAATATATTTGGGGCACCTGGATGGCTCAGTGAGTTAAGCCTCTGCCTCCACCTCAAGTCATGATCTCAGGGTCCTGGGATCGAGTCCCACATCGGGCTCTCTGCTTAATAGGGAGCCTGCTTCCCCTTCTCTCTATGCCTGCTGCTCTGCCTACTGGTGATCTCTCTCTCTCTCTGTGTCAAATAAATAAATAAAATCTTTAAAAAAAAGAAAGAAAGAAAGGGAAGAAGAAAGGAAGAAAAGATATCAATCAATCCACTGGGCACCTGGATGGCTTGGTCATTAACTGTCTGCCTTCAGCTCAGGTCATGATCCCAGGGTCCTGGGATCAAGCCCTGCATCAGGCTACCTGCTCAGCAGGAAGCCTGCTTCTCCCTCTCCCACCCCCTTGCTTGTGTTCCCTCTCTCACTGTGTCTCTCTCTGTTAAAAAAAAAAAAAAAAAGGCATAAAGAAATATATCCATTAATCACAATATGTGGACCTTATTTGAATCCTGATTCAAGCAGATCAAACTTATGATACCGCTGGAAATATGAAGACTGAGTTCTCTAAATTCAACTAATCAGCAGAAATGGGAGCCAAAGATTCTTCTGAGACTATAAGCCCAGAAATCCTGGGAGAACATTGGATTTTGAAGATTCACAGGAGGGAGGCTGTAGTTCAAAGCTTATGTGAAGGCCCTTCCACCCCACAGACACCAAAATAAGCCTCAATCATCCTTCCTCAACCTAAGTGACTACATAACCAATTTGACAAGGCAGGGGCTCTGCCCCTAGGAGGCCAGATCTGTATTTCCAACCCCGTCATTACCTACCACGTGACTTAGGACAAGACACCCATTTATTTGGACTTCAGTTCTCACATTTGTAAAATGGGAATAGCTTCCGGTTCTGAAAATGACTATGACTCTATAACTATCTCTGGTATTGTGAGTTGGGGTTGGGTGACCAGCTGTGAGCAGGGTGAAACTCAAACATAGCTCTTCAGGTGTTGTATACTCTCTAGTCTTGGCATCCCCAGAGAGGCATGCTTTGGCCAGAGCAGAGACAGACAGGGATAAGGGTCCAAGGGGATATCCCACTTCCTGTTGTTCTTCATTTCTATAGGAGTAGAGACTCTTTCTCATTAAGGCCCTCAGTGAGAGAGCAGTCCTGCTCTGGGGGAATAAATATTTTGGACTCAGCTACCAACTTGTCTAAACTTGGGCTCTAGCTGTTTGGGGGATTGTTAGGAAATGCTGAAGGCCTAGAACGTGGAGGCTTTGGAGGTCTTAAGCTTGTGGGTCCTAAACTTGTGGAAAGCCGAGTTAGGAAGTCACCTTTCTCTCTGGGACAAGAGATGTCCCTGATACTAAGGAAACTTAGGACCTGGAAGAAGTGGAAATCTCCATCTCCACTACCTTGTTGCTAGGCAACTCAGAGAGAGCTCACAGGCCAGGTCCATTCACATGCCCATTCTGCTTATCTCCGCAATTAACTATCCATGTAGGTGATTTATTTAAAGTTTGCCATTTATTCATAACTGTTTTTTTTTTTTTCATTTCTAACATGGGAAAGGAGCTAGAAATATAGTAGTCAATAAGCCAGATGATTCATGGGGTTTCTTTCTAAGTACCAGAGTGTCTATAATTTTCTATTCATTTTCCTCTGTTTTTTCAAATACCTTGTTCTAATGGTACAAAAGAGTATGGATTCTTTAGCTCATTTTCTCTCATCTCTCTATCTCTGTAATGTTTCTTTGTAAAGTGAATAGATTGAAACTGCTAGATTCTAAAGAGCTTTCCAGGGCAAGCTTCTAGTTTCTGTTGGGCTGAAAGTCTTACCACATGAACATTATGATAATTGTACTGTATTATTGTTAACTACTGGCCCATTCTGTGGTGAAGGTTCTGAATGAAATGACACCTGGAGAAGAGTCTCTGGGTAAAAACTAAACTCAGAAGGACAGCTCTGGGAGAGGACATAAGGGAACTAAAATTCCTTTGCCCTGTTAGAAGCTTCCAGATGTTTCTGAACAGTCAGTATCAACCTGATGCTCTCTACCCACAGACATGTCAAGAACTAGGAAGTGGAATCACAGTTAAGGTGCTGCAAAATTATAGCAATTTGGGTTAGGATACAGGTGTTTCAAGGCAATGTGACTTTTAGTATATGTGCTGCCAAAGTGAGCACGGCATTGTGACTTTTACAAAAGATGATAAGGCCTTAAGCCCTGAGAACAGCTGGTCTGATCAGATCAGAAGGTATTTCTGAGAAATTGGACCCTATCTTATATCCGTGCCTGTTTTCCCATTTTTTTTTTTCTTTAGCAACCAATTAAATTCTGGGAGGCTCACAGCTTATTGTACTAAAGGGAGGCAATGAAATTGCTTCTAGTCGTATTAACTGTGATATATAATTTTATAATTTGGGGTAGAAACAATGCTCCCCACCCCCATAGCATCCCAAAATGCAATGTCCGTCTCTATATTCCTGTTCATGGGGAGTTTGTTCTCATCCAACAAGACTCTCTTTCTCTCCTGAACATGCAAAGATCTCTGATGTGGCAACTCTGCTCTATACAGAGAGGTTTTGCAAACTCCAGTCTTAGAGGAGGGCTTGGGTTCTAGAATCTTTTCCCTTCTAAGACTTCAGAACTCTTTCTGCAAAGTGCTCCACTCTTTCCCATAGCTATGCATACTAACGACAGACTAAGGTGATAGGAAAGACTTGATTACTTTTTCTCTAGGGCAAGGGGTGGTTTCTCACTTTATACTTGTTTAAGAGGTTCTTGCCCCAGGACCCCACAAAGAGAAAAAGAGCTCTAACTTAAAGCCACTTTTTGACTTTTCTTAAGAAGCAGCAGCCAGCAGCTTCTGTGGTAAGCTTCAGTGGCACCACCCAGTGCCCATCACACCTGCAGTGCCAGACCAGTGCACTGAGGAAGGTCACATGAGGGTAGCAAGGGAAATCCTGAAAGAGCACAGCGGCGGGGGTCAGAGTGGGCCGCTGGGTCCATCTCTTTCCCAGACTGCAAAACTGCAAGACTTCCTTGCCATCTCAAGTCTTTGAGAATCAGAGTTTTCCTTTATTAAGAAGCTGTTGTGCAGTCTACACATTTTCCTCAGAAATGAGAGAAGACCGTTCAATTAGTCTCATTATCTTCCTTGAGTCATCTCTAAGTATATCTTTATAATTAGTGAACTGCAGAATAATCAGATAGACCCAACAGGGAGTTGAAGATGTAAAGTAATTCTTTAGAATAGAAAATAGCCCTTTTTTCCCCAATATAAATAATTTGTTTTCCAAATTCTTCCAAGTCCCTCTTTTTCCAACATATCTATAGTTAGACTATTTTAATTAGGCAATGGGGACATGTTGCAGATGCCTGATCTAGAAAGTGGACTGGGGATGTGTCTTCTTCTTTCTTCATATTTATTATGCTACATGTCCTAGGTTTAAAGGCCCAGAAGAGTAACCTTTCAATAGAGAGATCTCTGAGCTGGGAATGTGGCTCTAAACCGAGTCCTGTGCCCTTGGAAAAAGTATTTTAAACTCTTCCTCCACTTGCCCATCTGTAAATAGGGATAATAATATCTGTCCTACTTACTCTTCAGAGGTGTATGTATTTTTTGACCATAAATCAAGGTGGATGCTCCCATATAAGAAAGAGAAAAGAAAGTGTAAGGAGCAACTTGAGAAAATGAGTGAGAGTAAGTGTGTTAAGTGTTGAAGGTGTTGAAGGGAAGTAATGAGGACACTACAAGTGCTTCTGTTGTGATGGAGAAGCAGGACCAGTTACATGCAAGGCAAAAGAGATTCTTTTTTTTTTTTTTTTTTTTTTAAGATTTATTTATTTGAGAGAGAGAGACAATGGTGCTGGAGGGGTGGAGGACAGGGGAGGAGGGCCAAAGGGAGAGGGAGAGAATCTCAAGCAGAGTCCATACCAAATGTGGAGTCCAATGTAGGGCTCAGTCCCAGGGCCCTGAGATCATGACCTGAGCTGAAATCAAGAGTCAGAGGCTCAACACACTGAGCCACCGAGGTGCCCCATCAAGAGTTTTTTTTTTTTTTTTTTTTTTTAAAGGCAGAATCTGCCTCAAGCTGCCTGTTGGGGGGAGTATAACTTCATTCAGAACAAAAATAAAAAGTTTCCCTTTGTAAATTTTGTCTCATGTGATCCCACATCCCTCCCCAGAGCTAAACCCTGCTTGGGGCTATCCTTCTAGAACATTCCTATGCAGTTACAATAGTATATGTACATGTATAACTAAATTGTATTTATTTTATTTTTTGTTTATTTTTTTATTATGTCATATTAGTCACCATACAGTATATCATTAGTTTTTGATGTAGTGTTCCATGATTCATTGTTTGTATGTAACATCCAGTGCTCCATGCAATCCATGCCCTCCTTAATACCCATCCCCAGGCTCACCCATCCTCCCACTCCCTTAAAACTTCATTGCAGGAAAAGCAACTTTTAAAAACAAGGTGTTTTAATAACTCAAAACTGCACAAAGACTTTTTGGATCCTGTATCTCTTTACATCATTTTAACTCTGAATTTTGGTAAATTCCATCATTTTAATTATTATTTGAATTTTAATTACAATTTCACTCACATCAATTAAATTTCCAAAGTGCGTTCTATTACCCTTACTTTGATATATGATAAATTTTCTATACAATGCAGTTATATTTTTAGATGTTGCATTTATCTTAGAAAAGTCATTTGAATCAGTATTACTTTCCATTTGCCTTTGTACCTTCTCAAGATTTTGTTCCTTGATTGCTTTTGATTTATCATATTTCATGGAGTTTCAACAATGTGACATTTGTTCTGTATCTTCTATTTTATTTTTATAAAACCCAATTTTCTTGTGTCAAATTTTGCAGATCCAAAACTTGCCAAGATTTTAGTTTTCCTGTCCGTATTTGGCAATAATAAGTCTCATGTTGTGCAGTTTTAGCCTTTGTCGATTTTATTCTCCGTTGGTTCTTTCCAGCAGCAGTGTTTGTTATGAAGTGAATAATCACTGACTGTTTGCATTTGATTCTCAGATAATCCATGAGAGAAATGCAAGCAATTCCTCCCCCACCCTTGTGTTTCAGAATTGCTCTACTGCTTGAATTATTCTGTTACACAACTCATCCTATTCATCTCTTTGAATACCATTGTGGAGCACACAGCAAGCAGTGGAGTTAGAAAGACATTTGAAATGCCTTGAGCTGCTACAAGAAAGAAGAAACAACACTGACCTGAATAGATATACAGAAAAAAGAAATAATGTGCCATCTCTACATGAGAGCTGGTTGGTATATGATGCTACAGGGAATTCAGAACCATACCATCTACTGCCATTTCTAGAGGAGACATTAGTGTGGCAGGGAGGCTTAGGTGGTGTCTGGGACCAACTTCCACATGACCCATGGCCAGCCCATGGCTAGGACTACAATACTTTAGGGGCCCACAAAAATGTTTTAAGTTCTTTTAAACTCAGAAGGCAAAAGAATCAACTTTTAGGTTGGAAAGAATTTCTATATATAATATTAATATGTTCATCTTTGTACTAATGCAGTTATAAAATATAATTTTTAAAAATAAAATTTTAAAATATAACTTTTAATTTTGTTGTTGTTGTTGTTTTGTTTTTGGAAGGGAAGAGGCCTATAAAGGCAAAAGTGCTCAGGGCCCCTAAAAATCAAAATGCCAGCCTCTTGGCATGAGGGCATCAAAACACCAGCCTCATGCTATGAGTACAGCAACACATACCACACACCTTAAGAGTGAAAGAGGGACAAGCATTTCCTAACATGACAAAAATAAAGCTTGCTTATTGAAAAATACTCAACATTCACATGACCGGTATTTTCTCATTTTTCTGCCAGGGAAGAAAAGCTCAAATACCAGACTGATTCCAAGCCAGATCCTTGGCTATCCTGGCCCCTGCTTGGCCCCAACACATGCAATCTCTAGCCCATGTGGCTGGGCTCGACCTTGAACAGACAAAGTCCTGGCAGACCCACCTCTGGCCAGCGGGTCATGCTCAGAGAAACCATATTTTACACGGTTCTGTCACTGGGCACCTGACATAGTGGACCTCAATCAATATGGAGTGAATTGCCTTCCCTACTCTGGTTAAGAGTGGAAGCTGATAAGGAATTACACATCATTAATGATTGTATATATTATGTCAGGAAAAAAATTCTCTTTGATAAAATTTCTGTGAGAACTGAAAATAAAACAATTTCTTCAGAGGAACTATGAAGTACTTTCCTCCCACTATTTTCTGTTGTTGGTTCACTACCTTCTCTTCCCTCCCACTTTCCTCTTTGGCACTTCTTCTCCCCTTGCATGAAGTCAGGCATCTGGAAAGAATTTTCGGGGCATCAGAGCCAGTGGGAACATGCTCTTTGCCTTTTGGGTTAGGTCACTCCCGTTTCTTATAATTTCTCCCCTAAACCAAACTATCAGAGTTTGACAATTCCTGCTCCTATCTTCCAGAAACAACAGACCCATTCTTCTACCTCTCTTTTCTTTTTTCTTTTCTCTTAAAGGGCTCCAGTTCTGAGTTCCCACCAATTTCAGGCCTGTTTAGACCCTCTGAGGTGGCCAAAAGCAGTCCTCATCCAGTTAACTTTGCCAACATGCTCACATTCCTTCCATTTCAGTGTCATTACAAGCATTCTAACTGCCTAAGACTCCACTGTTCTTCCAAACAGTTCTATACCATAGATGTGACCTCAGAGTTATTTACCATTGACTCTCTGATTACATCATGGCTTGACAATTTGACCTTTTCTGCCACTAGTTGGAAGCAGGAGTTTTGTTCGATAAATAAATAAGTAGCTTCCCTTATAGGCAGGCAATAGAGAGACAGGGTGAGAGGAGGTTATGCTATGATTAATGAACTGTTTGTTTTTGAGTCAAGATAAACTGGACTATGGATCTGAAACCTGATGTTGAACAACCCACAGAAGCGCTCTGGAGTTCATACACTGCTCTTCTCACCAGATGATACGGCTGATATTCCTGGGCGCCAAACAGCACTTCTAAAGTAAGACAAGGTGTGTTTTAAAACAAGTGTTGGTGAGGATGTGGAGGAATTGAACCCCTTGTGCCCAGTTGATAGTAATGCAAAATGGTGCAACCCTATGTAAAACAATATGGAGGCTTCTCAAAACACTAAAAATAGGACTAGCATGGGATCTAGCAATTCCACTTATGGGTATTTATCCCAAAGAACTGAAACTAGTACCTCAAAGAGATATTAGCACTCCTATGTTCACTGGAGCATTATTCACAATAGCCAAGAAGAGGAAAACAGGGTAAATGTCAATCAACAGATGAATGGATAAAGAAAATGTGATATATATAAACATATATATATCACATTTTCTTTATCCATATCACATATATATATAATATATATATATTATATATATATATATAATATATATATATAAAAAAATATTATTCAGCCTTAAAAAAGAAAGAGATCCTGGGGTGCTCGATTAAGTGTCTGCCTTCAGCTCAGGCCATGATCCTAGGGTCCAGGGATCAAGACCCACATAGGGCTCCTTGCTCAGCAGGGAGTCTGCTTCTCCTTCTGCCCCTCCCCCTCCACTCTTGTGCTCTGTCTCTTGCTCTCTCTCTCTCAGATAAATAAATAAAATCTTTTAAAACAAAAAAAGAAGGAAATCCTGTAACATGTGACAACATGGATGAACCTTGAGGATACTACGCTAAATGAAATAAGCCAGTCATGGAAAGATAAATACTGCATGATTCCATTTATATGAGGTAACTAAATTGTCAAATTCATTAAATAAAAGAATGGAGTGGTGATTTCTAAGGGGCTGGGGAGAGAGGAAATGAGGAATTACTAGTCAAGGGGCATAGAGCTTCAGGTAAAGTGATTAAATTCTATGGATCTGCTCTAAAACATTGTACCTATAGTCAACAATAAGATAGCACACTTAAAAATTTGTCATGAGGGTAGATTTCAGGGCATCTGGGTGGCTCCATCAATTAAGGGTCTGACTTGATTTTGGCTCAGGTCATGATCTCAGGGTCATGAGATCAAGCCCAGGAGGCAGTTCCTCCCTCAGCAGGGAGTCTACTCTAGAGTCTCTCTCTCTCTCCCTCTTCCTCTGCCACTACCCACCCCCCTAAAATAAACGAATAAAACTTTTCTTTAAAAAAGAGTAAATTTCATGTAAAGTGTTCTTACTATAATAAATAAACTCAAAAAAAAATCAGACAAGGTATATTTTGAATAGAGTCTCCACCCACCACCAAACACTTCAGTAGATTAAGAAAGGTAAATAAGTAGAAGTAGCAATTTATATAAACACCTCCTCACACCACTAAGCTACATTAGGAAGGTGATACACCAGTTGACAAAGTTCTTTTTCTCCCAGATGATCTCACCAGAAAGACCCTGCTTTTGTTACTTTACAGTGTATCTTAAAGATGTTACTACACAAAGAGCTTCCTCACACTTTTTTAAAAAATACTTTATATTTTAGAGCAGTTTCAGAATCACAGCAAAATTCAGCTGAAACTATAAAGATTTCCCATAACTCTCTTGTCCCCACACCTACATAGCCTCCCCCATCATCAGCATCCCCCACCAGATGTACATTTGTTACAACTGAACTACCCACATTGATAGACTGTTATCACCCAAAATCCACAGTTTAAAATAGGGTTCATCCTTGGTGTTGTATGTCCTATGGTGTATGTCCTATGGGTTTGGAGAAATGTATAATGACATATATCCACAATTACAGTATCACACAGAATGGTGATACTGTATTTTTAGGGTGATTTTTAGGGTGATTTACTGCCCTAAAAATTTTTTGTGTTCTGCGTTTTCACCCTTTCCTCATCCCTAATCCCTGGCAACCACTGATCTTTTTACAGTCTCTATAGTCTTGCTTTTTCCATAATGTCATACAGTATGAGCTTCCTCAGAATGACTTCTTTCACTTAGTAATATGCATTTAAGATTCCTCCATGTCTTGAAATCTCTTTTTCTTACCGCTGAACACCGACCATTCCGTTGCATGGATGTACCCTGTTTACGCATTTACCTACAGAAGGACATCTTACTTGTTTCAGTTTCAACAGTTATATATAAAGCTGCTATAAACATCCATGTACAGGTTTTTGTGTGGACAACCTCATCCATTTTTACAACTATATAATTTTGCCTATGAGCATATGCCATTATTTTTTGTACCATTCTTCTACTGATCAACATTTAATTATTTCTAGTCTTCTACTGCTACAAACAGTATTGCAGTGAAAAACCTTGTACAGATATCATGTCACATGTGTGCATGTGTATTCTTAAGATAAATTCCTTCAAGTGGAATTTCTGGGTCAAAGCATATAAGCATGTTGTAATTTTGATGTATATTGCCAATTTGACCTCCACAGAGGTTGTAAAAATGTACCCTCCCACCAAATGTGTGGGAGTGCCTGTTCCCCTGTGGCTTCTGTAGTTCTTTCCCAAGTGAAAACTTTCTTCATCCTTTCCTTCCCATGGCCTTTGCAGGAATCAGAGATCTGTCGCCCATTGACCCTGCACAGTACCAGACACATTTATTTCTTTTCTATGCATTGTTTGTCTTCGTAATAGATTCAAAGACCTTGAGAGACAGAAGTGTCCCTGTCAAAATACCTTCTGTTGATAGTCTTATAATGAATATAGCTACTACTATAGAGACATTTCAAGAAGACTATAAAATTTAAAAGACAAAGTCATCTTCACGTATTTGCTAAGAAGCTCTTGGTGAATGCAGAGGCATCCCACCACAGTACAATGTAAGTTCTACTATTTTCTGTGATAGCTATTTCCTGTGGAAAATCCACAATGTACAAACTTGGATGGTCTTTAAGTATACCCTTTACATTGTCTTTTGGAGTAGAGCTGTTGTCTGAACAAAAAGGCACTAAAACTTAGTGACACTCATGAGTTTAAGCAGGCCTGAGACTCTATGAATGTGAGCATACGTGTGGTTCCCTTTTCAATCTCCCCGTCTCATTATCTGTGTTCAAATGAATAATGCCATATATATAATGAATACAGAAATGTGGTGTTAGAACTACTTTTACGTCCATTGTAAGTTCTTTTTGAATTCTGATATCTTCACACTAGAACTCTCCACGTAGACAGAAAACCCCCAAGCAACCAACTATGAAATTGAGGCTTTATACCCAGCCATTTCTTTGCCCAGGACTATGCAAAATGTGTCACTGTGTGATAGGCAGTCTCCATAGTGGTCCTCAATGACCCCTACTTCCCTCGCACTTATACCTTTATTTAATTCCCTTTGAGGAGGGTTGGATTTTATGACTCATTTCTTTCTTTTTTTTAAAGGTTTTATTTATTTATTTGACAGAGAGAGATCACAAGTAGGCAGAGAGGCAAGCAGAGAGAGAGGGGGAAGCAGGCTCCCTGCTGAGCGGAGAGCCCGATGCGGGGCTCGATCCCAGGACCCTGAGATCATGACCTGAGCCGAAGGCAGAGGCTTTAACCCACTGAGCCAGCCAGGTGCCCCTTATGACTCACTTCTAACAAAAAGAATAGGACACTTCAAACATTGGGTTATAAATGACCACACTTTTCTCTCTTGGATCATTCCATCTCTTATTCCCTTTTAGATCCCCCACTCTGGGGAAAACCAGCTTCCATGATGAGTGCTGCCCTGTAGACAGGTTCATGTGCAAAGGAAACGATGGAGGCCTGTGGCAGCCAGTGTGGAACTGAGGCCCTCAGGCCCTGACCAACAACTTTGCCGCAACCTCCTGAGAGAAACTGAGCCAGAAGCACCCAGCTGAACTCTCCTTGGCTTCCTGGCTCTCAAGACTCTGAGATAATAGATGCAGTTGTTTTAAACTGCTAAGTGTGGGGGTGATTTCCTATGCAGCAATATATCACTAATACGCCTTGTTACCAGAAATTGTCCTACCTTCTAGAAAGAGCAATACAGACATGGTCAGGAGATCCAGATGGTCACCTGCTTGTGATAATTTTTAACAAATCATGTAATTCCTTTTTTCCTCTCAATTCAAAAAGCAACAATAATTACTTGTTTCAGGAAATTAGGAAATCCTGGGAGGAGGATAAGAGGCTCTTTCTTATTCTCTCTATCCTCAGAGAATTTTTAACTTCCAGAAAAAGGAAATGCAAAACCTTTTGCCACTGAGTTTCTTAGTACTGTCACAATAAACAGTAACTCCCTAATAAGCATTTGATAATGATTCTTAAGCCTCTTGAGGATTCCTGAATATAGTGAAAACATTTTAGTGCCACTGGCTCAACCAAGAACCCATGGTAGTAACATGTTAATGAGTCAGTAATCAAGGGGAGCCTGGGTGGCTCAGTCAGTTAAGCACTGGTCTTCAGCTCAGGTCATGATCCCAGGGACCTGGGATCGAACCCCATGGCAAGCTTCCTGCTCAGCAGGGATCCAGCTTCTCCCTACTCCTCTGACCACCCCCCCACTTGTGTTCTCTTTCTCTCAAATAAAATCTTTAAAAAAATAATAATCAATCAGTAAGAAATTTTAAATATATTCATTTTCTACTTAGTATGCACCAGGCACTGTGGTAAGAAGTTTATATACTTTATTTCATTAAAACCTCAAAATCCCATGAGATAGGTATTATGAATTTTATGTTTGTGTTCCCACCCCAAAATTCATATGTTAAAACTCTAACCCCCAGTGGAATGGTATTAGGAAGTAGGGCCTTTGGGAGGTAATTAGATCCTAAGGATTTGTGCCCGTATAAAACGAAACACAAGAGAACTAGGAAGGCAATCTAAAAACCAGGAAGAGGGCTCTCACCATGCTGGCACCCTGATCTCTGACTTCCAGCCTCCAGAACTATGAGAAATAAATTTTTGTTATTTAAGCCACCCTGTCTGTGGTATGCATGGTATGGCAGTCCAAGCTAAGACAGTAAGTATCATAGTACTTAGCACTTTCTTTATAGACCCAGGAAAGATGCATGCTAGATGACCCAAGTGATACAGATTTAATGCAAATATATACAAAACAAGAGGTAGTATGGAAGTTAACCCTATCAACCACACTATCATCTCAGTACCTGCAAATCCCCACCATGCAGTATGCAGTGGGAATTGTGGTTACCAACAAGTTGCTCATCATTCTTTGCAATGGCTATCTTAGCACAAAGGAATGGCCACCGTTTTGTTCTTCTAGCATCTATTAATCATAAATGGGAGGATATTGTTGGGGCAGTTTGTACCAATCCAGTATTGGTTGAATATTTAACTTTACTGGTCAAATAAGGTGGCCCAGCCACCTTAGAGACAGTCAGCTTAGTTCATGTTCAACTCATAAGTAGTAGCCTGTGTCTAATAAGTTGCTTTTTGGTCTAATTAACTGTAACAAGAGCAAGAGGTTTAGTTTCACTTAAAAATAAAATGGCATAAGTCATAGCAGCTTTTCATTGGAAGAAAACCAGTTGAATCCACTTTGCTTCAAAAGTAGCTGTGTAAGAGAAAGCACTCCAGGTTTTATGGACTTCTGCTGCAGTCCATTCAGTACAATTACTATCCCCATGTGGCAAGATAGTGTTTTAATGTGTCAACAGCTAGGGTCCTTTTCAAGTATTCCCTGTTAACCCATGACCCTTCCCTATTTAGCCAGCTAGATATGGAGGAGCCATTGCCTGTAGGGAAGTCACAGCCTACTATAGAGAACAAAAATAAAATGCTAATTCTTTGCTTATGAGCTTCATAATCTGAGGTCCAGATGTGAGACAAAAGAGTTGGAAGAGTGTATGAGAGGAGTAAATTTTCTGCCCACTGGATATCAGATAAAAATTCCTTGGGTTAGCAGGGAAGCAAGGATAAAAATAAAATATAAAAAGCACTACTAAGGGAGTCTGATAAGGGATACTGCACACTCTCTTCTCCTGAGGTGAAAATTCACATGGGGAAGAATGATGGAATCCTTGGTAATTTGAGACTCTGCAGGTGCAGAAGGTCTATCTTGTTTCCTAGGTGGAGCCTGGAAGAGCAGTAAGGGTGCAGATCTCTTCCCTACTGTGGGTAGATGGAACAGCACTAGAGTAAACTGGGAAGTCCAGAGGAAAGCTTCAGTGGTGAAGAAGAGCTTTCAAGAGAACTGTGTTCTCTCAGAAGGCAGTGGACCTGAAGGATCCTCACCATGGGGCCAAGAGAGATGCAGAATGATCTGATTAGACTTTACAGTAGAGACTAGATGGGGTAACAGAGCTCGAACATAAGCATATCTGCCAGTGTCTAGGCACCAATAGGACTGAGGATAAGATAGCAGAAGCCCCATAGATAGAAGCAAACATAGACACCCTTCCCATCCATTACCATACATTGATGGCTTAAGGCAATCAGAATTTTGATACAATTCTACTGAGAAGCAGAAAGAGTCAACACATCAACACTGACTGATTTTAGAAAACCTTTAAGTGAAATACAGACATAAAATGATTAAGTATCATCTTTCAGGCAAAGTAAAGGCTTTGGGAAAACTTTTCTTTGAAGATACTTTATTAATAATTAACTCTTGTGATTCTTTATAAGGGATGTATACACCTTCTAGGGAAAAGAGATGCTTGATCTTTCTGGAGAGAAGAGAAATGGCAGAAAAAGAAATATAGAAGCATCATTGCAGCTGGACCAGAACATGTAGAAAAAGCTCAGTTTTCTAAAATTCAATTCACTATGCTCATCACCCCATTTTTGAGTCTGAAATGACTAACACTCGGGAGCTAAGAAGTGGTAAGTTACTTTTGTTCCGCTTTTCTGCCATTATTTAATACCCATATTTCAGGATATTTTTTGAGGTAGTATAGTACTTAGAAAATCAATTCTAGACTAAAATTGTCTGTGTTTAAATCCTGGCTCATCTACTTTCTAGCTCTACAATATTAAAAATTTAATCTAACCCTCCTCCTTTTTATTATAAAGAATTCTCGAAATGTATAAAAATAGGTACAATAGTGTATGATTCTCATGCACCTCTCATCCAGCTTCAACAATTAAGTCAACCAATCTTGTTTCATTTGTATTAGAATCCCCTTCCCCATTCCCACCCTATGTTATTTTAAAGCACATCTCAGATAACATATAACTTAATTCATAACATGTCATTATGTATCTTTAATACATAAGGATACTTTAAAAACAAATAAAACTACCATTACCAAACTAAAATTTTTAAAAATAATTCTTTCACATCATCAACTAAGCAACCAGTGTTTAAATTTATAATTATCTCAAAATTTCTAATTTTTGTAGTTTGCTGGTTTGAATCATTTTCCAAAACACATTGCAATTGGTTGATATATCTAAGTCTCTTTTAATCTATACGTTTTGCTTTCATCTTTTTTCCATGTAATTACTGGCTGAAGAAAATTGGTCATTTGTCCTGTAGAACTTCCCACAGTCTGTATTTTGCTGATTATGTTCCTGGGAGTTGTTTAACATGGCCCCATGTCCTTTGGGTTTCCTGTAATTAGATCTAGAAGAATTCTTCATTGCTGGTGTCAGTTCTACCAATAGGTAGCACATAATATTTGGTTGTCTCTTTTTTGGTGAAATTAGCAGAAGTCTATGCACAATGTCTGGATTCATGAGGGGTTTCAAAATGGTAATATCCTAACTTTTATCTTCCTTCTTCATGTACTAGCTGGAATACTTTGATAGGAGGAAACTTCACCTCACCTATAACCTGTGTTTTGAAGAGTACTGTTTATTTAAGAAAGGTCAGATAAAGGCTTGATTTCCAAAATAATGAGTTGATTCTTTCCAAAAGTGACCAATTAATAGGGTTTTTCTATCATTATGAACTCACAGATTTATATTTATTTGATGTATTTCAATATACTGTAGTTACTATCTTTGTTTATACTCAAATTATACTTCTTTGTCCAATGGGAACCTGTTGAAATTGACTCCTCTGTCCTTTTGACATGACTTTATTATTATTTGACATTATTTGACTATCCCATTTTTCCTGGGAACAAGGGGGTTTCTGTGACACAGACTGAATTTTAAGGTGGAGAAAGTGTAGGCAAACTGGGATAAGTTGTTCACCCTGAAACCTTACTTGGCTTCGCTAGCTCCACTGCTGTCTGGTAAGACAAGGCATTCTAGGCTGATCACGTGCATTTCCTGCTCCAGACCTGGAATTAGCCCTTTCTTCAAGAATACCTGGTTCATTTTAGTGAGAAATGGGATTTCAAGAACCCAATCGTCTAACCATACTTAAGCATCAATTTCTGCTTCTATGAAATGATGATGATAATAATAATCCTTGAGTTGCTGTGAGGATTATATGCAACAATGCTTGCAAAGCACTTAGTCCAGAGCCTGGAACATAGAAACTGCTTGTTAAAGTTTAGCTGCCATCGCAGCATTCATACATGTAATATGGGCAGTGCCAAGGTTTGTTAACTTAGCAAAACTCTACGTCATCTCAGGGAAATATCCATGTATTTTTAGGAGTGAGCCATGTTAAAGAAACACAAATGGGAGTAGGGATAAAGATTCACTGTACAATGGCTATGTATTGCAATGTGTTTTGTGCAATTGATATTTTTCAAATTCAAGCCATCAGAGCTGTCCAACATTTCAACAAAACAAGGCTATGCAGCTGGACATGAGACTGTTTTTAGAACAGTCTGTTTGGAAATGTTTGGGTTTGACACCTGAGAAGCCCTTGTTTATTATAAGTTTCCTGTCCTATTGCATATTTGTGTGGCGAGGGAAAGAAATCTCATACCATAGCTGAAAAACTTAGCAAAATCACATGCTTTAGAGGGGATTCCCAAAAAATAGTATTGGAAGTAGATGCAGAAAAGAACCCTTAGTAGGTCCCTGAGAAAGTGATGTGGTCTCTTCTAGAATTCATTAAAGAACAAGTATAGATAAATGATAGCCACATTATTCCTCTCAAAGTAGGGATTCATCTACGTCTGCTGACGTTGACAGCCATAGTGAGCCCCTATGTTTGTGATGTACATAAAGGAGAAACAGATCAAAGAAGTCTTGTTCTGCGAATCATTGCAAACAACTACAAAGGAATTGATGAGTGCAGTCCTTTCAGTGCCTGCTTTTGGAAAGCATAAGCTAATGTTTGACATATGTGAATCAATTTGAACCGATGGTGTCCCCAATCTGCTAAGAAAAATTCAAGATCCATTATGTTTGTAAAGAAAGAGACCCTCTTATCATTATCACACATAATATTGCATCAGGATGCTTTTAGCACAAAGAATGTCTCCCAAATAAGGAAGGCTGGTTTGAACATTGTGGTGAATATAGGACATCTTATCAGAGGTTGTACTCCAATCCCTCCCCAACTCCAGGTTTTGACAAAGGAATGGGAGCAAGCACTGTACATCAAAACGAAGTGAATTTTCAATGGCCATCTGCTTACTCTTTTTTTTTTCCTCAAACATTATTTTCTGGCCAATTACTTACATATAAACAAAGATGAAAGGTAACAAATACAAAAACTTAGTAGTGTGTGCATAAACTAGGCTGTACGAGGAGAGGATAATTATTAAATATTAGACAAAAGTCCCTGGAAAAGATGATCTGAACAACGTCTCTGACTCAGTCAGGCTTCAGCTCTGCCAACAATACCCAAGAGCCCCTTCCTGGGAACTGTGTGGGCAAGGTCCTGAGTGAGTCAGGAAAGTACAAACTCAGGACAAATCAGTTTATCCAGCAGGCTTAGTGTGAGCCAGGTGTCAGACATCCCACAGAAAAAGGGGAGTAGGGTATTCTATAGTTTCTCTGCTCTAAGGCTTCCAGAGTGAGCAAAGCAGAATATATTCTAGATATGAAAAGAATGTCTGTACAGTTGCAGGATGTGGAGGGGAGAGCAGAATTTCATCAGCACACAGCCAAGCAGGCCAAGTAGACAATAAGGTGGGCAGGCTCACTCAGGAGTGCCATTCTTGGATTCCAACGTCAGTAAAATGGCAGTACCATCTTGGTGCTGACAGCCTCACCTTATCTGTTTGAGTCACACTGCTCCAATGGGCTACTCATAGTGTTAATATATAAGGAAATAAACCTGTTTATTTGAAACCAAGGCAGAAATTCAAATAAAAAATTTTAGCTTAATCTCTTACGTGGCAAATGCAATTAAACCTAAATAAATGTAACACATCTATATAAGGAATTATAATGAACACAGTAAAACAGCTGTACATGTTTATCAGGAAATTTCTCGTTTGGAGAAAGGATGTTGAAGAAATTAGTTTCATTCTTCCCTTTTTTTGGAGGGAGGGAGGAGGTGGGGCATGAAGCTTAGTAAATGAAATAGTGAGCCTGACAAGTGATAGGACAACTCACTGGGATGAGCTGAGCAATGACTTCATCCAGGCTTTTTGCATGGCAGATTCTTCTCTTTATGTTTGGCTTTTTAATTTCTGGATAGTAGAGTATTTTGTTGTTGGTTTTTGTCATTGACTTATAAGGTGTTTTTGTTTGTTGTTTGTTTTTAAGCTAAGAGGATGTGTTCTGCTCAGCACCTTCTCACCTTGCAGGATTTATTGAAGACTTTACAGCAGTTTTTTAAACAGTTAAATAGTTAAAATGAAGATCTTGAAACACTGAAAAAATAAAATTAAGAAAATAAAAATAAAAAGAAGATGTATTTTTCATTTTGGTGATGTAATTAGAAAGATAGATGTGTGTGTATGGGTGTGTGTGTGAGAGAGAGAAAAGCTTAAATCACTCTTATTTAAGTATCTTATTTAGTCCTGGATTATTCTTACTTTTTTTTTCTCACTGCCACGGGATGAGAGAAGTGAATCAAAGTCTCCTCTAGCGGCAAACTCCTTCTTAACCCTCTTTATAATTCCAGTAGATTTTGCTTCATGCATTTTGATGCTTTGATATTTGATATATAAAGATTCAGAAAAATTAAAGCTTCATTATGGATGATATCCTTTTCATTATGAGATGTCCTTCTTTACTTTTTTAAATTCAACTATAATTCACAGTGTTATGTTAGTTTCAGGTTACAATACAGTGGTTCATCAATTCTATTCATTTCTAAGTGCTCAGCAAGATGTCCTTCCTTAATAATAATATTATTATTCCTGAACTAATAATATGAGGGTCCCTACTTCCCTTGCAGCATTTACTGGGCATGTTTTTAGCTATCTGTGTCTGAGTATAGCATATATTTGGATTATGCTTTGTGATCTAAGCTTAGAGCTTTTTTTCTTTCAATAGATTTTACATTTCTTGATAGGAGGGAAATGGTTGGCCACAGTTTGATCATACTTATTTGCATTTTTCCTTTGTAATGTTAGACAAACACAAATTAAAGACACATCCACATAGATACCACACACACACACACACACACACACACACACACATTTATTTTCCTGTATGGTCTTTGGTTTCTTTATTGTATGTGTGTCTTCATTCTAAAGGTTTATAGTCTATTCTAGGATCTGTTAGTGGTTACCTTTATAACTTCACGTAGTGTTACCACAATTTAAAATTCTTCTATGGTATTTTATGACTCATCACTACAAAAGATGAGAAAACTACTACACACACTTATTCCATCTTGTTATTCTACACTGCCCAATTCTGGCTTAGTATATTATCATTAATACTTCTGGTTATTACTTTGTACTTTATATAACAACCCCTTGATCACTTGGTTTATCATTTGAAAAGACAGGAAATCACGCAACCAGTGATGAAGAACCCATTCTTTTTTTTTTTTTTTAAGAATTTATTTATTTGACAGATAGAGATCACAAATAGGCAGAGAGGGAGGCAGAGAGAGAGGAGGAAACAGGCTCCCTGCTGAGCAGAGAGCCCAATGGGGGCTCCATCCCAGGACCCTGGGATTACCACCTGAGCTGAAGGCAGAGGCTTTAACCCACTAAGCCACCCAGGCGCCCCGAAGAACTCATTCTTATACTGCTTCTTTCCTTTCCACTAATTTTGGCTTGTACAAGTATTATTATTTCCACACTATATTGTATCCTGTAATTGTAATTCCTACAGTTGCTTAGTTTTATTCCTTTATTCCATAAATTCAGTGCTTTTTCTCCTTACCACAATGGCTATTCCCTTCATTTCTTCATTGGCACCTTCAGTAATTATTTTCTTCAGAAAGGACACAGAAGTTCTTTTTTCTGGAGCTCTTCATGCTTGTGATATCAAACAGCTATTTGACCAAAAAATTTTGGGGTCACACATTTTCCGAGCACATGGAAAACCTTTTTCATCATCTCTTGGAAGTTAATATTGCTGAGAAAAATGTCTGAAACTAAAATTAATTTTTTCTCTTATGTTTGATTTTATTTATTTATTTATTTATTTATTTATTTTCTAGACCTGGACTCTTTCTTTGTCTTTGAAGTCCAGTAACTTCAAAGTCATAAGCCATGTCTCAGGCTGATTTTGCTGATTTTTTTTCTTTCTTCTCCTCCACCCCCGCCCCTAGGAACAGTTGGGCCCACTTCAAACCATGAATTTAGGTCTTATTTATTTGAGAAAATATATATTCTGTTACAACTGAGTATTTGTTCTGTTTCCTTTATTAGAGACACCACCCATGGGGAAGTTAAAATTTACTTTCCTCCTTTCCATATCTATCATTTTCTCACTAGTCATTTTAAATATTAGGTACATTCCTGTTTCTTTTACTTTTTCCAGATCTTTTCTCTATCCCTGCCCTATAATCAAGCAGTATCTCTTTTTCTACTGTTAATGTTAGTTTTCACTTCTGTAAGTACTCCTTATTTCTTTTATTTCTTTCCAAAGCCTTACAGATTCTTTTTATAATTGACTTTACATTGTTTAACTGTCTTACTTGAGCCAATATGGCTCTTCTTTGAATTATTATTTCAGAAAAGCCATTCTAAAAAGGTTTTAATGAAAAAGCATTCTACAGTTTTTATCTACATTACGGCATAATTTTCTGGAACGTTAGTCTGCCTTTTGTCACGTCCTTCTCATTTATTTTTCTTGAAGTATAATTTGTGTTATGTTCCACACAAACTCCTTTATTAGTCATATTTTTATGAGATTACTCACTGATTTATGTGGACTGTTTTTTATAGGTGAACTATTTTCTAAAGGATGATTGGCAGAGAGTACAGAGAAGTGAGCTGGGTCAACCACCAGCTTGGATTTCTCTCTGCCCTGTGGTTTTGTCTCCCATTTCAGCAGGAAGTAGACTTGGCCAGCTGTGATGTTCAACGTGGAGGCATTCAGCATTTACCTCCCTTCAGCAGCAAGGTCACTGCCCACTACTTTACTCTGACTTTTAGCAAAAACGGCATGTCTTTTCCTTTCTTCTTTAAGTTCTGTGTCCTCTCAGAAGGCTCAGGGATGCCCCCAAGTTTGTCTGTCTACCCAGACTTTGCTATTCACTGAAGCCAATGGTTTCTCTTCTCAGTATGCTCAGCCCATTTCGGGCAGGCTCTATGTTACCTGAGCCACAACAGTCATGCCTTTGCTTTCAGCCTCCTCTCCTAATCAAGCCCAACCTGACTATGTTAATCAGGAGTTGGGCTGTTTTCAAGTTTTATGCATATTTTCTTTCCTAATTTCTAAAAACTAGTTTAGCTGTTTTCAGTAGATTTCAAAAAGAAGAACAAGGCCAGATGCCTTGACTCTGCCATCCCACTGAAGACCTTGATGTGGCCAAGGAATGATACTGGATCTATTTCTTTATAAAATTGGATTTCATAAATAATATGATCTGATGAAAGATGATCTCATGGAAACATGGGTCATGGCTGAATGCAAATGGAGTTTCAGACAATAAAGTTTGAGAATATCCAGTGTGTTCAAAGCAGTGCCATTTCCACATCTGGCTTAAAGTGGTCCCTCAGGAAGATCAGCCTGGTAGGGCTCTCTGGGCCAGTCAGGCTGGGCTGGGTGAGGTGGGGAGTGTTCTAGGAAATATCAGCCTGGCAGCTGTTATGGGGTTCTGGGCATGGTCATGACTAAAGCCCAAGAAATGTTCATGCTATAAGGGAATTGGTTAACAGAAGTAGCACTAGAATACTCAGGATGTGATTCTTTCAAATCCTTGTGAAACTCATTGCTATTGATTTCAGGAGAACTCGAACTATGGAGAACACAGTTTTTCAGATTACCCAGTGTTCCTTTTGTCAGGATCCACCAGAAAATATCTCTCAAATCATGCTTCTCAAAGCAATTTTATTCTGTGTTATCAACTCAGGGTCCCCCAAGTGCACATGAGCCCTTTTTCTGGAGCCTACTAAAAAACACATAAGTTAAGATACAGCTCTTAGGAAAAAGTCATATGCAACATCACACCTGGCATTCTGTGTCCTCACCCAACTTTGGCTCCATCTGTCTTTCTTATTTATATTCATCCTTTGCCATATTTTCTCATTTACATTGGAATTAATTTGTTTCAGCATCCTTTCCTATCTTTGAAAGATCTTTTAGATAATTTTTATAGGGAAAGAGAGAACAAGAAAAATGGAATTTAAGAGGAAAGAACATAATTCAAGCAAGCCAACTCTAAGATATTTTAGAGACAATTGGAGAAACTGGAAAAAAAGGGTGTTAGATTATAGTAGAGGAGTATTATTAATTTTATAGGTAAAGTAATGGTATTGTGGTTATTTTTAAAGTCCTTAGTAATACATGATAACTATAACTGAAATGTATATGTGTCTGTTATTTGCTTCAAATTTCTTAGAAGAAAATAGCAGATGGGAATTAGAAGAAAAAATTATAAAAGCAATTTTTTAATGTGGAAAACTGAAAATAACACTTCTAACAGCAATAATGTATTTTTAAAAAGAATGAAACTAGACCAGCTCCTTAAATCATACACAAAAATAAACTCAATGGATCAAAGACCTATATGAGAGACATGAAACCATAAAATACCCAGAAGATAACACAGGCAGTCATCTTTTTGACATCAGCTATAGCGATAGTTATCTGGATCTACCTTCTTGGACAAGGAAAACAGAAGCAAAAATAAACTATTGGGACAACAACAAATTTAAAAGGTTTCACACAGAAAAAAAAATGAAAAGGCAACCTGGTGAATGGGAGAAAATACTTGCAAATGATATATCTGATAAGGGGTTAATATCCAAAAATATAAAGAACTTACACAACTCAACACCAAAACCACAAATAATCTGATTTTAAAAATGGGCAGAGGACCTGAGCAGATATTTCTCTAAAGAAGACATACAGATGCTGAATAGATAACATGAAAAGATCCTCAACATCATTAATCATCAGGGAAATACAAATCAAAACCACAATGAGAGATCACTTTACACCTATCAGAATGCCTGAAATCAAAAAGACAAATAAGTGTTGGCAAGGATGTGGAAGAAAAGGAATATTCATGTACTGTTTTTGTGAAAGTAAAGTGGTGCAGCTGCTGTCGAAAACAGTATGGAGGTTCTTTAGAAAATAAAAAATGGAAATATCATATGATCCAGTAATTCATTACTGGGTATTTATGCAAAGAAAATGCAAACAGTACTTTAAAAAGATATATGCACCTCTGTGTTTATTACAGCATTATTTACAATTACAATAGCCAAGAGAAATAAGAAACCCAAGTATCCATCAATAGATGAATGGATAAAGAAGATATTGGATATATGTGATGGAATATTACTCAGCCATAAAAAGGATCAGATCATGCCCTTCAAAACAACATGGATGGACCTAGAGGGTATTATGCTAAGTGAAATAAATCAGACAGAGAAAGATATATGATTTCACTTATATGTGGAATCTAAAAAACAAAACAGCCAAATAAACATAAAGCAGAAACAGACCCATAAATATAGAAAACAAATTGTTGGTTGTCGAAGTGGGGGGATGGGCAAAATGGATGAAAGGGAGTAGGAGATGCTCCAGTTATGGACTCTTTAAGTCAGTCGGATAAAAGATACAGTATAGAGAACATAGTCAGTGATATTGTAATAGCATTGTATGGTGCCAGATGGTAGCTACCCTCATGAGCACAGCATAATGTACAGAATGGTTGAATCACTGTGTTGGACATCTGAAACTGATGTAACATTGTGTGTCAAGTATATGTCAATAAATCAAGTGTTTGAGAAAAGGCATACAAAGTCTTAGAAAGTCAGACTACACAGCTCTTCACCTGATTTGGGGGGGATTCAATTAAACTCTTAGTATAAGCATGAATAGTCTGTTTGCCTTTGAGAGGAAATGCATTTGAGTCATGTAATGTTTACTGACATTCACAGAGGGTCCAAAATTTTAGATTTCTGTGAGGAAACGGAAAGGAAAGAAACATATTTATTATGTACTTTATTCTGGGTGTTGTGCTCAGGACCTTCGCATGTATTATCTAAGTTTTTCCATTATCTAAGTTTTCAACCTGGTTGTAGGAATATTCCCTTCCTCCTTTCCATTTTTTTTTTCTCTCCTCTCCTCTTCCTGAATGATGGATGGTAGCAGTGTGTTTCACTGAATTGGGAGGTTTATTTATAACCCTGTCTCCCTGGGTCATGTGAGGAAATACCCAGTTCCTGTTCTGACCTGTTGCAAGCCATCATGGCATCAATACTGTGTATCTGTTAAAATGAATTTCAATAATATGTTTTTATCTATCCAATATGTCCAAAATATTGTCATTTTAACATACGGAGAATATAAGAATATTAATGAGGGGTGTCGGGGTGGTTCAGTTGGTTAAGCATCTGACTCTTGGTTTTAGCTCAGGTCATGATCTCAGGGTCATGAGATCGAGCTCTGCATTGAGAGGGGTCAGCCGGAGTCTGCTTCTCTTCCTCTCCCTCTTTCTCTGCCCTTCCCCCTGCTCACTCATGCACTCTCTCTCTAAAATAAATAAATAAATCTTTAGAAGAAAAGAATATTGGGGCGCCTGGGTGGCTCAGTGGGTTAAGCCTCTGCCTTGGGCTCAGGTCATGATCTCAGGGTCCTGGGATCGAGTTCCGCATCGGGCTTTCTGCTCAGCAGGAAGCCTGCTTCCCGCTCCCCCTCTGCCTGCCTCTCTGACTGCTTGTGATCTCTCTTTCTCTCTCTCTCTCTCTCTGTCAAATAAATAAAATAAAATAAAACTTAAAAAAATACTAAAAAAAATTTTTTTTTTTAAAAAGAAAAGAATATTAACGAGCTGTATTACACTCATTTTACATACTAAGTCCTCAAACTTGGGTGTATTTTATACTTGAAGCAAATTTTAGGAAAAGGAACACTGAGTCAGGAAGGTAACCCCCAGCTAGCTGGGAAGCCTGGGTCCCCAGTGTTGACTCTGCTCCAACCTTTGAAGTTAGGACAGTATCCCAAGCACCTGGCACACAGCCCTGTGCAGAGTGAGTTTGGTTAAGTCAAACCATGTCTTTGAACCTTACTTTCTTCCGGAAAGCTAAAGAAGGGGAATAAAAAGGCCCACAGGCAGACTTCAAACAAATTATCCCAGTTTTTCAAATTTGTTCAAGGGCTCAAATGTGGTAACAGGCCCTTAAACCCATGAAAATCTATCCTAATCAAATGCTGAGGTTGCCATGTTCTGTTTGGAGAAGGCAGGAAACCTCCATGATCTACATTCACTTATTCTTTCCATAAACATCTGATGGGTACCTGCTCTGTGCCAGGCACCATTCTAGGTTCTGGGGAAATAGATATGAATAAAATCCTGTCTTCAAAGAGGCACATGTTGGGGGCTCCATAATCAAGGTCTAGACCCCCACCGCTGGCTAGGAACAGAAGGGAGAAGCTGCACCTCGAGAGTCAGTCAGTGCCGGAAGAATGCCCTTCATGGCTCACCATTCAGCTTGGCTTTTAAGGAGTGAGACATAAAAGTCATTCAATAGAAGAGCTAGGAGCAGGGAAAGACATTCCAGGCAGAAAAAAATGAAGGGTGCCCTAGGCATGAGTGCATAACCACAGGTCTAATGGTCCTTTCTTGGGCTTGAGGTGCATGGGGTAGGGTGGGGCCAAGTCCTGTTTCTTATTATGGTGGCAGATATTAGCATGTGTTTGCATACTGGTCAGGTATAGGTGGGACTGGAAGGACCACAGTCAGTCCTGATCCATGCCCTTTCCTGACTCTTATCCATTCCCTCAAGTTCAAATTCATGGGTCAGCTCCTGAGTGAGGTTTTCCCTGGACACTTCAGGCAGCTGTGGTCACTCCCACCCTTGATGCTAAGGGTAGCATAGCCTTGAACACCTTGCATACTGTCCCCCAATGAGACAGGCAGTTTTTTGATAGTGGCAGGTTTTTAAGTATTTGGCAGTGTCTTTCACAAAGAGGATGCCCAATGAATCTCTTTAAATCAATCTCAGAAATTCAAAAACCTGTACTGAATACTGAAATCACAGTAACAGTCAATATGCACTCCTGATACATTTATGTTCGTACTGAAAGCATCTGATCAGCACAAAGTAAAGGTCTTGGTGACTTATCTGCTACACAGAGCATTTTAACCTACAATCCTAGTTTCCAACTCTGAGCTATTTAATGATAATTGTGCCCATTTGCAGCCTACTGGGTGACTTGGCAGGATTTACCAAAGAATCTAGCATGTGTGGATATTGCCCATTTATGCTCATCCTGCTCCCAGTTTGTTAGTTGCCTGCCTGGCACACTGCATAGGCTTGTTCTGACCATGAACAGGAATACTGTGTTTGAAAGTGCTTGGCAGAAGAGAATGTGTGCTATGAAGGCAAGATGCTTTTGTTGCTGGTATCCCCGAATCCAGGGCCTCTGAGGATGTGGACTCCCACTTGATACCAGTTTTCTTAGAAACCTACTTTTAGTGATCATCTCAGAGGTGCCACCTCCCTCTAGCATCCAACCTACAGTTCCATGACTAAGGTTTCAAATGATGTTCAACAGTTGAAATAGGAAGTTAGATTCTTCTTCCCCTCAAGCCCAACAGGAAGACAACACAAAGAATGAGCCCACTGTGTGCCTGACACTGAGGCAGGTGCCTTACATCCATTATCTTTAATGCCCACGATAAGCTAAGAGGGAGGAAGCAATGTTCCTCTTTTACTTACGAAGAAGTGAGCCCTGTGAATGGTACATGACTTGCTCAAGGATCCATGGCTAGTTAACAGTGGAGCCACTTTATGAATGAAAGTCTGAATTACTCCAAATTACTTTCTTTTTGGGAGGCAAAAGCCTCAGGACAGTAAATTTCAGAATCTGTAAAATGGGTTTAATTATACCTTCCTTGCCTACCTAACGTGAATGCAAGTGAGCATCAAGATAAAGAAAGTAGCTTTTCTTAGCACTAAAACGACATGCATCATGGTAAGAATACAAAGAGCAATAATAATGGTTATCTAATGCTTCACCCTTTCCAAAGCATGTCTGTGTATATCCCACAAAAGACAAGATAATATTCTCTGGTCCGCAAAACAATATTCTTATGGTTACAGCCACTGGAATCCCTATATGCATTTAAGTGAGGGAAAGAAAATACCCTCCTGCATCTTCCGAGGAAGCACTATAAACACGAAGGTCAAGGACATCAACTCTGAAGTCAGACTCTGCCCTTACTGGCTCGGCGACTTCCGGCACCCGGTACTTAACCTCTCCATGGTAGATAAATATAGAGTTTCTCTCGTGAGCTGATTGGACATTAAATGAGACCTTGCATACAGAGCCAATAGTAAGTGCTTAGTAGATGTTAGCAATAATTACAGGGATGCTAAACAGCACTGCTGGGCTTTTTCTGTGGGTGAGACATCTCCAGTCATCTTAATTTCCTCCTCCTCTCTGCTCTTCCCAAACTCCAGCTATAACTCACTTGTCTTCGTTCCTTTTCAATTTGGTAGTAATAGCAAGCCAATAGATGGTTTTCAAAAGCAATAACTTCCTGATTACATGTAAGGGTTTGATGCTTTCATATGTTAATCAGATTGAATCCTTCACCTCCCCTACGTCCATTAAAAAGTGATATATTCTTATGTATTATTTTGCTGGACAGCAAAAATGCACATTTTCCTGTCTGAGTCCATCAATCACTTTGTTGCTGAACTGATGAGATCCCTGCTGGGGAGCTGAGCACAGATTTACTCTCACCACTGTATCCAGCTCAGTCTCCAATGTATCTACTGAGGATACTTATGTTTACTAATCTGGAAAGGGATTTTGGCTCGATATTTAAGGAATTATTATCTATGAGGGACTTGACTAATGGAAAAACAAATTGTGGGGGACCGAGACAAAAATTTCTAAAAAGCAAAACAAAATTTGAGTGAATACTTAGTAGGTCTTCAGTTTTGACTCTTATGAAATGCCTCCTTATTAAGTGAGAACGAAACTCTGTCCTCGTAATCAATACTCACCCCTTTCTCCAGAGAGAGTCTGGGGAAAAGGATGAACATTATCTAGACATTGTTGTACAAGAAATGTCAAAGCTTCAGTGAAATCCTTGAATAAGCTAAGAGATCCATCTGGCCCAGCACTACTGAGGAGAAACTGGAGGGAAGTCAAAGGCCTGCATGAGAAAATGGGGGAAGTTGGTGGGCGGTGGTACGAAGAGTGTTCCTGTGAGGGAGAGAAAGCATGAGAGAGCAAAGACTGAGAACAGAAAAAGTAGCCAGGGGACTGTTAACATCAGGAATGCCAGTCACTGTTGCAGTGCAAACCCCCTCCAGTTCCCCAAACCTTCAGGAAAGTCTTACATAAATAAGTCCTCTTTTCTGTCTTTGAAGAAAACCATGGAAGAAGATATATTCTATACTGGAGCTAATGTCAAATGCAGCAGCTCATCAACAGCCATGAAGCAGAACAGGACATCAAGATGCAATGAAGACTGGAAGTTGGGAGTCAAATGTGATCAAGAGATGTACGTGACTCAGACGTCTGCAGAAATCTCAGTGTGGGTGTTGGACTTTTCATAAGGCTTGGGATGAGGTTGGTCTCCCCTTATGACAGTGTTTCAGCAGCAAATGTCTAAGCTACAACCCCTTAAAGAGAAACAACCTGGCCACTGAACATTGAGAATTTCACAGAAGCTTTGACATTTCTTGTACAATAACTGCTAGATAATGTTCGTCTTTGTCCACTCTCCCTAGTGGTTATCTAGATCAGCCTACACTTTTCCAAATATGGAAGAAAACCTAAGGAGGGTGCTCATCCAGGAGTAGCAGGAATGCCGATAATGATCAGAGAGAGTGTTTATGTAAATTATCGAACAATTCTAGCAATGTTGATTCTGCTATAAGCTTTCTTAATCATAAACAGGAAAGCTAAGATGTGAAGAAGAAACAAACATGTCATCAATTTTGCTCTGAAGAAAAGCAAAAACACTTACATAAAAAGGAACAATGGGATTTCTAAAATAACCTCAGACACTCTCAGAGCTGCCATCAAAAATCCTTGATGAATTATTCCAGTTGGATGTGAATTCTGTGTGGGGAAAGGTCAAAAGGATAATTTTTGTTAAAGCCTGCCCCAGACTGACATTGACAGCTGCTAGCAAAGCTCTGCTGTCGGCTGGGGGCTAACTTGCCAGGACCCACCTGCCACTGTGGTCCAGTTAGTAATGGACAATAATGAAGGCTGGGATGGAATCTCTATCAGCAAAACTGTAAAAAGACTTAGTCCCTTACCTGGACACTCTGGAGCTGAGCACACGGTATGGAGATAACAGATAATATAACTTTGCACTACCAAAAGTAATAGATACTAAATTTAAGCCCTTGAAAAATGGAAAAATCTATACAATTTCCAAGTGTTCTTTTAATTAGATTACTATAAGTTGTTAAAGTTATTTTCCATATGGTAATCTTATTAGTAAAAAAAAAAATCTGGAAAAGTTGTCTTGGGTTTCCTTACAAATTACATGGCTTATATTTTATGGCCGTGAGGTCATAGCTGTGAAATATCCCCCTTTGACAACTTGACTATGATGTATGCTGTTATATTTCAGTAGCTCGGGGTGATTTTTCAGCTGGATGAAAAGTTCATTCCATTCCATCACTGCTGATATCATCTTCATTTCCATTTCACCCATGAAAAACACAAAATGCCGGAGATTTGGAGACATCATTTAGAACTAGCTGTAAAATGGTAGACATTGATAAGACGGTAAGAGAAATAAAGAACATAGGCATTTTTATATGCCCCAATACTAATAATTAAATTGTCTTGCATTAGTTATGGGTGGCATGGCTCTTTGAAAGGGTAAGAGTCTCAGATATAGGGAGAATGTGAAGTAGCTCCTACTTCTATTTGAAATACAAATGTTGGTTCTCATCCCTCCTTCTTCCTCCTCCATTTGTTGCAGTACCCCCAGCACCACACAGGTAGCCTCTAATCCTAATTCCCTAAAATATCCAGAGAGGATCATGATGGACCATCCTGGCAGGTGATATTCTAGAAATATATAAAAGAAGACAGCAGTTGGCAAATAACATTGGAAAATCTGTTCCTATCCGTTTGCCTAGTAAAACTGATAGTTATCTCAAACTATTCTTTTCAACCAGAAAGAAAGAAATACACATAGAGATAGTCATTGTGGCTTTATTTTATAATAGTAATGGGAAAAGAAGACAATGCAATGAGGATGGACTAAATAAATGATTAAATGCATTATGTTGTAGTTACAGGCATCTTTTGCTTTTCAAAAGTTTGCATTATGCCACTTTGCTTTTACGAACGACAGACACATGAAAGATGTTCATCACCACTCATCATCAGGGAAATACAAATCAAAATCACAATGAGCAATCACTTCGCACCTGTCAGAATGGCTAAAATTAACAACACAGAAAACAACAAATGTTGGTGAGGATGTGGAGAAAGAGGAACCCTCTTACACCATTGGTGGGAATGCAAACTTGTGCAGCCCCTCTGGAAAATGGTATGGAGGTTCCTCAAAAAGTTAAAAACAGAACTACCCTACGACCCAGCAATTGCACTACTAGGTATTTATTGAAAGGATACAAAAATACAGATTTGAAGAGGCACGTTTATATAAACACCAATGTTTATAGCAGCACTATCAAGAAGAGCCAAGTTATGGAAAGAGCCCAAAGATCCACCAACTGACTGATGAATGGATAAAGAAGATGTGGTGTGTATATATATATATATAATGGAATATTACTCAGACATGAAAAAGAATGAAATCTTGCCATTTGCAATGACATGGATAGAGCTACAGTGTATTATGCTAAGTGAAATAAGTCAGTTAGAGACAGACAAATACAATATAATCTCACTCATATGTGGAATTTAAGAAACAAAACAGATGAACAGGGGCGCCTGGGTGGCTCAGTGGGTTAAAGCCTCTGCCTTCGGCTCAGGTCATGATCCCCGTGTCCTGGGATCAAGCCCCACATCGGGCTCTCTGCTCAGCGGGGAGCCTGCTTCCTCCTCTCTCTCTCTGCCTGCCTCTCTGCCTACTTGTGATCTCTGTCTGTCAAATAAATAAATAAAATCTTAAAAAAAAAAAACAAAACAGATGAACATAGGGGAAGGGAAAAAAAAAAAAAAAAGAGCAGGAACAAACCATAAGCGACTCTTAAGGATAGAGAACAAGCTGAGGGGTGATGGAGGGACGTAGGTGGGGGATGGGCTAGGTGGGGGATGGACATTAAGGAGGGCACTTGTTGTGATGAGCACTGGGTGTTCTATGTAAGTGATGAATCCCTAAACTCTACTCCTGAAACCAATATTACACCAACTGTTAACTAACTAGAATTTAAATAAAAACTTTAAAAAATAAAAATAAAAGACATACATTGAACTCATTTTCACTAAAGGTGAGAAAACCAAAGAGAATTTCCACTTATAGAAAAGGCAAAAAGCAAAAATAGAGTTCCACATTTTGTTTTGCTGGCAGTCTTTACAGAGGCAGGGCGCTCCCCAAGCAGCCAAAGTGGCGCCACCAAGCTTCTTCCCCAGGAACTACACCAGGCATCTCAGCAGCAAGTTGCCAGAGCCTTGAACCCTGTCTGTGATTTATGCTGTTCTTCTATTAGCGCCTGGGTGGCTCAGTGGGTTAAAGTCTCTGCCTTGGGCTCAGGTCATAATCTCAGGGTCCTGGGATTGAGCCCCACGTTGGGCTCTCTGCTCGGTGGGGAGCCTGCATGCCTTCCTCTATCTCTGCTTGCCTCTCTGCCTACCTGTGATCTCTGTCAAATAAATAAAATCTTAAAAAAAAAAAAGATATATCCTAAGGCATCAAAAAAGTCTAAGAGAGATTGCTTTTTGGGTCTAGAGACGCTAAAAAAAAATTGTCCATATACAGTAATGTCAATTGCTTCTTTGATTCACACCATTTCAGCTTACAAAAGGTTTCATAGGAACACTCTACTTTTGCAGACAGCAGGGGAAACCTGTATACAATAAAATATTGCATAGCCATAAAATGTATGCATTAGAATAATATCTTCTGAAAGAGGGAAATATTCCTCATATTATTTTTTAAAACTTAGATACAGAACTGCATATAAATTCCAAAATGTGATACACATATGTGATTATAAGTATACTGAAGACTTTTTGTAATTATTCAGAATTTCTACAATGAACACTGAAGAGAATGTTAAAGGCTATAATGCATAATTTTACCCCATGGTTTGATAAATTCTAAAATGTCTATCAAGCTTGAACTTTTAAGATTCAGAAAACTGCCCACACCAGCTGTACTTTTTTTTCAAGATTGTCAGAATATTGCCATGAAAGGAGGAATACTAACAAATGACCATAATATCTGCCACTATAATGAATGGACACCCTCACCATTAAACTCATTTCTAGCCACATTAAATTGTACTTGGACCTCTTTTTTTAAATGGCAGAGGGTTTTGTTTGTTTTTTAGTTTTTCTCCTCTTAGGACACAAGGAATTAAACTTTTTAAGAAAGGCACACATTTTAGAAAACTTTGTAAAAATATAAACATCCACACGAGGAAGGAAATAGGTCTCCCTCTTCCCCCCTTCCCCCAGGCTAAAATATTAATTGATTATCCTGTGTTTCTTAGAAGATTCTGATTCTCTGGGTGAAAACTTTCTTAACTTTAGAATATGATATTCCAGCTAAGAAGGTAATTTTTAATTACTTGGAGGGTAATTATCCAACTTCTCTATTACCTCAAGTCTGGCTGCCCCTTCTTCCTCCCTTTCAAGCTACTGGCAAATTTGACTCCACACAGAATGGGAAGCCAACTAAGCCCAGTGACCATGTTACACAGCAAGTGCAAAGGGCCTGAATCAGTCTACATGCAATGGTGAGTATAGACTCCCCTTATGGGATATATTAAAAAAGGACAAAGTTAGAAAGTGCTGGACTGAAGAACAAAGGGCACTTCCAAAAAGTGATATCCTAAGAGATAGGAGAGAGAGGAGAGGGATCTCACCAATATTCCCTTAATTTATTGGGTGTATGCAACGAGGATTTGATTCACGTGCTCCTTTAGTCAGCCCTGGATATAATGGCCATGGAAAGATCTAACAGATTTAATATTTTCTGATGGAGAGGGTTGCTTTGAGCAAAAAGAATAGACATTTGATGAGTGCATACTATGTGCTTAGGTGGTAAGAAAAGGACAGGAAACCATTTACATCAATGTGGATGGAACTGGGGGGTATTATGCTGAGCAAAATAAGTCAGTCAGAGAAAGAAAATTATATTATCCTACGGTTTCACTCATATGTGGAACATAAGAAGTAGTGCAGAGGATCATAGGGGAAGGGAGGGAAAACTGAATGGTAAGTCATCAGAGAGACAGAAAAACCATGAGACTAAATATAGGAAACAAACTGAGGGTTGCTAGAGGGGAGGTAGGTGGGGGGGGATGGGGTAACTGGGTGATGGGCATTAAGGAAGGTGCGTGATGTGATGAGCACTGGGTGTTAGATGCAGCTGATGAATTACTGAACTCTACATCTGGAACTAATGATGTACTATATGTTGGCTAATTGAATTTAAATATAAAAAGAAAAGGAAAAGAAAAGAAAAGGATGAGTATGACAGCTTCTCTGTCCTCATTGTGAGAAGTACAACATAAACATTATCTGATCTGAATTTCTGTGTGGGGCCCTCCCATCTCTTCTGGACTGCTGGTTCCCAGGGGTGCCCCCTTCAGTTTCCTCCCTGGGTCTGCACCCAGTGGAGAGTGGCCACACTCCAGAGTTCTCCTTTTAATCTTTCCCATTAAAACCTCCAACCCTGCCTCCTTCTGTAGCAGTCATGCTAGAGGAAAAATCTGGCAAACTAATTCCCCCCTTTGAGGGTGGTGACCAAGAACTATTCATGAGCTTTATTGATGACAAAATAGAGGCCCAAAAAGTTTGAACTACTTGCTCAATGGCGCATTCTGTCCTGGATAAGACCCATGACTTTTTGTTACTTACTTGTCTAGTAATTCTGCGATATGGCCTGAACACAAAAATCTCCATGAACCCAGAGTTCTAGCCCAAAGGAACAAGTTGCTTCTGAAGGTAAATTTGCAGGCATTTGGGTTTACACATGAAAAAGACATTTTTGGATCAGCAGAATTTCTGGTCTTTGTTAAACCACCTAATCCTTTCCTTTCTATGTTAAGACTAAACTTGGCACCTAAGAATTTAGAATTTGCTTTTAGGCACAAAACCCACATACAGTAAATTGAATGATGTAAAAGACAGGGAGCACACAGTGATGGAAAGGGATGGGACTATGAGTTGGGAAACTGCTTTTAAGCCTTGACCATATTATCTCCCAACTGTGTGACTCTGGGCAAGAAACCCAGGTCAAATCGTTCTGAGGTGGAAAAAGGAGAGCTCATGCAAATTACAACTTGCACAGAATATAGATTTTATCCAGTTCTGCCATATTACATACACTCAGATGTGAGCACCCACCGAGGCATGGACAGTGCCAGCCCTGCACTTGGGGAGGTAGATGGGAGTCTCAACACCTTCACTATCACATGGAGGCATCTTATAAAGCCATTCTCTGTCCTTGTGGTATACGCAAATGGTTCAAACTCTTGGCTGAAACCCGCTACTACTAGGCCTGGACACCTTCAGACAGGAGCCCTAATATAGTCTGTGTCTGTTCCCCTGGGAGATGTTGGCTTTACTGATTCTCAGACAGACTCCTTTGGTTGTCTTCCACCATTTTAATTGTTACTATTTTATTCTTTTATAAAATACATTTTTCTAAGTTGCTAATGCTTATTTTTCTGCTTAAAAAAAGTAGTACACATTTACTCTAGAAAATTTGGAAAACACCAGGCGAGTGGGTGGCTCAGTCGGTTAAGCATAGGACTCTTGATTTCTGCTCAGGTCATGACTTCAAAGTCTTGAGATCAAGCCTCGAGTCAGGCTCTGTGCTCAGTAGGGAATCTCCTTGAGATCCTCTCCCTCTGCCTTTGCCCCTTTCCCTGCTCTTTCCCTCTCTAAAATAAAATAAATAAAAATCTTTTTAAAAAAGAAAATGTAGAACATAGAGAAGAGAATAGAGAAAAATACTAGTTTCCCATAATCCCACCTCCCAGAGAAGTGTATTTCCTGTCAGTTTTTTTCCTCTGGATATAATGTCTGTATAACTTAGTTGGAATACACTTTTATAAACAACTTATTTTTTTTTCACTTATGTTACAATACAATAGTTTAGAAACATTCATCAGCACAATGTTCTTGATTGCTCCAGACCAATTTTTAAAACTATTGCAGCTACTTTATTAATATATACAGAAGAGTATATAAGTAAGACTTTAGAAACAGCATAACCTCCCTGGCTCTCAGGTTCTTCAACAATAAAAGGGAAGTGAGCAAAACTGAACACTGCCAGCGGTGGAAGCTCGGGGGTGGGCAAAACAGGGGAAGGGGCCCAATGTGATTCTTTAAAACTAGAATATGAATTTGGAGACACATCTTCCCTCCTTGGACTCTGTCAAGAGGACCTTACCCAGAAGCACCTAGGTCTTACTGAAAAAATTCTACGAATAAAGATTTGGGGGTCAACTGTAGATATGAACCCAGATGGCATAAGAAGCCAAGACTAGCACAATTTTGTTCTCAGTGAGTAAAGAATGAGTACACCCAGACAAATGAATTCTTGTTGCTAGGGAGACAAATTCCTAACATTTCAGATGCCATCTAGTGCATCTTTCTGGAATCTTTCACTTTTTCATGTAAGAAGAGTGTAGCACAGCCTGGGTTTCCTCCAAAACATGAGTTTCCTTCTAGAAGGATTTGTTGCCATATTGTTCAATTGTTCTTTTGTTGTTTTGGTTTCCCCTACTTCAATAAGTCCTTCTGATTGTTTTGACTCTTCTTGCTTCAATTCAATTCCTGACTTTTTACTTTGTTTACTCAGCGTTATACTTTTTATTTAAAATATCTCCCACCCCAACTTTGTTCTTTTTGTCTTATTTTGAAAAGGCTTCAGAATACCACCAATTAAAACATTTGCCCCTCGCTATGCCTTCTGTTCTGTGCAAAGCTGGAATACAACTTCTGAGCAACCACCTTTTCCCCCATCAGTACCAACAATAGACCTTTTCTTTCTTTCTTTTTTTTTTTATTAAATTTTTCAATTTTTTTTTTATAAACATATAATGTACTTTTATCCCCAGGGGTACAGGTCTGTGAATCGCCAGGTTCACAGGTTCACTTCACAGCACTCACCAGAGCACATACCCTCCCCAATGTCCACAACTCCACACCCCTCTCCCGGCCCCCCTCCCCCCAGCAACCCTCAGTTTGTTTTGTGAGATTAAGAGTCACTTATGGTTTGTCTCCCTCCCAATCCCGTCTTGTTTCATTTATTCTTTCCCTACCCCCCAAACCCCCCACGTTGCATCTCCACTTCCTCATATCAGAGAGATCATATGATAGTTGTCTTTCTCCGATTGACTTATTTCACTAAGCATAATACCCTCTGGTTCCATCCATGTTGTCACAAATGGCAAGATTTCGTTTCTTTTGATGGCTGCATAGTATTCCATTGTGTATATATACCACATCTTCTTTATCCATTCATCTGTTAATGGACATCTAGGTTCTTTCCATAGTTTGGCTATTGTGGATATTGCTGCTATAAACATTCAGGTGCACGTGCCCCTTCGGATCACTCCGTTTGTATCTTTAGGGTAAATACCCAGTAGTGTAATTGCTGGGTCATAGGGTAGCTCTATTTTCAACTTTTTGAGGAACCTCCATGCTGTTTTCCAGAGTTGTTGCACCAGCTTGCATTCCCACCAACAGTGTAGGAGGGTTCCCTTTCTCCGCATCCTCGCCAGCATCTGTCATTTCCTGACTTGTTAATTTTAGCCATTCTGACTGGTGGGAGGTGGTATCTCATCAATAGACCTTTTCTGATTTTAGGCAGAACTTTCGGAAATGTTTGAGCCCAGAAATACCCCACTGTGAATGGAGGAAGTGATCTCGGGCCTTAATTCTTTTTCCCAAGATTTAAAACCTTCCAATTGTACCTACAAACCTGTAGGAAATTATTTTACCTGCAAGAGCAGACCATCTCTCCATTTCACCAACATGTAAATGTGCTGTCACTTTTATGAAGATGCCCCCAGTAGAAATTTGGGGGCATTTCAGTCTAGCTTTTGTGTTCTTTCCTGGAAGGTTAAGAAAAGACTATTTGAAAGAAAATGATAGATAATATAAAAATATCTTTAGTTTCCAAGGTTGGCAATGAAAGTAGGTAGATCAGATTGGACCCAAATCTTTATACCATAATAAGCACTCTTTAGAATAAGAAAACTGTCTCACTTCTTAGAAACAAACTAAGGGTTTTGGAGGGGTAGGGGTGGGAGGATGGGTGAGCCTGGTGGTAGGTATTAAGGAGGGCACATATGCATGGGGCACTGGGTATGATACATAAACAATGAATCTTGGAACGCTGAAAAAATAAAATAAAATTAAGATACTAAAAAGAAAGAAAAGAAAACTGTCTCACTGCAAAGTCTCATTTTAAAAGCATACATGTTTCATGAACCAGCAAAAGGCAAGCACCTTGGACGGGTTTGGGAGCAGTAAAAGTGAAAGGAGAGAAGAAGTGAACAGGGTCAAATTGTAGGACCCTGCCTCAGGAGAATGGGTCCAGAGCAGTCACCCAGGGGTGTGCATGCCCAGGGGAGAAATCAAGAACTAAATTCCAAGGGTGGAATCAGTAGGGCATGAGGACGCTGAGAAGGGGAGAAGAGGCAGGGCACGGAAAAAAAATCACTCCAGAAAGCATCCCTCAAAATTTTTCTGGACAGACCTTATTCTTTGAAATGACCTCTCCCTTTTAGACCTGGTCTCTTTTATCAAAAGACTAGACACATTGGGCTCTTTTAAGAAAAATGACTACATTCACATTTTTTTGGGAAAATGTATTTAGATTCCTTCCTTTCAGAGCCAGAATATTGTTTAAATGACAGGATGGGATGTACTTTCACCCCTTTCCCTCTTCCATACATTTCTACCTCTTGGGAGCCAGATGCTAAATTGTTTCCAGCCAGTTAATAATGGTTGTGGTAGTGAAGCTCCCAGGAGACCCAAAGAAGGAAACCTGCCCACATTTCCAAGGCTCTGTTACGTGCGTTGACTGCTGGGTGGATTCAGATTGGTCAAATAAAGGGAGGAAATAAAGCATAGAAGTGAATTAGTTCACTGTATAACCCAACCAGACAAACCCCTGAGGTTACAACCCGCTCATCGGTGTGCTTGGTATTCCCACCAGCATGCCTGCAAATGCCCGAGTTTGCCATCACTTTCGTTTTACTGTGTAGGACAGGCTGAGTCTAATGGTAGATTGATTGCCACAAGAAGGCATTCCACATGATGCCATTGGTTATTCTTCTGTTTATCTGGTCATTGATGCTATCAACAAGCACTCTTTGAGGACCTAGTTGATGGGAAGTGACCTGCTGGGTGCTGCAGAAGGTACAAAGATGAGTTAGCCAAGAGCTCTGCCTAGAAAGAACTCCCCAGATAAGGCCTAAAGTAAGATATGAATATGTATAAATATAATAACCTAAGATATTTTATTTTTCAGTTAGGGTATAATAAAAAATGGCCATCATTGACCGATCCCGCACCCTGTGCCATGCAATACAGTTCAAGAGCATTGTTGCTGACCTTCACAGTCACCTTGTAGAACAGGTCATACACATTTCAGAGACAGGGAAGCTCAAGCTCAGAAAGGTCGCACAGTGAGCAAGTGACAGAGCCAGGTTTCAAATTCCAGAGCCTGTGCTCTTAACATACCAATACAGTGACTGCTCTGTCTATATTCCATGAGATGGTCAGATCAGGTGCGAGTGTCACAGAGTTCAGAGGAGGGGGACAGCCTCAAGCTAGAAGAACCAAGAAAGTCTTGTGCCTCTAAGCTGTGCCTCAAAAGATTAATGGGTTTTAGACCTGGGCAGATGGGAAAGGGAGGGAAGGGATAGGATGGGAAAGATCTACTAGGGAGAAAAGACATCCTTGGAGAAACCCTAGGACCTGGGGAGGAAGGAGTCATCTCAGGTCCTGGAGGTGAATGATGAGAAGGTTGCAGAGGTACAAGGGGTACGTGATGGAAGCCTTGAAGAGCAAACCAGAATTTGAGAATACTGGAAAAAGCAAGAAGTCATTGAAGGTTTTGGCGAAGGGGAGTGGCTCAGTCTAAGCCCAGATTCAGAATGGTGGGGACAGATGGAAGAGGAGATGGGGAGAGCAGGATGAAGCTTCTGCACTTCCTCAGGTGAAGCAAACCAGTGGTTGTGGGGCTGGAGGGAAGGGCACAGCTGCACAGGAGGTGCCATCCTGGGGCTAATTCACCAACATGAGCCAGGGATAGAAATCAAACACTTGTCTCATCTGATTCTCTCTCCTGTCTAACTGGGGAGGTAACAAATGCTGTGAGTCTCTAAATGGGATCATCGTCACTTTCTGAAGTGTTGGTTCTCAGACTGTTTTTGACCTGTGGACAACTTAAATGGGCCCCAAGTCTAGTATGTCTATATTTGTGCTTACTACAAAAGAGAAAAGAAGGATGAGGCCACTTTTATGAGACCTAATGATAAGATACAAAACTCTAAAGTTAACTCATGCCAAAAGCAAAAGACTAGACACTGTGAAACCATTATAAAATACACAATATGCCAACCTGGGACAACCTGGAGGGTCCCAGGATCACCAGCAGACCTGCACCCCCACTGAGAGCTCTCAGTATTATTTACTCCTGGGGCACTGGTTGGTTTGTAGTTAACTCAAATTCATCTAATGACTCTTACTGGTGGTCACTTGTGCCACTTTCTTTGCTAGATGCAAAAGGAAGCCGTTCCTGACCCACGTCCTCCTCCCCTACATCAGCTCCCCAACCTCTTCACCAAAACCTCCTCACCCCACCTAATCCCAGCACATATTTCAGATATGACAAAGTGCTGTTCCCCACTTTATTCAAGCCAAGAGAGATGTCATCTCTACCATACTGAGACCTTCACCACTCAATGGCTTCCAGATATTAGCTCTCTCCCGCCTTTCTCTGTGTGTTTGTAAAGGGTGACACTGAGCATAGGAGTCCCCTGGCCTCCATCTTATGAGAGCCCAGCACTTCCACTACCTGCACCAGTCAACAGTGGAGCTAAGCAGGGCTCCAAGTCTGGCAGACCCCTCACAGGAGTTCAGTTTTTGCAGTCTTGTCCTGATTTAATCTGCAATCCGATTTGCTACTTAGTCTCCCCAAGCCCTTATCAACATTTTAGATTTCAATGTGCCTTTTCTAGGCTGAATATCTGTGTTTTCAATTATGTCACTCTGGGTGAATTACCCTTCCATTGTTCAAGGTCAAACCTCGAGTTGTTATTTCCTGCCCATACAGCTTGTCCCTTTCCCCTCCATCCCTTTGGGGCAGTTTCTCAATTGTCACTGGTGTTCCCAGATCCTATCTCTATCGGGTTTCATCTGTAAATTTAATCATGAAGCTATGCCCCATTTGGCTTCATTTTATTCCATGGCAGAAATGTTCGTTCTGCATCCATTCTCGACAGGCACCCTGGGCTCCGAAGATATAGTAGACATGCTATTCAGCAGCTATATAAAAATGAAAAGAGGGACTAAGTGGGTCTGATTGTGTTCCCAGTGTTGAGTCCCCTCACCTGATCAGTAGACCCTCTGGTCCTGCAGTCAGATGTTTCTGCGACCACAAAGGACTATTTCTAGCATGGGTATTTAAGAAATGATTGTTAAAGCAGAAAGGGGAAGGCAGAAGCAGAAGAGGCGAAGTCAGAACAACTCTAAAAAACAGTCACTAACTCGAGTCTTCACACAGTATCCTGCCCCTTCCTGCTCCAGGCTCAGCCAAGGTCCAAACACACTTTCATCTTTGCAGGTGTAGGCTCAAGGCAGGGCCTTTCCATGGGCCCATAGTTATTATTCCCCTGCTCACACTTGGCATCCAGTGTCCAAGTTCACCCTTTCCTTTCTCTCTCCTTGCTGCCTGCCCTATTGCTTCTAAATAGGGGAGCATCCCTAAACATATTTTTAGGGTGCAAGGCACCCCTTGATACCCTGAACACAGAGAGACACCATGCGTAGATTGGCCACATAGTTTACTTGTCACTTCTCTTCACTATGAACCTTGTAGACTGTTCAGTCTGGACCTTTCCATTCTATTCCTGCCAGATTGATGGCCCCAGCAGCCCTTTGTCATTGTGCTGTCACTCCAGTCACATGCACTGGCTGCCTGCCCATCTCTGCCTGCCTTCTGGGCAGAAACTGGGAGCAGGAACCATAAGTGTATCGGTTATCTTTGTGCCCCTCCCCCTTACCTGGCACATAGCAGATGCTCGGTAATTGTTCATTGAATGACTCTTCAAACAAATAAATATTAGAGAACATAAATTATCTTTTTAGATATTTTTTTTGTCTCGCCAACCACTTGCCTTTGGTTGAGTCACTGGTTTTCAATTTGTTTTTAATGTATAGAATGCTTACTTTAAACAGTCCCATCTGGAAGACCGCAGCCCCCAGTATATAAAAGGATAATGAAGTGTGCTCGTCTTGTTCACATATAGTGGAGCTCTCAGAAAGCCCCGATACCACCTCCTTGCCTCTCTTCCGCCACTCCCCCAAGCTAAAATACACATTCCACTTCCCTCCACGTTTTACGTTTTTCACTTCTTTCAAGGCCCAGGACTCATCTTTCCTTATGAAAATTTCTCTCTGATCATCCCATCTATGGGGGCCTTACCCTTTTCTGGAAGCTCTACTGTCACGCTATTCTTTTGGCATAGACAGAGTATATACCAACAAATACTCTTCAAGGCTTCCTAAAGGCCAACCAAGTCCAGTGATATGCATTTTAAAGGCATTTTCCCATCTAATCCTCAGAGCAGTCTCGTGAGAGAGATGCTATCATTATCCTCATTTACTGATGAGGAAATAGAAGCTCAGAGAGGGGCACACCTGGGTGGTTCAGTTGGGTAAGCATCTGCCTTACACTCAGGTCATGATCCCGGGGTTCTGGGATTGAGCCCTGCATCTAGCAGGAAGCCTGCTTCTCCCCCTCCCTCTGCTTGTGCTCCCTCTCCTGCTCTCTCTCTCTCTGTCAAATAAATAAATAAAATCTTTAAAAAGAAGAAAAAGAAGCTCAGAGAGATTAAGCAATTTGCCAAGGTCACACCGCTATTAACTGGCACTGCTAGATTTAAACACGAGCTACTTAATTCAATGTTCCCTGTTCTAACGTGCCATTCTTCCATCTTTCCAACTAGATTGTAAACTCAAGTGTAGGAATTGTGCCTTTAATTCCGTCCCTCCTTGCTCTAGTCTTAATACAGTGTTTAGCCCTTAAGAAGAGTGCAATTAATTATTTTCAGAGATGAATTGGTACCCTGAAGTAGATTGCATAATTTCTCACCTTGTCCTGTTCTAACATCCATCCAGGTAGAAGCTGTTGGCTTCTGAATAGGTTCTGGTCTCACTCTCCTTCTCCCTAAAGAAAGTTGTATTTCTGAAGCTTGCAAAGACAGGTTTTTGCTGCTGAAAATATTAAGCACTTCCTGCAAAGGCTGGAAGCTAAGCAGGGGTTTCACAGGAGGGAAAAAACAACAGTGACCTCCTCAAATAGAGTGGGGAGGCTCTAGGCAGGAAACCAAAGGTACTGTCAGAACTGCTCTGGGGAGAAAGAGGGAAGACTGGAGAGGAAAGAGAGACTATTTAGATTTTTACCACTTGGGACCCTATCCCCAATTTAACTTCTGGACTAAATTTTAAAAACAGTTGAGTGGTAAAAAGCCCTGCTCTCTGTGAACTCTGGCCCCTCCCCCTATTTGGGATGTCACAGAGAAAAGCTACACATTGTGTGGAGCAGCCCCAGGAGGACGCCCAGCGGCCCAGGTGGGGTGATTGACTGTGGGAAGCCCCAGGGTCTTGCCTGCCTGCCACCCTCCCTGCACCTGCGCTGTGAATAAATAGAGGCCTGCCTTCTGCAGGGGCCCCTTCCTGACCTCCCCCAGACCTTCTCTCCTCTCACCATGGGTCCCCATACTTGAAAATTAACCACAGGCTTAAAGTGAAAGAGAAGATGGTTATGTGAGCCCCAAACAGGCAAGTGGAACTACACAATGAACGGACAACAGAGTCCTAATGAAATAGGCACCTCTGTATGCTAATTTTAGCATTTATTCCCTCTTAAGTAACCATTTTTTGTCTTTACTGCAGTCTGTGTAATAATATCGCTGAAATGTCAGGTGGTCAACCACACTTTCATTTTTTATGTTCTGATTTGAAGCGCTGAAAGTCAATTCAGTGATTTCCATAGAAGTCTCATTGCTCATGAAGTATTTACTTCAAGTACCTGTCTTTTCTTTGGAAATATGGTAAGTGGTCTTTGGTGACTGATGTATTTATAATATACATGGGTAACCAATATAGTTGGCTCTTTAATGACTTTCACAGAAAGCAAATGAGGACAAGAGCCATTTTTGTAAAACAAAACACAGGCACACATGCACATACATAAGCAAAATGTATTTTGAGAAGGGAAAGCAGGGTCCAGATGATAGTCATAGAGTATCTTCACAGACTTGTGCTTTTTGACTGAGGAAAACAAATATCTGTGTTCAAAACTAAAATTATTCTATCTGTTATATACTGTTGAGAGTTGTTATCATTATAATAGATACAAAAATTCAAAACAAAACCCCTCATTTAAATGCTGAATTGAAAATGTTCTGTGTTTTCAACCAGCCATTCTCCTGAGTCATCAGGACAGCTCTTCAGCCTATGTCCTTTTCTCTTTTCCCTTCTTATAAAAAAATTGGAATAGAGGATGCAAGACACAAAATAAAAACACATAGGCTGAAGGGAAATTATTTGTGGAGGGACAGAATAAATAAATGAATGAATACATAAATAAACAAACCTAATGGCAAAAGCCATTGCAAGTAAAGTCAAAAGACAAAAAGCAAAAGACAAAAAAAATTGCAAATTACATCAGGAAGGTCTTGTTTTTTAAAAGTATATAAAAAGTTCCAACAACTCACTATGAAAACCTCCAACAATCCAATGGAAAAACTGAGCAAAACAGATGAACAATTCACAAAAAAGGGGAACTAAATATGTTACTTCAAAGTAGGGAAAGATGCTTACTCTCATTTAAATAAAAAAATTAAAAAGAATAATTCTTTTTGGTGGAAGAAAGGGGGAAATATGTTGATGGAGGTAAAAAAATATACAACCTAAAGGAGGAAAATTTAGCCCCAATTCATCAACACTAACAGTGTATTTGCCCTTTGACCCAGTAATCACAATTCTAGGAATTTATCTTATGTATGTTATTTTACACATGTGAAATGACTTATGTACAAAGTTATTTACTACAACACCATAATAGCAAAAAGTATTTTAAAAATCCAAATGGTGGTCAACAGGTGACTAGTTAAACAAATTATGATACAGGTACACAATTCTTTATCTGAAATCCTGGGACTTAATGTAGTTTGCATGTCAGAACTTCTTGAAATTTAGAAAGCTAATGCACTGAATATACCATATATTATATAACACCTAGGAGGGTTCTGGGGCAATACTCACTAATCAAATAGATTCACATTTTGGCAAGAAAAATTATGAATAGTCATACTAAATGGGAGAAATGCAACTCATGTCAGTCCAAGTCATATTTTGCTACCAAATGAGTTTGCCACAAACTTAGGAAAATTCTTGGGTCTTCAGAGTTTTTTTTAAGTTAAGAGTTACAAATAGGAGGTTATAGGCATGTCTATCCACACAACAGAATACCATAACACTATTACTAAATTAAAATACAGTTTCTACACTAAACAATTTAGATGCTAGATTTAAAAAAAAAGACATAACCATTTGTGTACAAAAGGGGAAAAAGATTAAGGAATATATGTATTTGTTATTGTAGGCCAAAGATGGGTCTGAAAAGAGTACATGTATTTCTAGAGAGAGGAACTAGGAGTTCAGGAACTATGGATGAGAGCCAGACTTTTCACTGTATATGCCTGCATATCTGTTCTCTGTAAATAAATTAACTATTCATAGTAATTAATACACATTTACATGTTTAATTGCTAAGCAAAATGTGTGTATGGATTACCAATGGCTGTTCAGGCTTCGTCCTCATATGCAAGTTCTGAGAGCCCTCAGAGTGCCATGTAATAAATACCAAGTATGAGCCTGGCACTAAACTAGGTGCACTGCTCAGATTATAGCTGGTCATGTGAAGTAGGCATTAGTATCTCCATTTTGAGATGAGGAAACCGCAGTTCCAATTAAACTGCACAACAACAAGTAGTAGAGCTAGGATTCATACCCAGGACTGTATGACCTTGAGTTCTACAACAGAAAAGAATATTTGAAAATGAGAATTAGGTGGTTATCGACTGAGAACATTTGTGGAAGTTATGATTCTTTTCTTGAATACAGTTCCTGGAACATTAATGATTCTTCTCTGCTCTGACTCCTCTGAGTATTGCTTGTGATACAAAAACAGCAAAGCCTGCGATCAAAGGTCTGTGTCCCAGTTAAGGGCTGAAGAGGTGAACTCTTCCATTACAAAGAGTTGAAGCCCTGTGGGGCCCAGAGCAGACATGTCTGCCCATGTTGGATAAGCAGTCTTGTCAAAGAATGCACCGTCCTCTTCCCCATATTGCGCATGAGCACTGGCTGGGGAGGAAGGGGCAGGAAGGTGTTATAGATGGAATGTTTCTGTCCCCTCAAAATTCTTACGTTGAGACCTGAATCCCCAATGCATTGGTGTATGGTGATGGAATCTTTGAAAGATAATTAGGTTTAGATTAGGTCATGAGGGTGAACCCTTAATGATGAGATAAGTGTCTTTTTAAGAAGAGACATGAGAAAGCTTGGTTCCTTGCTCTGCTTTCCATTCTGTGAGGTGGCAAGTAGACGGTCTTCTGAAAACCAGGAAACATTAGCCCTGATGGCACCTTGATTTTGGACTTCCCAGTCTTCAGAACTGGGAGAGATAAATAAATGTTTGTTAAGCCACTCAGTCTAAAGTCATTTATTATGGTAGCTTGAGCTGACTTTAGCTGTGGAAAGACTCACCTTCTGGTCTCAAGTACTGTATATTTGCAAGTACAGTTCGAAATTCATCCAAACCAGCAAATACTAATTAGACTTGTCTTTTCAGTTATTATGCCCTTTTTTTCATGGTTGAGAAAAGCAAAGTAGGACAGTGCAGACTATTCCTAGGAGCAAGTACATGGTATAGTGTGGACCCATTGATGTGGGACAGACTGATGGGTTGGGGTTGGCTCCAAAACACAGAGTCTCTCCTTTCCCAGAATCCCAATAGGCCACACATCTCCTAGTCTTATGTCCATATCCACCAGGAACAGGAACCAGAGAGATAGTTTGAATTAAGCTGACCTTTAACCAATAACTCCAGAAGAATTAAGGAAGAAGTGATGGTTTCTGACACTTGGAAGCTGAACTTCTAGTGTGACCAACCACCAATATTCACCCTGGGACTATCCTGTTTTCTCACTGGAAGTTCTACAACCCAGGAAACCCATCAGGAATGGACAAATCAGGATGACTGGTCACCCTGCCTACGTTTCAATCCCAGGTCCACCACTTCCCAGCTACGTGAACTTGAGCAAATTCTGAACTATTCTGTGTCAGTTTCTCTGTATGTAAGGTGGAGAGAGTAAGAGTACCTGTTCCACAGGGTTGTTATGAAAGTTTATATTTTTAGAGTACTTAGAACAGTGCTTGGTAAGAGCTGCATAAATGTTTGTTAAACAAAATAAATCACATTAAACTTTGTTGAGTCTTACTGTCACTGTTTACAACCAATGGGTGCAGCAAGGCATTGAGCTCTCTTGAACTGCATGACTATGTTGGTGGAGACAGAAGCACGAGGCTGCAAGTAGCTTTCCTCAAGATAGTTATTCTGTGAGTCACTAGGTTATGACACCAGAGCAAGAGATCAGCATTTCCTTTATCTCCACATCCTCACCCACACTTGTTATTTCTTGAGTTTTCTATGTTAGCCATTCTGACAGGTATAAAGTGGTATCTCATGCACTGTTGGTGGGAATGCAAACAGGTGCTGCCACTGTGAAAGACAGTATGGAGATTCCTCAAGAAATTAACAATAAAATTACCATAGGATTCTGTAATTCCACTACTGGCTATTTACCCAAAGAAGACAACAACACTAATTCAAAATGATACATGTACCCATAAGTTTACTGCAGCATTATTTACAATAGCCAAGATATGGAAGGAACCCAAGTGTCCACTGATAGGTGAACAGATAAAGAAGAGATGGTGTGTGTGTGTGTGTATATATATATACATATATATATATGTGTATATATATAGTCATGGAATATTACTCAGCCAGAAAAAATGATGAACTCTTGCCAACTGCAACAACATGGATGGACCAAGAGGATAAATGCTTAGTGAAATAAGAAAGACAAATACCATATGATTTCCCTCATAGGCAGAATTTAAGAAACAAAACAAAACAAACAAAGAAGAAAAAGAAACAAACAAAAAACAGGCTCTTGAACACAGAGAACAAACTAAGTTGCCAGAGGAGGGATGGTGGTAGGAAGGTGAAACAGATAAAGGGGATTAAGAGTATGTTTATATAATGAGCACTAATAAATGTATAGAATTGTAGAATCAGTATCTTGTATACCTGAATCTAAGGCAACACTGTTTGTTAATTACATATATAGATACATATACACAAACGCAGAAGCCAGTATTTCATGAGCCCCAGCTCAGCTTACCTTTCTGATCCTTACTGGTTCAAACCTCTTGCCCTAACTGATTGGCACATAATAGGCTCACAGCAAATATTTATTAAAGGAATGTATAACTTTTTTACTCACATGGGCCTATCTAGCGGTGCTGGAAGGAGGTTTTTGTTTGGTTGGTTGCTTAGTTGGTTGGTTGGTTTGGTTTGGTTTGGTTTTTGTTTTGTTTTATTTTTTGGTTTGGGGGGTTTTTGTTTGTCTATTTGTTTGTTTGTTTTTGTTTTGCTTTCTCTTGTTTATTTGCAAAGGCGTATAACTAATAACTAATCTTAATTTCAGGCATTCTGCTTACCCATGATGAGCTTTCCTGATATTGTAAAACAAAGCAACTGCAGAGAAGAGAAGAGGGTCCTCTCCTTAGGTAGTTATTTATGGTTCTGATCTGTGGGTAGCCTGAACACAGAAATGCACGCATCAGTCATAAATCGGTCAGCGCTCTGGACACCTGAAGCCTTGAGAGCCTGCAGCGCGGGCTCAGCAGGCTGCTTGTGCAGAAAGTTTGCACAGTCGTTCACACTCACACATTCAGTCACTTCCCTGCCTGCCTGGGCAAACCTGCCTGCATTCTGGAGACCCGCCAGGACACATGGGTCTGCCTGCCTGCTGGGTTCCACCCCAGCTGAGTCCTGAGTCAATGGTGGGGCCAGTGGCCGAACCACAGACCTCAAGATGTGCAGGCAAGCCTTGCAAAAGTCTCCACTCCTGCACTGCTTAACCAGCAGCATATGTTTTTTTGGCTAAAAGGTGTTTAAATGAAATCATTTTTTCCATATTACTTTGAAAAGTTTATTTCATCAGCATGAAAATGTTTAATAATATTATTTGGGGGTTTAAAAAAATAAATCATCATTTTGAAGATGTTTCTTTTTTATTCACTCAGGGAAAAGAACACAGTGATATTTAATCCTTTCCTTAAATGATGCAAGTGACTTCGACTTTAGATGAACAGGGCTTTGGGACTCAAACAGCACGAATGTCTGTGCCAAAATAGAGAAAGGAAGACTTGTTCCCTACAGACCCGTACTGGCGTAAGGTGACTGGTTGGGTTTGGTTTGAGTGATGATTGTAATAAAATAGAGCAGGCCCCCGACCCAGGCAGCTTTGCAAGGTCATGATGAGCCACAAGGAGAGTATGTGCCAATGCCACCATCCCAAGGCTGGCAAATTCTAGAACTATTTATCACCACCCTTTCCCAAGAGAGCCACATTCCATTGAGGGGGCAAGCACTTCAATAGAGAAGCTCTAGGGACCCCTGGAGGGCTGGACGGGGTGGGGGATACAGTCTCTGGCCTCCCCTTTCATTCAGCAGAAAGCATCCCTCTCTGATCATTTTCACCCTGAGCAATAGTATGGGACGCTCCAAGTTACTGTCCCAAACAGGCCTACTCCTGGCATGTGTTCTAGGAGGCTGAAGACAAAGAATATAAAGGGAGGCCTGCCCAGTGTAGGTCTAGACACTTAGGTTATGCAGCATGCTAACAAACTATCAAATAGGTCTACTCTTCTCTCTTAATAGATAAACCTGGAAGGCCTACTATTCCATATTCAAAATTTATAGACTACTCAGAGTTCAGCACTTGACCCTGGAGGCTTAGGGAAAGCAGCACCCTGTCACCCGGATCCTGGCCTATGATCCATCCTACCACCCTTTCCTTCCCTGGTTCTGTCCAGCATCACCAAGGGCTGACATCCCATCCCTCACCCCCAAGCTCTGCCCTCACTGCCTACACAGCCCGCATTGGCCACACTCCTTCAATGCCAGACACCAGTTTGCATACAGACCCCGGAAAGTGGGTGGAGCTCATTTGAGCCGCCATCCCGGGTCCTGTGTCCTGACTATCTAGGAACAATCTAGAAGAGGGGGTGTAGGTTCTGAGTGGTCACAGGAACCCTGTACTCTGGGGGCAGAAGCAGGCAGAGGAGAGCCAAGAGGAGGTCTCTAAAGAGCAGGACCTATATCTGGTCTCATGCCCAGATCATCAGTACTGAAGAGAGGATAGAAAGCAACCGGCAAAGGGTATGACAGGGCAATGCCTGGTCAGGCTGCTGAGCACTTTGATTCAGGGGCAACTTTTGTTTCCATGAACTGAAGGGAGAGGTAGGGAGAGGAGAGGAAGGGACACTGAAAGGTCTGAGAGATGCTCTGCTCAAGGGACATGAATGAAAGAAGACAAGCATTTAACTTTAACAGGATGAAACAGGGTCAACTATTTGGGACTTGGCATGAGCTGAAAATGGTGGATCAAATTTTTATCTCTGGAGATATGCCCTGTCTTTCACAAACGCGATGTCAAAGAAAGGTCAGACATTAAAGTAACCACAAGGAACCTAAAAATATGTTCTTCCTGGCTGTAGAACTTTGAAGAGCTTTTCTTTGTAAATGAAGGGGAGGTGGGTGGGGTCTTAATCAAGTCATTTTTCGAAGTCCTAATGGTTTTCAGGTTTTCTCAATAACTTTCTATAAAACCAAAAGATGCAGATGAATTAAAAGAAAAAAGATAAGCACATATGGGACAAAAATAGTATTCAAAACTTGAGGTTTGGTAAAAGAAATTCTGAACAGAGTAGCGAACAGAAGTCTGTGTGTTAATGAGAACAAATGAGACACCAATGGAACAGGAAGCAGAGAGGTGATCTCATGTATAGCCTCTGGAGACTGTAAGTTATGAGGAAAGCACCGTATTTAGTCAACACTTTGTTCCAAGAGATTCAATCTTACTCTATTTACATTAAATCCTGTCCGTATTCTATTAAACAACTTGTATTTCTTCATGTCCCTTCCCCTTTTGGGAGAATCACAAAAGACCTTTCTTTTCTCCTCTGTGCCCTTCATCTTGTCCCCACAACCCAAATGGTTGTGAGACACAGTGGGGACAGATTGTTATGAGAATGAGGTACCTCCAGACTTGGGTGGAGAGGTGAACAGAGTATGAAAAGAAACTCCATAGCCAAGAATTGAGAGAAGAGGCCAAACTCAGGGAGAAATTTTAGATTTCAAGAGGTTGAAGAACTTACTATAAAAGCAAGAGTGCAAGCCAGAAAGAGACTGCAGACCCACAAGTACTGAACCCTGCTTTAGGCACTGGGGTCAAAGCACAGCCCCGCTGTCATTATCCCTGTCCAGGGTAGGGCCCCAAAGCACAAGAAGATGACAATCCACCAAGGAAATGTGAAGAGCAGCATGAAAATAATTATGGGTTGGAAGGATTTCCTCCAAAGTCTTAAATGTATATAACCTGGCCAAGTGATCACATTGCTAAGAGGAAATACGATAGCGGTGGATAAGAAACAAGCATCCAAAGGGCATAAATAAAGGCTTAGACTGCTCCAAGGGAAACATAAATTCAGTGATGCGATGGAAAATATAGGCTCACTATGAGGAGAATTACTATATTGGGAAGACCTATTAATCTGTTGACAGTTTCTCAAAGAAAGTGATGGCAGCCTGCTAATTTGCCTCATTTGAAACCAGTCTGTACAAGGAATTGGAAAATCTATCTCAGGGAGCAGTACTGAGCAGTAGGCGAGGGATGAGTTGCTCTCGTAAATCTTGTTCATTTTTCATCTTGATGATTTTTCTCCCTTGTTTCCTCTCATTCTCTTTTCCATTCTCTTGCCAAGCCCCCCTCAGATCTGCAAAATCCTCTTCTATGGAAAACTTTCTCAGCTAAGGGAAGGGGGTGCTAATCCCAAACCAACGAATGGCTTGGGATTACGAGAGGGGTCAGCAGTTGGTCTGTATCTCCCAGACCCTCCAAAGCTCAGAAAAGCGGCTTTCGTCTCAGGTTATCCTCCGCAGACCTGGGTTGCCTGTACCTTTGCTGTTGGGTACCTTGGGAACATACTCTAAAGATGACAATTTTTCAGATCAGGAGTTGAAACCCCAGTTCAAAGGGCTGAAGCAGTCCAGGTGAGCTAAGAGACTTTTTCAGCTCTGGTAAGAAGACAGAGCAACAGTCTCTCACACCTTTACAGCAGGAGTATGGCAATTTCCCTAATGCTTTTTCAAGGGCTTTCATTTTTATCCAAATAGTTCCAGTATTGCCAAGTAAAAGGAAAGGTGTCGCTATCGTCCAAACTATAAGTGAGCAGTATAGTCTTATGTGAATCCAACTGAAAGAGAATTTTGCTGGAAGGTCCAAATAGCAAACCACTTTTTTCCAGATGTCAGAAAGCGGGAAGTCTGTGTGAAGAAAAGTACAGCATTGTGGACTTTTTATCTGGTATATCTATGGAAGGACACGGATGAAAGCCCTCGTAAAGTAAATGTTTGCTTCAGCTTGTGCATCTTTGTGCTATAAGGGTAGCCCCAACAGCCCCTAATTTAGTATTTCAGAGATACACTCTTGTGAGAGGAGGCAAAACCGTTCCGGGAAAAACAAGACTTGGACCCTAGTTTTTATTTACTGAAATAAAGATAACAGAAATAGATAGGGATGGAGAAAATGGTCTTGAAATATGTTGCATGTTATAAACCTGTTGCCAGCACTTAAATAAAAAGGAGATGTAAAGAAGAAAAATCCCTGCTCAGAGTCCCAGGGGAGCAATAACGGTCTTTGGGATCTCTGCTGACACAGTGGATACACACTCAAGACGTCTTCGGGGATGAAGTGTTCTGTGGCTAAAAGGAAAACCAAATCCTTAAGCTAAGAAAGAGTCACACTATGTGGAAGCAAAACCACGTGAGGCTTGGTTGATTGTTTCTCGTGAAGAACTTAGCACATTTTCCTATACTTAGGAGGCACCTAACATGAATAATAAAACCCGAAGAATGAATTAGATACAACCTGACACAAGATTTATTCTCTGGAGCACATAAAGGGCTCAGCTTACCTTCCCACCCTCCTTCACCTGCATTCTTTCCTCACTGCTTCTTTTCTGAGACCATGCCCCCTGCTTGTCTCCTGTAATTCCTCCCCAAACCCAGTATTCTGGACCAGATGTGTGTCCTCCATCAGAAAGAAAGTTCTACTCTGTTCCTTCCAAGTCGGTCCATACACCTGCCATCCTCCTGGGGTTCTAAGTCTTCTAACACCTACGGGGCACCTTGTTCTTTAATAAGTGTGCTGGCTGATGGGAGACCCAGCATACTCTGTGATATCTCTGGAGTTTCATGGGGAGCTTACGTTCTGAAAGCCACTTCTGGCTCTAATTTCTGCTACTGAATTTCCTCTCTCTCTCTCACATCTGTTTCTCACCTCTGGAGTGGCTGCTCCTTTTCAGTACTATATGACCTTGGGCTAGGCATCCTCCTGATTCCATTTATCTCTAATGCTTCAGACTTTTACTGAAGGTTGGGGTTTGTGAAGTCAGGAGATCAACTGCAAATACAGAATGGCACAGAAAATAATTTAAAATTAGACACCTTGTGCCTAAAATTTCTGTGGCCATTCTCACCGCCAAAATGATTATCACCCATACCTATATGTCTTCTGTCCCCTTACTTGTTCCTCTCTCTTCCACTTGCTCCCTTCTCCTCTACTGACTCTCAAACTCCTGAACCCCTTGCTCAGTCCAACCAGGGAAATTCTGAAATATTTCAGGAGGTAGGGCAAGACAATATTCTAGATTCTAAAGCCAGACTGCCTGAGAATTTCTAGCACTATTGTTTAAGTGCTGTCTGACCTTGGGCACATCTCTTAACCTCCCTGTGCCTCCATCTCTCATGCGGAAACTGGGAATAAGAATAGGCCCTATTTCAGAGGTTTGTGCTGAGGATCAAGTAAATATATATAAAGCACTACTCTAGTGTCTGGCACATAGTAAACTTTCTCTAAGTGTCACTGTCATTTTGTTTATTTCACCTGGTATCTTCCTGACCACACTCTTGTTTCTTTTTCACTACTGAATGGTCTAAACAAAAATAAGCTTATCCTCTACAGAGACTCTGTCCACCAATCTTCCTAAATGGTTAGCCACAAACTTTTGGGAAGTAACTGGAAGAAGCAGACACTACTGGTAGACCTTCCTGGAAGAGTCATTCTGGACTATAATACTACCTGATACTACCACTCACTCATTCACTTTCCTCTACTCAACAGCAGTTACAGTGCACCATATTGGTTTAGTTTTCTAGGGCTGTTAATAAGTACCACAAACTTATTATTGAGGGGCATCTGAGTGGCTCAGTTGGTTAAGCCTCTGCCTTTGGCTCAGGTCATGATCTCAGAGTCCTGGGTTTTGAGCCCCACATCAGGCTCCCTGCTCACGGGGAGCTGCTTCTCTCTCTCTCCCCTGTTTGTGTGCTTTCTCATTATTTTTTTCTCTCTCTCTCTGTCTCTCCAAAAAATAAAATCTTAAAACAAATAAACACAATAAAACAAAACAAAAAACTAGGTGGTTTAGCACCACATAAGTTTATCATTTCATAGTTCTAGAGACCAAAGTCTGAAATCAACATGTTGGCAAGGCCATGCTCCTTGCTGAAGATGGTAGAGAAGGATCTGATCCTGGCCTTTCTCCCGGGTCTGGTAGCCACAAGCACTCCCAGGTCTGGAAGCCACAAGCACTTCTTGCTTGCAAATAGCCATGTTTTCACATCATTTTCCTTCTGTTCACGTCTTTTTCCAAATTTCTCCCCTTTTTATAAAGGCACAGTCATTTTGGATTAGGGCCCACCCTAGTGACCTCCCCTTAACTTGAGCAACTGAAAAGATCCTATCTCTAGATGAGGCCATGTTCATAGGTACTGGGGGTAAGGACCTCAACATCTGTAGGGGGGACATCATTCAAGCCCTAACATACATCTAATATATTCCAGAACCTCTAGGTACTGCAAATAGAGCAACGACAAAAACAGTCTCCGCTATCATGAAGTTCACATTCTGCCTGGAGAAGACAATAAAGATAAGAAGTGTCAGGTAATGAGTAATGCCATGAAAAAGCATAAACAATGCTAAGAGGGTTGAACATCATGGAGGGCACTGTGTTGCTGTTTCGTATCAGGTGATCAGGAAAGACCACTCTGAGAAGTTGACCTCCAGCCGGAGACCTGGAAAGTGAGGGATGAAGTATAGGGACACATTAGAAAGAGAGCTCCAGGCAGAAGGACAAGATGTTCAAGGCCCTGAAAGAGCAATGCCTGGCTTCTCAAGACATAGCCTAGAGGCTGTTGTGGTAGCAGAGAAGGCAGTGGGGAGAGAGGCCAAAGGAGATGGGGTCAGAATGGAATGGGGACTCAGGGTGTGGCACAGAGGGTCTGGTGAAGAGCCATGGTTAGTTCCCTTTGCCTTTTGCACTGAGCTCTATGGGGTCATAGTCCATTCAGGCTGCTCTGATGAAATACCACTGATCAGGTGGCTTATAAACCACAGAAATTTATTTCTCGCAGTTTTGTAAGAGTAATGCTGAGATCACAGTGCCAGCATGGTTGAGTGAGGGCCCTGTCCCAGGTCACAGTCTACTCATTGTGTTCTCTCTCCCCGGGTGGAAGGGGGAAGGAGCTCTTTCTATATTTTATATTTTATTTTATTTTATTTGATATTTCCTATATTTTATAAAAGAACTAATTCCCCACAGGAGAGCTCCACCCTCATGACCTCTTGACTTTCCAAGGACTCCACCTCCTAACACTCTCAGCGTGGGGATTAGGATTTCAACATATGAATTGGCAGGGGAGGGGAAGGGAAGGGAACAAATAAGGCAGACCACAGCAGAAGGGAAGTCTCTGGACTTCCCAACTGCTTAAAGCAGAGGAAGCAAATCTGACCTCTGTTTTAGAAGCCTAACTCCAGTTTCTCAGTGAAGAGAGACTAGTAGCTTGTCAGGGGTAAGAACAAGGGTAGCAGCCATGACCCTACCTTTACATGGAGATCTGGGTGTTCTTCAACCCCTTAGGCTCATGTAGGGAGGCAGGAATAGTTAAGTACCCTTTGCCCCTTCTTCTAGAAACAGAATCCCTATTTCTTGTGGGGGTACCTACTTCATGTAGGTCAGGTGTTCCTGCCCCTCCCAACCCCAGCCACAAGGGTAGATAGGTTTTTAGGCCTTACCAATTGGAGAACTGCCCGGCTCTGGTTCCACGGCTCACAGATGAGGCTGGACCAAGTGGAAGCTGGACCAAGCCCTTCCCTAGTTTGGTTGCATCTGAGGCCTGGGCTTACTGAGCCATAGGCAGAGAGGCTGGGGTTCCTGGTCACACTTACCACGCTCACCACCGAGACAGAGCTTATCAAAGAGATAGGAAGCAAACGAGCCCTTGAGCCCTCACTGTGTGAGGACGACTTAAGGGCTGCAAATCCTCACAACTACTGTATGAAGTGTGTGATATTATCACACCCTTTTACAGATGAGGAATGAGACATGAACAAGTTATTTAAAAAAATAAAAAGTAAAAAATAAAACCTCCCCAAGACCATAATGCTAGGAAGTAGGACAGCCTAGATTCAAACCAATAAACTTTGGTCCTAAGAGCCCAAATAATTCTTTTTTTTTTTAAATTATTTATTTATTTGACAGAGATCAGAAGTAGGCAGAGAGAGAGAGGAGGAAGCAGGCTCCCTGCTGAGCAGAGAGTCTGATGTGGGGCTCGATCCCAGGACCCTGAGATCATGACCTGAGCTGAAGGCAGAGGCTTTAACCCACTGAGCCACCCAGGCGCCCCAAGCCCAAATAATTCTTAATCCTCACTCAGATTAAGGAAGATCTCAGGACTGCAAGAGGACAAGAGGCCTTGGAGATGATCCAGTCCAGTGGTCCTCAACTCTAACAGACTTAACACTCTTTTTTCCTAACATCTCATTTAGTATTCTGAAATGAACTCCACAGACAATATAGTTTACCTGCACACATAATTTTTAAACAGCTAACACCCTTCTCTAATTATAGAGTAAAAATTAAAAGAATTTATAATTTAAGAAGACATGCATTTCACTATATAAATGTTCAAGCATAACTACTCCAGAAGACATAAAGTCAGATGACTGTATCAGGAAAAACTGAGGTTTTTGAAATGGGAAAAAAAAAAAAAGTATAGGTTGTTGAGAGTGCTGCTTGGCACACTTTTCTGGATTATCTCTACTTCTCATTTGTTGCCTTTGAGCTAACAACTCTGTAAAAGAAAAACAGCGGCACTGCATGTCGTTCTCATTCATAGAAAGGGAAAATGCGTCTAGTAGAGTATAACTAACTGATACTAACTGATTATTTCCCTGTGGATACTGATCAGTTTTACTTCTATTCCTCTACTTATAAATTTACCTCAGCAATTAACTGATGGGTTAAATAAGATTATTTCACACAGGGTGTATTAGGGTTCTCCAGAGAAACAGAATATATACATAATAATATATATTATTATGTGTCACATATATTTATATATATCATATAAATATCATATATAATATATATAATATATTATATAATTATATAATTTACATATTATATAAATATATTATATATAATTAATATAAATATATATTATATATAATACATTTGTATTATATTTATATTACATATATAAATATAATATATAAATAATATAATTTTAAATTAATATATAATTATTGCTATAATTATAATTATATATAATATAAAATTATATTTATATAATTTATGTATATGATTTATATATAAATATTACATATAATTAATGTATTATATATTAAATATATATGATATTTAATATAGGAATTGGCTCACATATTTTATGGAGGCCAAGAAGTCCCATAGTCTTTCATCCACAAACCGGAGAATTAGAAAAGCTGGTAGTATAATTCAGTCCAAGTTCAAAGGCCTGAGAATCCAGGGCTGATGGTATAAGTCCCAACCTGTGTCCAAAAGAACCAGGAGCACCCGTGTCCCAAGGCAGCAGAAAATGGATGTCTCAGCTCCAGCAGAGAAAGTGAACTTGCCCTTCCCCCACCTTCTTCTATGCAGGCCCTCAATGGCTGGATGATGGTCTTCTCTACTCAGTTCCCCGATTCAAATGCAAATCTTTCCCAGAAACATGCTCACAGATGCATCCAGGAATAATACTTTACCAGATATCGGGGCATCCTTTAGCCCAGTCACGTTAACACATAAAAGGAACCATCACAAAGTTTCATGACACAGATGAATGAAAGTCATAATTGCAAGCACTTTCAAAAATTAGACTTCAACCTGCCTAGATGTAAAATTACTGCAAAGTAGGAGTTAGAAATCAGACTAATGAAGACTCAAACACCAGGTTCAGTATTGCCATAGGTGATATCATTTTCCAAAATAGTGAACAATTCCTGGTAAAGTGCTGAATAAAACAAACACCACCTTCCCTGAATATACGTCTTGGAAAAGTCTTGTGTTTACTAAAACTAAAGAAGTATTTGTGTGTTTGTGTACATAGGGTCAAGTGTACAGTCTACCTGTAGATAATTATGCATATCTGAGTTTAGTTCTAAGCTTGGATAACTATAAACAGTTTTCTACCTACATGAATGTCCAAGCCATTAGGAAGTTGTGTGGGTATGAGATCATTCTTCATTGTGCAAAACTGTCCTGGGAATAGCAGGTCACTTAACATCACTAGCCTCTGCCATAAGCCACTAGTTCACCCCAATTACTACAACAACCAAAAACAACCCCCAAATTTCCAAAACCCACCACAGAGGGTATGGCCCCTATTGAGAACCACTGATCCAGTCCAAAAATACACTTCAGGTTCTTAAATCTCCTCTGTAACATCTTAAGCAAACTCAACAAATACTTGTTGAATGAATAGAAATATGAATGAAGAAAAGTGTGGAATGGTTGAATACTGAAAGCTCTAGAGAGTAATTACTTGTCAGTAAACAAATTCCTTTTTTAGGCATAGAAAATTTCCCAAGGCAACCATGCACTTACAAATATTTGTTTTTTATGGATTCTTAGACTACTCAATCCTTTCTTGAATTTGAAACTTTAAGTTAGGTAGAGAAGTACTAATGAGTTACAGTGACATAACTAAACCTTGGGGGAACCTTATTTATTCTTTTCTTCCACCTCTTTCTTTTCAGTCTTATTGGCAAAGGCCAAGGTCCATACCTTGTAGTATAAAAATACTCCTGTCTCCAGAACCACATCTTCAGAAAGCAATGAAAATCACCTGCCCTCATCTTAATGCCCTATAAGAGGACTCAATTGCCTTCTGCACAATAATAAAACTCTAATAAAGGCTTTGATGTCTTCCACGGATGAATTGTTCTCACTACAAGCCCTGACTTCTTTTCTTCACCCTATTCCAGCAATGTAGGCTACCCCTCTGCTTCTCTGCCCACATGACAAGGTCTTGCTCCTTTCCACTTGATTCAGATCACTGTTTTGAGAATAGACCAGCTAATGCTATTCACACAGATAGTTCTCAAAACTGACTGTGCATTAGAATCACCTGAGGAGTTTTTAAAATCTTGTTAATGAAGCGACGCCTGGGTGGCTCGTCAATAGAGCATCTGACTTGGTCTTGGCTCAGATTATGATCTCAGGGTCTTGAGATGGAGCCCATGTAGGACCCTGTGCTCATCGGGGAGTCTGCTGGAGATTCTGTCTCCTTCTCCCTCTGCCCCTCCGCTCGCTTGTACACTCTCCCTCAAATAAATAAATAAATCTTTTAAAAAATAATAACAATAAAATAAAATCTTATGAGTAGGATCCACCCAAGACCCATTAAACCAAAATCTCTCTGGGGTTGGAACCTAGGCACAAATACCGTAAAAACTCTTAAGAGATTCCCAGCGCTCAGCCAAGCTTGAGAACCACTGCCCAAATGCCACACACTCCACCTGTATTTTACTGTTTGAACTCTATCTGTTCCACCTGTGAATGGTTTTCTGGCATCAACTTGTTCTCTTCCTCCCAAGATAAGAGGCTCTCAAGACCTCTCAACATTAAATCACCTGGGGATCTTGTTCAAATGTGAATTTTGATTCAGGAGGTCTGGTGTAGGGGCCTAAGATTATGCATTCTCAACATGGTCCAAAGTGTCCCAAAATACACTTAGAAAATATAAGCTCATGTAATACTCCTATCTATGTTATGTAACATATGAATTATTTTAAAGATAAGAATTTCAAGGCATGAAGAAGGAGAAGTCTGTTCCTTAACTGTTTCTCTGAGAAGATGATTTGAACTCCTCCTAGGGGCAACTATTTTTTACTGTACCTATATCTAAATAAATAATTTGATTAAAAATTATTACAGGATGCCTGGATGGCTCAGTCCGTTAAGTGCCTACCTTTGGCTCAGGTCATGATCCCGGAGTCCTTGGCTCAGGTCATGATCCCGGAGTCCTGAGATCAAGTCCTGCACTGGGCTCCCTGCTTAGTGGGGAGTCTGTTTCTCCCTCTACCCCTCTCCACTGCTTGTGTTCTCTCCCTCTCTCCCACATTGTCTCATGCTCTCTCTCTCTCTCTCAAATAAATAAATAAAATCTTTTAAAAAAATAAAAAATAAAAAGTATTAAATGGAAACCTCAATGAGATAACACTTCACATCCATTAGGATGGCTACAGTCAAAATTAATGTAAAATAACAAGTGTTGGTGAGGGTGTAAAAAAAAAATTGGAACCCTCATACACTGCTGGTATGAATATAAAATGATGCATCTTCTTTGGAAAACCATCCTCAAATAATTCAACATAGAGTTATCATATGACTCAGCAATTCCACTCCTAGGTATATGCCCCAAAGAATTAAACAAAACCTCGTACACAAATGTTCATAGCAGCACTATTTACAGTTGCCAAAAAGGTGGGAATGCCCCAAATATCAAATGATGAATTCATCTACTGAGGAATGGGTAAACCAGATGTGGTATATCCATACCACACAGGATTCTCTAGCTACATAAAGGAATGAAGTGCTGATCCATGCTACAACATGGACGAACCTCAACACCATGCTAACTGAAAGAAGCCAAACACAAAAGACCATATATTGATGATCCCATTTATACAAAATATTGAGAAGTAGGTATCCATATAGATAGAAAGAGTAATGGTTGCCAGAAACTGGAAAAAAGAGAAATGAGAGCGACTGCTTGGGTACAGAGTTTCCTTTCTGTGTGATAAAAGTATTTTGGAACTAGATAGAGGGGGAGGTTGTACAACATTGTGAAAGTACTAAGCATCACGAATTGTACAGTTTATTTTTTATTTTGAGTAGAGTTGACACACAATGTTATATTAGTTTCAGGTGCACACAGTGATTCAACCGTGGCCTTGCTGGCTAATTTCATATCTTCCACCATGAGGCAAAAAGCAGCCATGTTGTTATGACTGGCAGTATCACGGCTCTTCAGAGCCCATGTGTATTTAAACATTTTAGGTCTTGCCCCTGCATTTATTTGATGATGATTACTTCATAATCATGTGAATATTGGCTTCTCATGACTCACTCCAAGACTGTTACTGTACCTGATTCATAGATGATGACCACAAATACAAGTCTTATCCAGAGTATGTTGGCAATAATTTGTTTTCCGATCATATTAAATTTACTGTTCAGAATTTTGAAGAATAAACATAGAAAAATACATCTTCCAACCATGTCTGCTCCGGCACCATTTACACTTGTAATGTCGGCATTCCTGCAATGTGACTCTTCCAGTGTTGGCTGTACCCCTGCTTTTCATATCCTGCCACCACAAAGGGGATAAGAAGGGCCTGTGGGCAGACTGATAAAGAGTGGTCTCATTCACACAAGAAATATTATTCCTTCACCCTGAGCAACTGAAGACTGACTTGGGCGAGTATGACGTCACCACAGCAAGTTGACACCACAGGAGAGGACACTTGTTGGCAGGGTCACTTGTCACTGATGAGTGATGATACTGAAATCCCTTATAGGATAAAGGCAATGCTGCCGGCTTGGGTCTGAAAGTGGTAGTAGTTTGGGGGCTAGTATGGCCCTCTCTGTTCTCTTCAAAGCTGACTTGTCTGTTTGGTATATGAAAGAAGGGATCCGTATACATCCACCTCTCTAGACTTAACAGCTTTCTTTCTCTTTAAATTTTAAGTTTAAAAAGCAAGATCGAGTCATGGGTCTTTAGCAACACAATCTTGGGGCTCAACCAAATCTGAGTTTTGATTTTCAAATGAAGGCAAATTGTTGCAAATAACAAAGTGGATATTTCCAAAATGCAAGATCCTGATGGCTAAATATCTGTCTCCCCTTCACCAATATAACATTCGTATTTGCCTATTATCTTTCAAACTTAAAAAGAAACAATAATCTTCTGGGCACCCCAGTGGGATGAGTCCTAAGGATAAAATGAACTTTAAAACATTCTAAAACTATCTGTTGCTATCATACTGTTAGTAGTAGAGCTGATACTATAATTCAGAAACTGTTGTATGCAAAGGAATAATTTTTTAAAATTCTGACAGAAAATATAGGCTAAGAAAAAATATGTTGGATGTTGGAAAATGTGTTTAAATGGTGAAATGTCTAGAATTATCAAAGTTCTGAAAAATGTTTAAATTGTCTAAGTTGTATAAAGCAGTACTATTTGAAACATACTAATATAGACTATAAAAGGCAAATGTAAACAAGCTGCATGTATTTTTGTGACCCAAATATTTTCTTTCTTTCAATTTTTTGTCAGTGTAAAATAAGAGTGAGAACAGAGTGGGAGAAAGTGTGAAAGGCCGTGATGACACAGTAAAATCACCAGCCTCACTGCAGGTGACCTCATCTCCTTACCATATTAAGTACTAACTTAATCATCCACTCTCCTGACTGTCATGAACTCACAAAATGTAAGGCTTCTAAAGATCAGACTAGGTGATGTATTCATTTCCCCCTTTCTCCCAGGTAAGTAAACTAAGGCTTAACCAGGTATACACAAACTCAGAGAACAAGGAAGCTTGAGATGAAGTAGTATCACAACCAAAACCAGGATGTGGGACTAGTCCCTTTGCCAATCTACTGTACCAAACTTCACTTCATTACACCAACAAGGCATTTCAGCACTGTGTGGAAGGGAACTGCACACTTTCACCACTACAGAGTGAAAGAACAACTTTCTGTCTGGAAAGGTGATATTTCAAAGTCAACCAGATAGAAACCGAAGTGAAAAATATTGACTTGTTTTCACAGTAACATTCTGCTGTCCTCTCTGGTGTGGAAAAACACTTCACTGGAGTCTCCATGGAATGAACATTGCCCTTCCCTGCAGCAGAGTGTGAGGTGATGCAAGGCAAATGCTACCAATGGGTCACTTGTGCAACTCTAAGCATTTTCCTCTTCCCTCTATTGGTTCCATGGAGTTAGAAATGCTTTTGAGATAACACAGACCTAGACTCAGATCAGATATGGAAGGTCCAAGTTTGCACCCTCCCCTGATTTTAGCAACATGCCTTCAAAACCTTGTTTTCAATGTCCTGACAGACAGCAGGGAAGGAAATTACATTTTTCTCCTCTTTATCAATTTTATGACTTTCTTCTTTGTTGACTTACAGCTCTTTGACATTTATTCTGGAAATTTCCCTTAAATCAGCAGGGAAAAAAAGAAAAGTCTGAAAGATTCCAAGAAAACTTTTTACTTGTATAGATCTGGGACCCACATTAAGAACTAATATCCTTACTTACAGGAAGCCAGGGCCATGGAAATGGCCTAACCCTTGAACTGCGGCAAAGATTTTTTAGTTGTGGCCTATAAAACAGGGTCAATGACCATCATTCTTTGGTTTCCATGACTCTGACAACCCTCCCCAGTAGTTTTTCATAAATCTTGATTGTGAGGAAATGCTCAAGAGAGGAGGAATCTAATTTTGATACAGTAATTCACCTCCAAATATACAAACCCAGTAAAACTGAGCGGCTCTGTGCTGTAAAACAACTGTAAACAGACATTACCCTCTAGAAACGGAGAATTCATTTCCAGAAAAGTGCATCCTGAGTTTCAGCAGCTCATCTAGAGAAGCTTCGAAAGATACTGAATTGATCAAACCAATATTTCCCCAAATGCTGCAAATAAACTTAACATGTAAAGAATGAGGGTTTTTTTTTTTTAAGATTTTTTATTTATTTATTTGAGAGAGAGAGAGAGATCGACCATGAGAGAGGAGAAGGTCAGAGGGAGAAGCAGACTTCACATGAAGCTGGGAGCCCGATGTGGGACTCGATCCCGGGACTCCAGGACCATGACCTGAGCTGAAGGCAGTCGCTCAACCAACTGAGCCACCCAGGTGCCCAAGGATGAGTTTCTAACAACAAAATTTAGTTGCAGTTGAGAAGGAGCTACTCATTCACCCATTCTGCATCTATTATTAAATTCCTACTATGTGCCCAATAGGAGATGTAAATACATAAGTAAAAACAACTGACGCCATCCCTGCCTTCATGGTCTCAAGACAGATAAACAAATACCTGAGTGACTATAGAATCACAGCTCTTATTAATTTTGCAAGGAAAAATCCAGAGCGCTATGAAGTTTTATAAGAGCAGGGATTAACATCTTAGTCAGGTCAAGGAAGGCCTCCTGGCAAGGAAAATTGTTATTTGTAGTTATTTAAACTGAACCTTTGAAAGATGAGAAGGAGGTAGCTGCTGTCCCCTTAATATCTGGTTTTCATTTTCCTAAAAGTTTTTAGCATTTATTTTAATGCTATTTTTCCTTATCCTCATCAAATATTCACTCAAAAAAAAAAAAAGGCCTAAGTTGGCACATAGATGAAGAAAGGAACACAACTCTTACTTAAGGCTACATTATCATTATTCTAAATTATCCAGATCCTAGCTTAACTTCCTAAATCTAGGCTAGTCTCCCTTCTTTGCTCATTAGCGTTAAGGAAAAGAAATTGAACTCAGAGCTCCCGCCTCTACTGTTGACTCTCAAGTGCTCATTAATCACATGAAGTCACTGAACTGTTTAGACACCTTTCCAGGCAACTTAGAGCAACATGTCCCTTATGTCTGTCAGTAATTTTTTTAGCTCCACAGTAATTGCAGTGTTCTCCATGAGACACCGTGTGAGAAATAATTTACTTGAGTGTGATTATTTTATTTGGATAGAGATCAACAGGGAACAGAAAAGGAAACTATTTTAAAAGTCAACGATACAGGTCTCGCGAGCTCCAGAGATGGCTCTCTTTTGGGAAATTTTTAGCAGAAATGGATTCCCATCGATGGTCTTTACTTCTTTGTGTCTTGCCCTTCTTTCATCTTTTTTAAAGATGCCATGGCACTTTATTAGCCCTCCAACCATCTTGAATCTCCAAGTGCCTTATTCAATCAGACAAAGAAAAACTGATTTTATACACTCAAGAACATTCAATATATCGAAGACATTTTTCTGGGTTAGTTTTGAGGTCTCCTGCGAGTTTTCATATGTGCATAGATTAGATCTTTATATGGACGAATGGAAAAATACTATGAAATAGTCCCCAGTGTTTATGCTCAAGCTTTAAAGTGAGTAATTCACAGCAGAGCAACAGAGCTTCCCCAACTTCTTCCATATAATGAGCTGTGTTGGCCCACTGGGAACACTCCCTGTCCGTGTGTCTCCAGCACCTGTGCAGCAGCATTCGCAACCACATGCCAGTTCCCACTATCCTGCACGTATCTCCAGCTCAGGGTCACGGCAATTAAGCCTTTCTGAGATCCAAGTCAGAACCAGGGAACGGACCACACAGTATAATCTCCCAAAGCCTCTGTCCCAGGCCTTGAGGTGATAAAAGGAAACAACTCTGCTAATGAGCCAGCATTAAGGGCCTCTGAGAATAAAAAAGAAAGAGTTTCCTTCATCTGTGCCCATGGTTGCACATCCCTATCATCCTCCCAGGTATGAGGTTGTGAAGCAGCCTCTTCTATTTTGGCTGCATTTAGTTTACTTTGTCCAGCATTTCACAGGCGTCTCCTGCCTCTGTCCTCAGCCTGGAGAAGAGAAACTCGGCAGAAATAACAGGATTTGTTTGTCCTCAGTTGACCTCCAAGGAAAGTAGGACAGTGAGAGGCTAAAAAGGCAAGGTCTCTCAATAGCGCGCCAGTGGTTGAAGCTGGCTTTCAGTGGCGCCTCTCCAAATAGCCAAAATCAGTGTCAAACCACCAACCCATGCAGCCTTTCCAAGATGCTCTGAGTGTTTATTCAGCCACTAAGTGTTCTGCCCAAAGTGGACTCCACCCAATGGTGAGCTAAGGCAAATCAAACATTCATTCACACAGTTGGGAGTGACATGCCCACCCAGTCTAGCCTCTGATGCCTGCAAAGTCTAGCTACAGCTGGCTCCAAGCTCACAGGTGCCAGGAATCCGGCCAAGCATGGCAGTGATCTCTGGCATGGGGCAGGAGGAAATGTTTGCACAGGGTAGCATTCTCCCCTCCCTACCAGAGTTGTAGAGAGAAGATACGTAGATATGTAGAAAGAAGATATGTTCAAGCCCCACTGACCAAGATTTGGATACTTGCTCAGTCTCTTTCTGCCTGTACATCCTTGAGCAAGTTCCTTAATGAAGGTGGAACTCAATTTGCTCATCGGCGAAGTGAACACAATGATAATATACTACCTCATAAGGTTGTTGTGAGGATCACAGAAGAACCTGGAAGAGAGTCTGGTCATAGTAGGGGGTCAAATAAATGATAGCTATGAGCAAAAGGGCTTACCCAAAGGAGGAACCAGGTGCTATCCATACTACACCTGATTGTTGGAGACTCCCCTTTGTCTCAAGTCCGCTGTTGAGACCCTAGTGAGCTATGCATACAGCCAAATGTATGGTATGGTGGAAAGACTCTCCTAGGACACCGAGGCCTGGCTTATCTCTGTTTTTAACCTGTTCTGTGGCCTTGAATGATTTACCTCACTTCTCTGGGTCTCACTTTATCCATTTACAAGATGGAATTGTTTTAAGTTGTTAATCTTTAAGGCTTTGGGTTTTTATTATTCCCTTGCCACTTACTAGTAATGTAGCTTTTCCAAATAACTTCTCTGAGAGACTTTTTCTTCTCAAAATGTTGAGAGTCTGCAGCACAGGCACATACAGCTACCCAGAATCTTAAGTATTAGCTCGCAAAAAGGCAGCATACAAGACTTCATAAGGTATTTAGTCCAAAACTCAATATCTATGGATTATTTTGTGCTATATATTTAGGCCACAGTTATAATCTCCACCATACAAATACAGGGAATTTACAATGTCCAGTGGTGTAAGATTTTCAGCCTTGAACAAAGATTTCATTACAGTTTCTACACAGTATTTACTAATAAAGATAAGCAGACTTCTCAGAAATATTTTCAATTACAAGCATGGAAACGACTAGGAGTTTTCTTATTAACAGAATTAATCAGAAAATCAAATGTCAGCACTTCCCTTGCCTCAACCATCCCAATTGTCCAGAGCCTTAATTCTGCAGGCAGAAAGGGCTACTTAACCCCTGTGCTCCCAGGAACTTTTCCAACAGCCCAATGCATTTTATAACTTCCACATTCACAACTCTCATGAAATACACCAACAGCGTTCACTTATGGAACCAAAGGGGAGGCAAAGAAATCTCTTCCAAAGAACAAGTATTCCTGCTTCTGAAACTGCCGTTCCATCTTGGTTTCAAAGAATATGGGAAATACTGAATGACATTAACTTTCCTACAGTACTACGGTTTCTTCCTACCCATTTTCTACTGCAGAATTCAGCTAACAACAATACATGATGTCATCTCAATAATTTGCTGATTAATATGTCCCTAAAAAAAGACACCCTTCATACCCAGGGGGCCACCTACTCAGCTGGTTTCCAAAACAGTGTTTATATTCCTATCTTTAGGCATAAAGAGAGGCTGAGAATTTTCTATATTATGTTGGCATAACCTTTCCTGTATCTCTGGGTTAGACATCTCAGCCTGAAGAAGAAAGGCTAATAAAATACATAAGCATGTTCCTGTGTGCTGTTTATGCACATGTCATGAAACATCTGTTCCTGACTTCCTCTGAGACATTCTCCTCGGGTGTTACAATTTGTAGTTATTTTGATAGAGAACCATTGGCATACATACCTCCCTACACATCTTACAGTAAAGTTTTCCACAGAACACCAGGATTAAGTGTCTATCTTTTGCAAGAGAAAGGAACATCTTTTGTTTACTTTTTTCTCAACGTATTTCTTTGATGGATTTTTCAATCAGTATCTCTAAAAACTCTCTGAAAGCTTAATCAGATCATAGGAAGTGTTCAAAATGTTTTATCTGTTTTTCCACTAGTGCTTAGAACTAGTAGGCACTCAATAAACATTTTCTGGATAAATGAGAATGCCTCACAATTATTTATTATAAAACAGAGACAAAAGCACAGCTGGGGAGCCATTAAGTCATAGTTGGAGGTGGGGGGAGAAATCATGGAATTTGCTTTTTCTTTGAGTTGTAAGAAAAGAAGAAAGAAGAGTAAGTGGTAATAAATGGGAATGAGGAAGATCTGCCAAGAAACAAAATTATATATCTCTTAATTGTTCCTGGAATACTCTCTCTCTTTCTCTTTCTCTATCTTTCTTTCTTTCTCTCTCTCTCTCTCTCTCTCTCTCACACACACACACACACACACACACACATACACACACACACACACACACATACACACACACACACCACAGGTCAGGCTGGTGAAAAGCCAAATTCACAGTCAGGGTTTCCCAGTGACACTCACTCCTTCCAATATTTCTTCCTAACAGTGTGAGACCCACTGAATTACATAAATCTTTCCATGTCAGTGTCATTTGCTTGGGGCACAGTGAGGACAGGGGGATTATGGGAGCTTATTTTTACATTGTGGTAAAACTTAACTGGATTCAAAATATTCCCTCCCCCATTTTCTTCTCAACTGTCCTGTCAAAAGTTTCTTCGATTCTTTCCATGAACACTCTTGACAAATTTTTACTTCCAATGCAGAGCACTATAGGAAGTATGAGAATTCAGAACAAAGCCATGAGATGCATTATTTTTTACCTCCCCTTCTCTACCCTCACGCTTCCATAACTTTGTGGTTTTAATATGACCTGAAATAAAACTGCACAATACACTGGTAGGGGAATTATATTGTCAGGTGTTATGGAGAAACCACTAAACGCTCAGAATTTCAGCTAATCCAATTGAATTGTACGTCCCCAATCATGTGTATGCTCATGGTCAAACAGTGTTCTTTATTCCATGTTCAGGTAATCAGATCCCAAGAACAGCTTCTCCTGGCCATTATATATAATGCAGATTTAAAACTTTTTGTATAGTTCAGGTGTAATATGCAATATATACAAGTTATAAATGCAGAACTGCAGGAGCAGCACTCATTCAACACATGTTTATTGAGCGCTGTTCTGTGTCAGGCACAGTGATAAGTAGTAGAAAAACCTGGCAAATGAAACAGACAAGGACCCTGCTCTTATGAAGCATATGCTCCCTCGGAGGGGCATATATAATAACCAAACACAGAAGAATACCTAATGTGCCACATGGCAGTAATGCCATGAAGAATAGTACTTTAGGATAAAGGGATAAAACAAATGTGTCCTTTTGCGGAGCAAGGTCAGGAAGAACCTCTATTATGAGGTGACCTTTAACCTCAGGCTTCAGTGAATTATGAGACTAAGCCAACAGCTACACAGAGGAAGAACTTTCCAGACTACAGGAGGAGACCAGGAGGATGGTGGAGTAAAAGGACCCTAAGCTCACCTTGTACCACAAATACATTCAGATAACACTCACATCAGCAGAAACAACCCAGAAACCCACCTGAAGACTAGTAGAACAAAATCCATAGCTAAAGGTAGAGAAGAGGCCACCTCCAAGAGGGCAGAAAGGGTGAAGATGCAGCGGAAGTGAAAGGGACCACAACTGGGGGAGAAGGGAGGAGAGAAGCTGTACACAGCAAGAAGGGCAAGAAGCCAACTTATCACACTGGGAAGCCCACACAGGGAAGAGGAATCCCCAGAACATTTGGCTTTGAAAGAGAGGGGCTGAATTTCTTATAATCAGAGGGACTTAAAGTCTGAAATTTTAGAAATCAGAGGCTAGGTTCTGGGAGAGCCTGGGGACAATAGGAAGCTAAGTTCCTGTCCTTAAAGAGACAGCACAACAAACAGCTCAGGGAGATAAACTGTAGAAGCAGCAGCTCGAAAGACTGGAAGGGAGAGCTATTTTCTCATCTCAGAGCATGTCTACGAGGGGCAGCGATTTCAGGAAGACCCCTCCAGGAACAAAGGAACTGATAGGTCTCATTTCCCTCTCCCACCCCTCAGCATAAACATATGGTCACCTGCAGGAACCAGCTTAGGACAAACACTCACTACCTAGCTTGCTTAGTCAGGCACCCCACCCGCTTTGGCAGAGGGGAGCGCTTCCAGTCAAATTTGCCTAAGTCCCAGCTCTGCGGGTCCTCTCCTTAACAACACAAACCTTGCCAACACTGCGTCTCCTGACCAGCATACTTTGTGAGACCTTTATCACCACAACTCATGGCAGTGGTGATAAAGGCAGTGGCAGCAGGCATACGGAAACTGGGGTGCACCTTGTCGAAACTGTGTGCCCCACCTACACAGCCCCAGTTCCTATACATGCAGCTGCAGTCTCATTTCCCAAGCAGGCTGGCGCACACTTTCTTAATACTGTGCACCCCACACCCACCAAACACTGTCCACAGGGAAAGGGAAACTCTGCAGATGACTGGACTGAAGGAAAAAGTGGCTAAGCTATAACAGTAGGGCACACACAACACACACACAGGAGATACCCTCTGAGACACCAGGTTCTGCGGAACAGAGGACACTGTACTACAGGGCTCCACAGGACCTCTTCTTCATAAGGCCATTACTTTTGAGAGCAGGAGATGTGGCTGACTTTCATAAAACAAAAAAAAAAAAAAAAGACACAGAGAGTCTGACAAAATGAGGAGACAGAGGAATACATCCCAAATGAAAGAACTAAATCACAGCAACAGACCAAAGTAACATGGATATGAATAATATACCTATTAGAGAATTTACTTACTTATTTATTTAAAAGATTTTATTTATCTATTTATTTGACAGAGAGAGAGAGAGAGGAAATAATAAAGATTAGAGCAGAAATCAGTGCTATGGAAACTAAAACACCAATAGAACAGATCAATGAAATAAGAAGCTGGTTCTTTGAAAAAATTAACGAAATTGATAAGCCTCTAGCCAGACTCATCAAAGAAAGAAAAGACAGAGAGAGAAAGAGAGAGGTCTCAAATAAGATCACAAAGCAAAGAGGAAAAATAATAACCAATACCCCAGAAGTACAAATATTCTCATAAGAGAATATTATGAAAAATTATATGCCAACAAACCAGACAACCCAGAAGAAATGGATACATTCCTAGAAACATAATCCACCAAAACTGAAGCAGAAATAAATAGAAAATTTGAACAGAATGTTATCAGCAATTAAAATATATGAGTAATCAAATAACCCCCAACAAATAAAGGCCCAGGACCAGATGGCTTCATAGAATGTAATTGTTTTAATATTGGTTCAAATTTTTTAAATATTTAAATTTTTTAAATTTTTTAAATTAAAAATTCTATGAGCCAAAACAAATATATATGTAAGCCAAATCTGGCCTACAGCCACCAATTTGTGTCTTCTCTAGATAGACAGAAGAATTATTTGATGTGTTAAAATAGCAGGTCCTTTGGCCATCAAATTAAAAAAAAAAAAAAAAAAAGTACATTGGTGTCCAGGCCAAGCTAGAGCACTCTACTCTTTATATCCCTACAGTCAGCTCTTATCACATTCTGTTAGAATTGTATGTGTCTCCATTTTCCTGATTTAAATATAAAGTTGCCTAAAGACTATCTTATTTGACTTCATTTCCCAGTACCCACTAGTTACTTATGCTATAAGTGCTATATAAATGTTTCCATAACAAAGTTATTCAGATAATTAATCTAAATGAATCTTCTGAGTGATGATACTTGACTGAAATAATTGATATGCTTGTTGAAATTAATCACAAATATAAAAATATAACCAGAAAAGGAAACATATTTAAAATACTTCAAAAATCAGCATAAGAAATGGTATTATATTTGTAACAATCACAATTAAAATATCAAGAAGATGCACTACTATTTGAAAGAGTATCAGAATCATGCATAAGCATTTGAGAATTTAAAACTTCACTCTATGGAAGCAGGAGTGAAAATACAGAAAATGAATATGACATAGCCAGGATAATGCTATCCCCCACAGTATAAAAATAGGGCATGTCTCAACCTGCCAAATTAAACATCAGATGAAAAGAATTTCTTTAAGGAAAGGAGCTCTCTTTCATGTATTCTCTCCCCTTCTCCCTTCCTAGATGGGTTGGTGGAGCTTTGCCTAAAGCACATATGCATACACAAAGCTAACACAGCCACCACTTTGCATTGCATTGGGAATTGGCTGTTCCCAAAGCATCTCATTTATATATTATCCCTAGTGACTCTCTCAATTACTCTTTAAGGTCAGGCAAATAATAGTATTCCTTTAAATATAGGAGAGAACAATCTCTGAGAAATCAAGTATCCAACTAGACATTTCACAGCTACCTCATGCTAGAGCTTATGCTAGAGCTAGAAACCTCCAATCCCAAAGGCAGTGATCTTTCTACTATATCATGTTGCTCTTTTTACATGTAAGATGAAGAAATAAAAAATATAATAAGATAAAAATATGGAGTATGAGACAACTCCATATTATTAGAGATTTTATAGCTTTGTGATACTCCAAATATCAATTTTATGACCAGATCAAATGAAATATATTCTATTATTTCTGAGAAGAAAAAGAGAGTCCCACAAGATTAGGATGTGTATGATAAAAAAGGAATTATTTCCAAGATTTTGGGGGGGGTTAGCTAGGACCCATTAAAAAGAAAACTAAATAATTATGGTCATGGTGTTAGGCTAAAACATGAGTATCAAACCATGAATCTTTATAATGAATGAACCATATCTTTACACCAACTGCAAAACACGGTGTCTCAAGCTATTGGAAGTCCTAACTACTGTGTATGGCAATGTATCTAACCTCAGGAAATGAAATTAAGGACTAAAGAATAGAATTAAAACATCTATTCCTTAATGAAAATTTCCTTATCACTGTAACATCAAAGTAATAAAAACGAAGCATGTAACTTGCTTGGAAGTTTCAACTAAAAAAATTTCTTGCCCCTACTACACAGTGGATATCTAGGGAGTCAAAATTTTTAAAGAATGAATACTGTTGCCAAATTGTGAGATTACAGACAGCACTATTTTAGTAAATACAAATGCAACTTTTATAAATTGGTTAAAAAGATAATAAAATTTTAAATCATTAAACCTATGATATAGAGAATAACATAAAATAAAATCTATAAATAATGCAAGAGCATTTTCAAATATGGTATTGAAAAGGAACATCATATTATTTACTGACATCAACCTAACCAGAATTATGAGGTTAAGATTATATGTAATTTACCCCTAAGAAAAAGTAATCATAAGTAAAAATGATAGGGTTTTTTGGTAGCAATTCAAAATAGGGTAATTAGCACCAAAATTATATGCCAATTTTAAAATGAGAAAAACTTACTGGAGTATAGGTAAAGAAGAAGTATGGTGTTTAGTTGAATTTGCAGTTGGAAAGTATGCTATCTTTGTTAGCCCAAGAAAATTAAGTGCAGAACAACAGAGAAGTTATTCCATTTTTATAAGTCTCAGTTTCCAATTCTCAACATAAAAACAAAGATATAGACTTAACTATGTCAAATGGACAGTACAAGAAACAAATGAGTTTTAACTGAGTTAAAAGGCAAATATACAATTGTTGGCTTTGCTATTGATTTCTATATCATCAGTAGGGTTCGTAAGATAATATAGCAGCCATTAACTTTTCATTATGATGTTCCTAATAAAATAAGAAAGGAAAATGGATGTCTATTCTAGTGGATTTTTTTTATTATGTTATGTTAGTCACCATACAGTACCTTATTAGTTTTTGAGAAAGTGTTCCATGATTCATTGTTTGTGTATAACCCAGTGCTTTGATTGCCTTCTAGAATCTATTCCTCTTTTTCCCCATTCTAGGACCACTCCAGATATAGTCTTTGGGAAACCACCTGTCCCCCATTATTAGTCATGTGTTTTATGTAAGGCCAGATAATCTTCTTTCTCATAACCCTGACCATAATAACTAGCACAAATATGAATACATAATCTGATATATGAATGAGTACAAAATTAATCTTAATCAGTGATATATGACAAGATATTTGCTGAGACTTCCAGAAAGAAAACAAAAGCTTTTTTAAAACCTTAGTAATTAGAAATTACAAAGCCTTCCCATTTTCTCTTTGACTTAATAGTCAAAGTTTCATAATAAGTAACTTAGAAAATAATTTAGGAAATAAGCTTATAAACCATACTTATGAAATACAGCTAAAACTGAAATATAAAGCAAATTAATAATAATAAACTATGGCAAATTTTGCTAAAAAAACAGAAAAGTAATCAAATAAATCTGAAGATGACATAACAAAAATATAGAAAAGATTAAAATATTGATCATGAAAGAACAGAAAAAAAATTAAGAAAACCTTAATAATCACTCCAGAACACAAGAAAATTTTGTCAGTAGGATAAATTTGTTAAGATGTCCTTTAATGATAGAAACAAAAAAGATTAACAGAAGTAAACACTACTATGGAATTACACATGCGAGGACTTAGCCTAGTTGAAAATGTATATAGGAGATTCCAAATGCAGAAGTGATGTACATCAAGAACAGAGTTTAGGGAATGAGTTAGCTGGTCACTACACCCACAGCATCAAGGACAATGGCTTTCTCTCTCTACCCATTCATCCCTTACCTGAGACAAGATAAGCAGCTGACTTTTGCTTCTAAGAAATATGAATGTGTAGGTCCAAAAGATAGAAAAGTTACACAGAAGTTTAGCAATATTTTGAAGTAAGATATAATCCTATTCATCCAGAAGATGAGCCTCCGGCACATCTTCCCAGTTGAACAAATTACTTCTCCCCTATAATAACTGAAAGTAACTATAATACACAACAGTGTCCGTATAAAAATAAGAAGGGAATCTGAAAGAAGTATCAGCTCCAAATCATAAACACCTTGATAAAAGTACCAAACCCAATAAAAAGTAGAGGTTACATTTGAGGATACACAGTTAATAAAATAAACAAAAAAAAATACAGAAGTATAATTAATATTCTCAAAGAAATGAGAGAAGATATATCTATTAAATAAAAAAAAGTTATTATGTGAAATAACTAGAGTTCTTAAAAATGAAAAAATATAATCTTTGAAGTAAGAGATTAGCTGAAAAGCAAAATAAATATTGATGAACAGAAAATTAGTAAGCTCGAAGATTAAGCTCAGAAAATCTCTCAGAACTCAATGTAAAGAAAAATGTCATGGAAAGTATGAAATAAATGTTTAGAGCACTGAGAGAAGATCCTGCGTTTCAGTGTTTATCTAATGAGTTGAAGAAAGAGAACAGAGAAAATAGGAGGCCTGGAAAATCAAAATTCACTTAAAAATAATAAAAAACAACTTTACAGCCTACACTATACCTGATTAAGTAAAGTTTAAAAACAGGTTTCTACAGGAGCATATTGATCTGCAATAACCTTAAGTGCTTGCTAAAACAAAGCTCAACACTTTAAAAGAGGACAACAAAATCCAGACACTCAATTAGCACCACAATGTCCAACATTCAATAAAAAATTACTGGATATGCCAAGAGGCAGGAAATGTGGCAGATAATCAAGGGGGGTATCGGAATTGACATCAACCCAGAGACAACAGGGATGATGGACCTAGTAGCCAAGTCCTAAAGCAACTGTTATGATTATATACAAATATTTACAGAAAAACTTGAACAGAATAAGGAGAGAAATGGAAGCTATTAAAATGAACTGAAGGTAATATCTACAGATAAAAGTATATATATAATATTTGAAATGAAAATTTTATTAAATGGGTTAAACACCAGATTAGACTGTGCAAAAGAAAAGGTAAGTAAATTAGAAAGCATAATAATAGAATTTACACAAAACAAAACACTAAGAGATTTGAGACTGAAAATAAAATTACCAGAGCCTCAGTGTCCTCTGGGGTAGTAAAAGAAGTCTAATGTCTATGTCATTGTAGTCTCAGAAAAAATGAGAATAATAATGGCTGATTTTTTTCCAAATTTGACACAAACCCTAAACCTACTGGCTGAAGAAATGCAATAAATCCCAAGCATAATAAATACACACATGCACACACACCACACACAAAGGCACATAATAATAAAACTGTTAAAAAATCAGTGATAAAGAGAGCATCTTATATGTAGCCAAAGAAACAAAACCTTATACACAGAGGAACAAATAAACAAATTCACATAAGGTACTATCCAAGCCAGAAGACAGTGGAATTATATTTTTTAAAAGGACAAAAAAATCCATAATTCTTATAATTCAATGTGCAATAAAAACTGCCTTCAAAATGAAAGTGAAATAAGAATTTTTTTGAGACAAAATAAAGTTCAGAAAATTCATCAAGAGTAGACCTACTTTACAAAAAATGTAAGTGGAGATTCTTCAGGCAAAAGTCAAATAATAACAAATGACAAAAGGGTCAATTCACCATGAAGACATTGCAATCCTAAATGTATGTGCACCCAATAAAAGAACTTCAATATATACATAAAGCAAAAACTAATAGAACTGATAGGAAAAACTGACAAAAACCACAATTATAGAGATTTCAAAACTGCTCTCATAGTAATAGAAAAAGAAGACTGAAAATCAGTAAGGATATGGAAGACTTAAGCAACACTAATATTTTGACCTAACTGATATTTTTGGAAGATTTCTCCCAATTATAACAGAATAGACATTAGTTTTTTAAAAGACATGTGGAATATTCAATAAGATATACTATATGCTGGGCCACAGAACAAGTTTTTAAAAAATTTTAAAGACTAAAATAATACAGAATATGTTCTCTGAACACAAAGGCATTTAAAACATCTCGAGAACAAAAGATATCTGGAAAGTCTCCATATTAAACAAATTGAACAATACACTTTTAAAAGCACAGGATTCAAAAAAATCAAAATAGAAATTAGAATTTTTTCAAATTGAAAATAATGAAAACAACATATCAAAATTTGTGGAATGCAGTTAACAGTACCTAGAATGAAATCTGTAACTTTAAGTGCTTTTATTAAGGGAAAAAAATCTAAAAAATCAAGTATCCTACTCCCACATTAGGAAGAAAGAGAAAGAAGAGAAAATTAAATACAAAATAAGAGGAAGAAATAAAAAATAAATATGAGAACTAAAACCACCAAAGTATAAAACCAACACAAATTAAAGAAAATAAACAAAGTCAAAAGTTGCCTTTGTTACCTTTGCTTTTGGTGTCAAATCCAAAAATAAACAAGTGGGACTATACCAAACCAAAAAGATCCTGTACAGCAAAAGTAACTCATCAACAAAATGAAAAGGCAACTTACAGAATGGGAGAAAAAATTGGCAAATTATATATCTAATAAAGGATTCATAACCAAAATATATAAAGAACACACAACTCAACAGCAAAAATAAACAAGCAATCCAATTGAAAATGGGCAGAGGATCTGAATAGACATTTTTCCAAAGAAGACATATAGATAGCCAATAGGTAATGACAGGGTGCTCAACATCACTAATCAATAGGAAGCTGCAAATCAAAACCACAATGAGACTTAACTTTGCACCTGTTAGAATGGCTATTATCAAAAGTTACATGAAATAATGAGAAAATGGAACACTTGTGCACTGTCAGTGGGAATATAAATTGGAGCAGCCACCATGAAAAACAGTATGAAGTTTCTTCAGAATAGTTAAAAAGAGAACTACCATATGATATGGTATTTTGTGTATTTATGTATTTATTTATGGTATTCTGTGTATTTATCCAAAGAAAATGAAAGGGTATGTGTACCCCATATTCATTGCAAAATTATTTACAATAGCCAAGATATGGAAACAACCTAATTATTTACCACTGGATGAATAGATAAAGAAAATTTATATTATAATATATGAGATATATATATATGTGTGTGACATATACAAAATGTGTATATACATATACATATATAATTTATATATGAGAGATATATATGTGAGATATATAAAATATGAGCTATATATGAGTATTATTCAGCCATAAAAAAAGGAAGGAAATCTTGCCATTTTCAGCAACATGGATGGATCTTGGACGCATTATGTTAAGTAAAATAAGTCAGTCAGAGAAAGACAAATACTATATCTCATTTATCTGTGAAATCTGAAAAACAAAAAAAAAATTTTGAATTGTACAGTCACTTTAGAAAACAAGTTGGCAGTTTCTTACAAAATTGTGCAGACATCATTTCATCCAGCAACTCCATTTTTTTAAAAAGATTTATTTATTTATTCATTTGAATGAGAGATAATGAGAGCATGAGGAGGGGAGGGTCAGAGGGAGAAGCAGAGTTCCTGCCGGGAAAGGACCACCACCACCCTCCCCCCCACAGTGGGACTCAATCCCAGGACTCGAGGATCGTGACCCGAGCCAAAGGCAGCCTCTTAGCCAACTGAGCCACCCAGACGCCCTCAGCAACTCCATTTTTAAAGTGTTTTATTTGTAGAAATGAAAACATAGGTCCACACAAACACTTACACACAAAGTATTCATAGCATCTAAATTCATAATAGCCCAAAACTGTAACTAATATAACTATCCATCACCAGGTGAGTGGACAAATTATGGTATATAAAAACAAGAACACCATTTAGAAATAAAAGGAATGAACTATGATATGCTCAACAATATGGATGAATCTAAAAAAGACTATTATTGACCGAAAAAATTCAGACACATAAAAACATATACTGTATGATTCCATTTAAATGAAATGCTCTAGAAGGCAACTATAATCTACAGTGACAAAAAGCAAATTTGTGGTTGCCTGGGTCAGCAATGGAGGGACTGCATGGAAAGCAGCACAAGGGAACTTTAAGGGATGACATAAATGTTGTCTGTCTCAGTTATAGTGTGGTTTCATGGGCATATAAGTTTGTCAGAACTCATCAAAATGAACATTCAAAATGGGTACATTTTATTACTTACAATTATACTTTAGTAGAGTTGATTTTTGTAAAGGATTTTAAGATTCCCTTTCTAGACTCCATTTCCCCTTTTAGCTCCTGTTCTATTTCTTTAACTAAACTCTTTGAAAGAATTATTCATACTAGTTTTCTAATTTCACTCCTATTCTCTCTTAAACTTGTTCCAGGCTTTCACTTTCACCTATACCACTCTAAGAAAATTGGTCAAAGTCACTAGTGACTTCCTTTTTGCTAAATCCTTTTGCAAAACCCATTCTTATATGACCCATCTGCCGCATTCTACATCATCAATTATTCCATCATTCATGTCTGCACAGGGAGTGAGGTTATTTGTTAGAATTACATACACACCAAAAAGAGGTAAATCGCAAAATGATTTAGATCAGAAGCAAATAAGTTTCGGCCAATACTGTTGATAGATCTAAATTGTTAAGAGAGATCTTACATTGCATTGCCAAATTCTTTATTAGATTTTTCTGAACTGGCACTTTCCTGTTCTGGAGAAGAATTGAGCAGTTTGTCCAATGACTGGGAAAGGAGGACCTGCAACTATCTGATTTGGTCTCTGTTAACAATGTCTCTCCCTCTAAACCCCTTTAAGGACTGGGAGAGACAGAACAAGCCCCAGAGCCCAAACCTAGGTGGTCATTAAGATGTTCAATCTTGTGCTGAAAATTCCTGGTGATTTAATCAATAGAGTAATTTCTAATGAAATAAATAAAAAGGAATTTGGGGGGGGTACTTTTCTTTGTCTTCCAGTTTATTACATTCCATTGTTTTCCTCCTATTACAGGAATTGCTTCTTATCAACCATTGGTTCTTCGTTCTTCTCTCAAGTTTCAAAGATTGTAGTACACCAGGGCTCAGTTCTTGGGTCCTTAGTCTACTCTTCCTATACTCATACCTTTCATGTGATCATATATTGCCATGGTTTACCATATGTTAACAATATCCATATTGATATCTTTAGGGTGAAACTTCCCCCTGAACTCCAGATCCAAATCAAATTGCCTGCTCAGCATCTCTATTTGGATGCCTATTAGATATCTCAAGATTAAGTATCCCTCACTTTCCCCAATAAACTTTTCCTCCCTCAATGCCATATTCATAATGGCAATTCTACTTACTCAGTTTTTCAAACCAAAAAACCATGAAGTCATCAATTCTTGTCTTTATCTTTTGCCACACACACAATTTTACCCTGTCTTCAATGCATATTCAGAATCTCTTCACTTCCCATTTCCTCTACCTATCATCCTGGCCCATGTCATCATCATGTCTTGTTGGTGTAACTGTTAAGTCTTCTAACTAATCTGCCTGATTCCTTCCTTCTTTACAACCGATTCTCAACACAGAAGCCAGAGTGATCCTGTTAAAATATAACGAACATGCCACTTCTCTGTTCAAAGTTTTTTCGATGACTCCTCATTTTACTTTGAAGAAAAGCCAATGACCTGCAAGATCTTACATAATCTAGCCCCTGATTTTCCCTCTTATAGCATCTCCTATCATTCTCCCTCTCACAGCAGCAACATGTAGTCCTCTGCCTATTCATAAAACCTATCAGGCGTGTTTCCACCTTAAGGCCTTTGCACTTGCTGTTCCCTCTGTCTCTGACACTTCCTCCCTGGTTATTCACTCACACTCAGTGTCACCTTAGCCTTTCCTAATCACTCACTACAGTTCCAACCTACCTCAGCACTTCTTATTTCCACTCTCTGCTCTTCCATCTCTGCCGCGCTTATCACCTCCTAATGTACTGTATGTCTTTCTTAGTAATGGTTCTGTCTGTCTCTCCCAACTGAAATGAAAGCTCCATAGAGGCAAGAATTTTTGTTTATTTTATTCATCTCAATATTCTCAGTCTCTACAGCTATACATGAAACATAATAAGAGTTCAATAAATATTTGTTAAATTAATAGTAAAGGGGAAATGCTAACATTAAAATCAGTTTTACATTCAGTGAAGTGGTCATTACAAGGCTTCCGCTAAAACACAACCTTTTGCAAACTTCTATCGAAGGAGAAAACAGAATTTCCCTGGAAGATGAAGAGAAGGCAGGTGTATATACTAACTCAGTGCCTAGAATCTGGATCTCAGTGGAGCAGATCCCACTTTTGGCTAGCTTTTTCTGGGGACTTGAGAAGTAGAGTCTGGGTTATTTTGGCAACAAGCCTGAGAACTTCTTTCCCCGAGAAAAAGGCCAAAGGCTGTGTCCCCTCTTATAAACACTAATATTGTTGATTAGCAGGCTCTAACACACTGCTGTCATAGCATATCTCCACATGGTCAAAGGCTCTGGACCAGAAAAAAAGATGTCTCTATCAATTATACAACACAGCAGTGAGTCTCTTGCTCTCTCTGCCATTTACTGTCACTGGCCAAAACCCTGGTGGGTTCCTTCTTGAGAATTCAGACTCAAATGAAGACTGGCTCAATAACTCCCCAAATGTAGAATAGAATAGCCAGAAGTGAGAGAAATTACCAAGCAGTAGTTTATCCAAATGTAATCATGAACCAGTCCTCAAACTCAAAAGGAGAGGAACTCTGAGTCAAATTGATGAAGCCTGAATCCAATTTTCATAGAGTTTCAATGGCATGCAATCTGATTATCTACATTTCTATACCCTTTCAAAAATCATGTCAACTAGTTAATTAGTCATAGTAACATTAAAATGGGATTAAATATAAAAAATAAATAAAGTAAAATCAGTTTTTAAAAATATATTCTCCATGACAATTATTTATCAATGTTCCGAAAGTTCTGGCCAATACAACTAGATATTAAACAAACAAAAGTTTTGGTTACTTAAAGAGAAAATTTTTCCACTTTTACAGATGGTATGACTTTATGCCCAGAGAACCCAAAAGGAAAATAATCATATCATTTTAGAAAAGTAAGAGGGTTCAATAAAGTAGCTGAATACTTCCTAAATATATACAAATAAATAGGCTTCCTATTTACAAGTGTTACAGGTTGAACTGTATCCCCCCAAATTCATTTGTTGAGTTCTACCCCCAATTCCTCAGAATGTGAGAATATTTAGAAATAGGGCCTTTAAAGAAGTGATTAAGTCAAAATGAGATCACTTGGGTATATCCTAACCCAATCCGATTGGTGTTCTTATCGAAGAGGCAATTTGGACACAGGAGAGACATGCATGTGCACTAAGGAAAGACCATGTGAAGACAGAGCACGAAGACCTCTACAGGCCAAGAAAAGAGGCCTCAAGAAACCAACCTGCTGACACCTTGATCTTGAACTTTTAGCCTCCAGAATTATTAGAAAACAAATCTGTTGTTTAAGCCATCCAGCCTGTGGCATTTTGTTATGGTAGCCCTTGCAAACTATGACAACTCATAAAAACCTGTGAAAATACAAAATGGTGGAAATAATTCCACTTTACCAAAGCTACACACAATAAAATACCTAGAAATGATCCTAACCAGGAACCATGTTTTCTTTATTAACATATTCCATCCCCATAAAACTCTTGCTTAGGGCAGGGACCAAGTTTGTCCTATTGACTTTTGTATCCCAAGTACCCAGCACATATGGTGCAAGGATTATCTGCTCATGGCTGCTACAGAGGCATTTGTCCAATACCACCCATCATAGATGTTAAGGGTGTTAAGAGATTAGATTGTAGTCTCAGTTTTAAATCTTTCCCACCGCTTCTGATCAAGTGGATTTGCTCTCCCTCATAAGAAGGTATGAAGAACAAAAGTAATAATTTCAATCACATGTTGTTTAAACAAGTAAAGATTTAAAGCAATGATGCTTGTTATAATGGAAATATCATGCCCAATTACAGTGCATACTGGCCTCTGAGGGCCATGGTGTCCTGTCAGAGACCCTCCAAACCCTGTCTCTGTGTCATTGAGGCTGATTCACAAGAACACAAAAAAGTAGGTTCAGGGATAATTTGAAGCCATTCCTGCCTGGGGAAATGAGATGCTCCCTCTTCTAGGAGCCTTCTCCTTCCAGAACTTCAGATTGCTGATTCTTTCTCCTTATCATTGGAGCTTCAGCTCAATGTGACTCCTTGGAGACTCATCCAGATTCAAGCTCTCCCCAACCCCCCATTCTGCCCCATAACCCTGTTTTACTTTTCATGGCTTCTTACCATCTAACACTTCTCTTTGTTTTGTTTGTGGTCTTCATTTCCTCCTGCAGATAGCAAATGCCAAGAAAATAGGAACTTTCAGTTTTGTCTTCAGTCTTCAGGGCTGATCTCCCAGTGCCTAAAACTATGCCCGGTACAAGGTGGGCACAAAAAGACTTGCTGAGAAAACAAACAATGAGACCAATGATACAGATGTAGTGAAAAAAGCCACCTATACCCCAATGTTCATAGCAACATTTGGCCATAGTTGCCAAACTGTGGAAAGAACCAAGATGCCCTTCAACAGATGAATGATAAAGAAGATATGGTCCATATATACAATGGAGTATTATGCCTCCATCAGAAAGGATGAATATCCAACTTTTGTATCAACACCGAAGGGACTGGAAGAGATTATGCTGAGTGAAATAAGTCAAGCAGAGAGAGTCAATTACCATATGGTTTCACTTACTTGTGGGGCACAAGGAACAACACGGAAGACATTGGGAGATGGAGAGGAGAAGAGAGATGGGGGAAATCGGAGGGGGAGACAAACCATGAGAGACTGTGAACTCTGAGAAACAAACCGAGGGTTTAGAGGGGGGGATGGGGGGTTGGGTGAGCCTGGTGGTGGGTATTATGGAGGGCACATATTGCATGGAGCACTGGGTGTGGGGCATAAACAATGAATTTTGGAACACTGAAAAAAATTAAACTAAATTAAATTTAAAAAAAAAGAAAGCATGCAAGCAAAAGAGAATGGAGTGATATATAAAGTGTTGAAGGAGAAAGCAAAAAAAAAAAAAAAAGAGAGAGAGACGTCAAGCCTATTTCTCAAGCTGAGATTACACAGAGCTATAGTTCTTGCCCCTATCCTTGGTTTTTTAGAGAGAATTCATCTTTTCCCTCCCGGTTTTCACAAGGGAAGATTTTTTTCTCACAAACACCCCCTTTCCCATCCCAACACAGGGGAAGAGAGTTACTTGGGTTGAGGGTGATAGCTATTCTCCCACTCCCACTTTTCTGGGTTGAGACAATCTATCAGAAGCCTCTGGAAAAAAAGACCTTCTTTCTCCTTCTTTCTGTAGCTGAACCAGTGGGAAGCTATGGCTGAAGGGCTCATTTGGGCTCTCAAACTGAGTTCTAACTTCACGCTAGTCCCTGTCTGTAATAAAGTGCTCTACCTGCTGACTTATGTTTTCTTTACCAGTTGGTTTGTAAGTCAGGCAGAGGGTGGTACTTACCAGGCACCCTCAAATGAATACTTATTAATGAAGCAATGAATACTTATTAATTCTTTCAGTCCATTATGTTGTTTCTACCAAATTAAAAGGCTGCTACTCATGAAATGGTGACTATTTATTCCTTAATTGAAGGAGTGTTGAAGTCATCTATTAGCAAAGTTTGGGATTCACTGTTGCCATTGCAAATGGTCAAGGATGTTGAGATTAAAATATCATCTACAACAAATACTAGAGGAATGCTCTCTATAATTGGAGGGGAGGCCAAGTCTTAAAAAGAACAGCAGTTTAGGGCTCCTGGGTGGCTCACTGTTAAGTGTCCCACTCTTGATTTCAGGTCATGTCATGATCTCTGGGTCATGAGATCAAGCTCTGAATTGGGCTCCCTGCTTGGTGTGAAGGCTGCTTGGGATTCTCTCTCTCTCCCCGTCCCTCTGCCCCTCCCACCCTACCCCCAGCTCCTGGCCTGCTCTCTTGTTCTCTCTCTCTCTCTCTCTATCTCTATCTCTCTAACAAAAACAAAAGCAAGCAAACAAAAAAGAGCAGCAGCTTATTTCAGATGCTAAACTTCCTCTGTGTGCATGTTTTTGTGTGTACTCCCATGCTTGCATTCATGCATGCACAAAAGTGAAATAGCTTTGCAGGTTCTTATAGTGAACCACGTAAAATACCTGTGGACCAGCTAATCTGAAAATGGGCGTGCCCATACAAAGAAAATGGTGATGATGTAAGAAAAGACCAGGTCTTTATGTGAGAATCTGAATATTTTCAAATTCTTTCTTTTTTTTTTTCTATTAGAAATTTCCCTAAAAAGAAAATGACTTAAAGTTTATTTGGATATATAAATAAGAAAAAAGCAGGTAGGAAGATTTTTAAAAGGTGAAATAATCCAAGAGACTTACATGACCTAGTATTAAAATATAGTATAACTTTAGTTAAACAATGCAGTTTGGTCAAGAATCATGAGGCTAAAAACAAACTATATTATACAAGAATCTAACAGCTGACAAGGACACATACGTTATTAGAGAAATAATAAATTATTCAACAAATAAGTATTGAGAAAATTGGTTGAATCATCAGTTTTAAAAAACCTACCTAGAATTTCACTTCATGTTAAAAAAAATAGCTTCTATGGATTACAAACAAAGGTAAAAATGAGGTCATGAAGTTTGCATACAAGTGTGCCTGTTGGGATGAGAAAAACTTTCTAAGCGAAAGCAATTATATGGATCAAAAAAGTGAAAATGGATTCACTTGACTACATAAAGAATTAAAATGCCTGTATGTCAAAAATATCATTAATAAAAGGCAGAAAAGCCTGAAAAAAAAAAACTGTACTCTTTCTAGAAGACAATATATTAGTATTCTTAACATACAAAAAACTTACCCAAATCAACAAGAAATACTCTCAAACACACACACACACACACACACACACACACACACCCTTTAACACAGGCAATTGTGAAGAGGAGGAAACTTTAGGCCCAGAAAAGCTAATTAACTTGCACAGGTTACCCAGTTAATAATTGGCAAACTCTAGGAAGAGATCCAGAGGCAGAGTTGTTCCAGAACCCATGACATGCTATGCCATATTCATAAACAAAAGATAGCCAGGGCAACAGCAAAATGCCAATGGTGTTTCTCCCTAACTTGAAGACCTGTGGGTATTTTAACTTCCTTGGACAAGTTGGAGGTGGGTCTCTGCCCACAAGAGATCATGTGCTGGCATCTATGCTCTTACAGACAAGGACATTTTATGGTAAATCCAAGACTGTGTTCTAAGCTGAGGATCCCAGGCCCAGGTCAATACAGCCTTAGTTCGGATAACTGCTCAAAACACCAGGACACTGTGGACACCAAAAAGGCCCCACTGAAGCCCCATCTCCTTTTGAAATTATGCTCTGAATCTGTCTTTCCTAGAGCAATTCATTCATATAAGATATTTCTCTAAAACAGATCTCTTAACCTATTATTTCTGCAAGAGTAGAGAGACTCCAAATGTCATTTATTTCTTAGGAGATGAGACTGTTCTGGAACTATTATGTAGGTATATTTAATTTCATTTTCTTCCCTTCTCCTCCACCCTGCTACTCCCCCAACCTCTATGCAGATCTGGAGAATCCCTTTTCCCTAAGCAAGCTGTGATATATTCTAGCATATGAAGTACAGCAGATGTTCACCTTTTATCATCTCTTTCTCCACCATTTCCCCAGTGATTAAAGAAAATGCTAATTTTTGTTTCATTTACTATAAGCTTTTAGGTAAGTCACCTCCTTAAATAAAAAAAAAAAAATGCCCTGTTTTTTCTATGCTTGGGCTTCTCTTTCCGCATACCAGTTACCCAAATTCATCTTATAATAGGCTGCAAATGTCACTGTTTTGTTTTTTTTTCTTCTGACCTTGCTCCCTGTTGAGTCTGCAACATTCCACACCAAGAAAAGCAAGTATCAGGAGTATTTTGGGGAGATATGGCCAGATGACTTCATGGTTACTCAGACCACTCCATCCCAAGTCATGCCCTGCTTGAATATGTTTGTTCCATATTCTAAACTTGATTTCTCTCAATGTCTTTCTGCACTTCCGTTGCACAAAACACCACCTCCTTCTTAGAAGAAGCATTCTCTAACTATGAAAAAGTCTCTCCAACATAGGTGTTTTTCACAAAATAGGCCTTCAACACCTACCTGTTGATTCCCCTGGGGGCCAGGCCACCGTCCATATTACTGGGTGTTCTTAAAAGTTCTCACAACCCACCTAACTGCTTCCCCAATTTTTGCCCTCAGATCCCCAGAAAGCCCACATATCCTTATGAGTGGATGGGATTTTAAACACGGCAACACCAAAGTTCCCAACTGGAACTTTGTGGACAATAGGCACCTCCCTTCAGTATGCACTCACCTGCCTATTCCTCCTCACCATCTTCCTTTGTTTACTGTTTCATTACATGTGCAGATGTTTGCTGTTGTCATTACCCTTAGAATGGAAGTCCTATAAGAGCAAAAATGATTAGATTAATTTTTAATCTCCTCTATGCTCTTTTCACCAGTATATGTCACAAGATCTCATTCAGAGCAAGCATTCTGCACACACTTTATTGACCTTGTTTATTTGCTTTAAAGAGCACCTAGATATATCAGAACACAAGAGAGTGTTCATGACATCTTAAACTTTCTTCCATATTTTGATACTAAAGACAATTGACTTGGAGGATGTAGTGATAGAGAGGGAGGTAGCACCTGGCAAGCCCAGGATTTTTTTCTTTTGATCTTTTGTAATTAATTTACCCTAGGAATATGACACTCCCCCTCCCCACTAGGCCCCCTTTTTGACCACTACTTTACCACACAGGATTCTTCCCTTTACCTAGAATATCATCTCTGCCCTCTCAACTTTGTCCTCTTGACAATCTGACATTTCTTCCTCAGTATTCATTCAAGGATTTCCTTCTCTGGAGAGACTTTTCTGTCTCTGCCTATAGTGAGGTCCCTCTGTTCTGGACTCCCATATTACTTTATAGAAATCCCCCAATATATCTTCCAATATATCTTGTATCTGTTAGCTATTTACTTGGCTATATAAATAGAAAACTCTCGGATTAACAGTGGCTTAAGCAAGATAGAAACTTAATTCTCGTGTTAAAAATAAAACAAACAAATGAGGAATAAGCAGTCCAGGGTTTGTAAAGCTGTTTCATGTTATCATCAGAGACCAACTGTCTTTCTAACCACTCTAGCACCTGACTTCCATGTTCAAGTTCACTTCATGTTTCAAAATAGCTGCTGGAGTTTCAGGCCAGAAAAAAGAGTAAAGGCAACTGCGAAAAAGAGCAGTCCTTCCTGCTAAGTTGGCTTCCTTTAAGCTATCCTCTTGGAAAATCCATATGTCTCCATTTACATCTCCCCAGACCATACCTAGCATCAGAGCAAGTTGGGAAATAGACCTGGTTGTTCTTGATGATCGTGTGCCCAGATATAAACTGGGATTGATTTCTAAGGAGAACCAGGAAAGCAGATGTTGGGGTAGGTAACTATAGCCTCTGACACACACCCCATATTATGAACTATAATTTTGTTTCTATATCTGTCTTCCCTCTACATTATAAGCTTCTTGAGGTCCAGGATTTATTTTACTATCTCTAAGTCCACAGCACCTTATAGAGTGACCAGTATAAAAATAGGAACTTGCCTGTTTCATTCATCACATCATCAGGAACAGATATACTGGAATGAAAAAATACAGAATGTATGAGGTACATCATTCCAATGTAAAAGTATGGCCCAATTATATAAAACTAATTCAATTTGACAAGCATTTATTAAGTACTCTCTATTTTTGAGACTCCTAAAGAAAATAAGATCTGGCTTTAAGAAAAAGGTTCTGCACTTACCTTATAAAGATTTCATAGAAGTAACAGAAATTTAATAAAGCCAGGGTGCTGTTAGAGAATCCAAACCAACATGAAAACTCTAGGAAGAACTTTACCTTGCCAGTATCTGAGAACCAATGTCAAGTTGCCTCTTTTCTTTCCATTCTCTGAAACAGGAGGGAAAAGCTAAATGATTTACATGCCACAGACATATTTAAAGGAAAAAAAAATCTTCTAGCTTTAAGTCCATTAAATTAGTCACCATCAAATTGCCAACCACATTGTCAGTTCATAGCAAGTTTCAGTCAATAGGTTCTTATTGATCAGTGAATGTCTTTCAATGGACATCTCCTGGGTTTTGGTTTCCACTTAAATTTCACCACTGGTGAGTCAGAAACCCAACTCAGTCTGGTGACTGGATTTATAACTGTCAACCAGAAAACATCTCTACTGGTTAAATACAAACTTCCTAACAAAATGCAAGGGCAGCACAAATTGATTAACAAGCACCAACCAACCCAATTTGGTATGAACCTCCTATGAATATAACCAAATCTAAATTCTGCAAATTATCTTGATGACTCATTTTACAAGAAAATGTGTTGTAATCCTAGAGCTCTCTGAGAACCTAAATACTCAGAATTCTCCTTAAACAATATTCCCTAAGATTGACTCAGTTGAAAGTGACTGCAAAAAATGTTATTAAATTGTTTGACAAGTTATTCTACATTGACACTATGAAAATTCTACTTTGTAAGATGTTTTCACTACTTGAATAATTTTTTAAGAATGTTAATGGTTTTGAAAATGTACCATGCAAAAAAAAAACAAGGACAGTCTTTTTCAAATTTTCATTACCAAATTTGAGACCCCGTGAAATGCAACCCAGCATGACTCTTGCTTAAAATGTCCATATTTATTGTGTATTTTATCCTGGGAATGAGGCCTAGTCCAGAGACATTTTGAGCTCATCAGATATGTAAATTGTTTTTCAAACACTTTGGGGTTACCACAAAACCTAAATTGCTTTTAGCCAACCAAGCACTTTCTTCCTTTGGTTTCAAAATCCAGTTTTTTGGTTTTTTGTTTTGTTTTGTTTTGTTTTTTTTTTTAAAGAAAATCTAGCTCAGATGTTACTGATTCACTTGCACTTAAATAATTAAAATGCTATTTTGTAAAAACTGATGGGTGTGCAAGAAAGCTCTTGTATCTCTTGTCTAAGCCTCTTTAAGTCTGTTTTCTGAAAAATAGGAAGTCTTGCTTTGCCAAGAGTAAACCAACTGTAATGGCACATTTGGGTTGAAAGTCTGATTTCAGTATAAATTCAAAGCCATTATTTGAAGAGGGGTGAATCATGCTGAGGCATCTCCTCTGTCCTTTCCATCTCCAAAGACTTTGCTATAAACCTGTTTCTGAGTCCAGGTACATTCCCAACTCAGGACACTGATAGGAAGAGTCAAAGACCCATAGGGCTTTATCATGAATACATCTGGAAGATTTTGAAGTTTATAATATTTCTCTCTAAAGACAATCTTGTGGGGCACCTGGCTGGCTGTCAGAGGACATGCAACTCTTGATCTCGGGGTCATGAGTTCTCACCCCATGCTGGTTGTAAAGATTGCCTAAAAATAAAATCTTAAAAACAATCTCACTCTAGTTGATTTCTAAGCATCAGCAAGATTGTTTTTCAAGCCTGGATCTATTAAATTATGGAAATGGACATGCGTATTCCCAGGAGTCTACAGTTCTCTATCAGGATTTAGCTTTGGGGGGTTTTGGGGGCGAAGGAAGGGATTACTTCCATCAGAATCTTCTGAAAAGTAATAAAAGGATATTCTGGATCATCTGGAAGACAATATCAGAACAAATAATGTTGTACACACATGTTTTTGTTTGAGATCTCTTTCTGATTACACCAATTAATTCTATTTCAACCACCCCCTATTAATGACTAAGGCACTGATCATCTCTTCTGCACTCCACCTTCCAATCCCACACTCTCATTGTGTGGATTCACTGGAATAAACATGTAATGAGAACCTTACCCACTAGAAGCACTCCATAAAAAGTAGGTAATATTACTTTGCAGACTTTCATACAACACATGAACACTCAACAGAGTATAATTGTTACCACTTTAAAGTGAACCCATTAAAAATAGTCTGTATCAAGTTATTGCAGTAAAGTGCAGCATAATAAGCCCAGATCAATATCTGTTTCCTGTGCTGCATTAGCAGGTAGTAAGAATGCCTCCCCTTGATCTTTTGACTATGGAATTCAAAAGGTATCCTGTGGCCCTTAGCAAATTCTCACCTCCATCCAGACATACAGCTGGTTTAAGAGAAATCCAAACTTCCAGCTGCTGGAAGTGAACATTCTTGGTGTTCATGTGGAAGGAGTATCACAACACATGTGCCATAATCCAGAATACTTCATGGTAATGAAAGGTTTTCTTAAGTTTCGGAAGTTGATAATGTGAGTTTCCCTGGCTTCAAGGAAAAAAGTAATTCTCCATCCCTGTGAAAAAGCCCCATTCTGGCTTTAGCTGAAAACCTCAGCTTCAAAAAAAGTCTGAGGATTTTGTCATTAGTACACTATGAGAGCACCGTTGACAGAGGGCAACTGGACACAGGCAAGAAAAGGCCATTAATTAGGATTCCACTAGTTAATGTAATTGTACAAATATGTAATTTGCACCTACTGCTCAGTCATTGTCCTCAATGCCATTAGAGACAGAAAACAATAAGACCAAATTCAGTACCTGTCTTCAAGTTTAATGGGTTTGGGAAAAAAAAAAAAAAGCAGATTACATAGGAATACAAATACTTAATAATGCAAAGAAGAATATGAAAAAGATTTTGAGTGATGCATGAAACAGTTCAAGGTAGCATTAAAAAATGGAGGCATATGGAAGAGATGACATTTAAAAATGTGTTTAGAAATAGTAGTATTTGGGCACCTGGGCGGCTCAGCCGTTAAGCAGCTGTCTTCTGCTCAGGTCATGATCCCAGGGTCCTGGGATCAACGCCCACATTGGGCTCTCTGCTCGGCAGGAAGCCTGTTTCTTCCTCTCCCGCTTCTCCCTGCTTATGTTTCGTCTCTCTCTGTCAAATAAATAAATAAAATCTTAAAAAACAAAACAAACAAACAAAAAAACCTAGCAAAATTTGTTAAAAAAAAAAAAAGAAATAGTAGTATTTAATAGGTAACTGTGAAGGATAATACCATAATACTTAATCCTTATTAAGGATTCAGGAAGAATCTTTGTCTTCCCATATCTAAGTGCCTGGAGCATAATAAACACTGATTAAGTTGAAGTAGGTAATGAAGTAACTAATAGAGTGTTTAAACTCAATTGATATTTGGAAGATGACAATGAAAGTTGAATCACTGAATGACTCAATGAGTATAACCCTCCAAATTAAGTAATTTGGGGGCAAGATTATACCATCTATCCTCATCATTCACCAGATAGAAAAACTGAAATCCAGAGAGCTGACTGGTGGGATTGACCTAGCTCATAGGGCTAGGTGGTAGCAGAGTCAAGATTGGAACCCATGGCTTTTGAATGTCATGATCTTTCCACTCTTTCCAGCAAGCATGATTTATCATTTGCATTCAAATACATTTCTGCTACATAATCTCTAAGAAGATTTTAGTGTTTCTCTCTGGCAAAATGGAATTTACCTGTGTCAGTCCCTTTATAACCACAGTTTAAACCAAGTTCCTTTCTCCACATAACCGTGGCAATAACAACTACTCCTTACAGAAAGCCAGATCCACTCAAGAAGACTGCATAAGCGTTGTGGGTCTTGCCAGGTAAGGACGGCCTGACAGAGAGGCTGACACTCAGTTCCAGGGCACTGCCCCAACCCCAACACAGCCACAGCAGCAAGAGCACAGAGACCAAGTAATGCGGGAGCAGAGACCAAGCTTGGGGGTCACTGAAAGGATTGTTTTGTTTTATTGTGTTTTGTTTCATTTTTTACAAGTGATAACCACATTTCAAAACAAGAATAGGACTTCTGGTAGATTTCCTCAAAGGCAACTACTGAGAGATTTGCCAAAGCCATTGCCCAGGGGTTGGTTTAGATAAACAAGGGCACAGGGAAACCATGAATTCTAAACTTTTCCCTCTGGCCTATGCCAGTGTTTTAGCTGCCAATATGTAGACATGCATTCTGCTTCCAAAAATATAAAGTGATTACCCTCTTGCTACCCAAATCGACCCCTGGCCACTCCACAGACCATCACAAAGAGATGATGAAGGGCGCACTTTGTGGTGTTGTTTTTGGAAAACTCTTGTTCAAAAAACTCTTGAGGGTATGCTGTCATGATGGGGCTGGCTGCTGTGGCCTGGCTTTGGCCACCTAATGGAGCCCCTAGAAGTAGCTCTCCCACCAGGAACACATGGCTCCCATTAGTCAAGAACCCACTGGTTTTGGACCTGCAGTTCTCTCTCATTGTTGCATGTATCTGATGCCTCTCTAGGTTGGACATATAGGTAAAAAAGAAAAATTGGAAAACTGGGTAACTATTAAAGAGAAAGAACATCCTAGGTTACTATCATAAAGGACATAGAAATGTCATCTTTCTTCTGAAAGCATAGTAAATACAGGGAGAACAGCAAACTCATTTCATACCATTCTTCTTCAATATTTACAGAAGTTCACAGCTTCTCTTCTACTTAGGATGGCCAGGTCATCCCAGTTTACTTGGGACTTCCCTAGTTTTAGTACTGGAAGTCCCTCACAGGCCACATGTCCATGTGCTAATGATAAACACAGAAAGAATGGAATAGAAGAAAGGAATATTAGGCCACCCTCTACTCCTGCATGCCTCATTCAACATTCTCCAAAGAATGAAGATTATCTTCTTCAAGACCATGCAGGTTAGAGAACGAGTATAATACCACAGGTCCTAGTTAATAACCTATTTTGAAAGATTTTGAGAATTGAGCACTTGATATGACTCAAGCAATAAATTCTTAAATATCTGATTCTTCACTTTTCATCACTACTTTCACATTTCCAAAGTTAATTTTCTTCTGAACTAGTGATACCAGTGAAATGCTACCTATTCCAATACCCATTACCTAGTAAAAAAAATTAATTTTGCACTTGCAATGAACAGATTATAATCTGTGCAGAAACTTGTCTGTTGGCTCACAACTCTATGTCCTGTATGGCTCAGTACGAGAAATAGAAAACATTCAATAAATGCCTACTGAAAGAATGAATGAGTGAATAAATTAATGTATGAAAAAAATGCTTTTGATGTCCTTAAGGAATATATATTTATGAGAAGACTTGAGGAAAAGTGGCCTAAGCAATATGGAGTATTTTTTAATCATCATAACACATTTTTAAATATGTATTTATTTATTTATTTTTATTAACATATAATGTCTTATTTGCCCCAGGGGTACAGGTCTGTGAATCGTCAGGCTTACACACTTCACAGCACTCACCATAGCACATACCTTCCCCAATGTCCATAACCCAACCATCCTCTCCCTACCTCCTCCCTCCGCAACCTTCAGTGTGTTTTGTGAGATTGATTCTCTTATGGTTTGTCTCCCTCTCAATCCCATCTTGTTTCATTTATTATCATAACACATTTTTAAAGGGTATGTTATAAATGCTGGAAGCCCACACAAAGCAATTTACACATGCAATGAAATCCTTATCAAAATACCACCAGCATTTTTTTATGGAACTGGAACAAACAATTCTAAAATTTGTATGGAACCAGAAAAGACCCCAAATAGCCAAAGTAATGTTGGGGTGGGGGAAGCTCGAGGCATCACAATTCCAGACTTCAAGCGGAATTACAAAGCTATAATCATCATGACAGTATGATACTGGCACAAAAACAGACACATGGATCAGTGGAACATAATAGAGAACCCAGAAATGGACTCTCAACTCTATGGTCAACTAATCTTTGACAAAGCAGGAAAGAATATCTAATGGAAAACAGACAGTCTCTTCCACAAATGGTGTTGGGAAAATTGGACAGCCACATGCAGAAGAATGAAACTGAAACACTTTCTTACACCATACACAAAAATAAATTCAAAATGGATGAAAGGCAGGATGTGAGACAGGAATACGAGACAAGAATCTATCAAAATGTGAGACACATTGGTCATAATTTATACCCAACTAATGAGAACTAGGCTCCGCACTAGTCATCTGCCAAGTGAGATCTGGGCACTCTAGCAGATCCTACTTGCTAGATTGCTGGCATGAAGCTACCTAGAAAAGAAGCAACTGCTTTAGAGTCTGTTCATCTTTGATGATAGGTATTCATTTAGCTATCACCTAATTATATTTCTGGGCACTGGTACAGTAAAAGTAAATTGAACAAGGCAGGTTCTTCTCTTTTCAATTCAATGAAACTGCTTTCCAGGGATCTAAAATGTTGCCACCCAGAATGATTCTGTTAATCATGAATCAAAAATATATTTCACAGATGTTCATTGCAACATTATTTAACACCAATCAGGAAAAACAGAATGGAAACAATCTAACTATTCAACAATATAGAATTGGTTAGACCTCATCATGCAGTCATTAAAGAAAATACAGTTGTAGAAGAATATTCAGTACATAAGAGTTGTTCAAGATTACATCAAGTGAAAAGAAGCAATTTTTACAAAACTTCATTTTTGAATATTACCAATTTGAGGCAGAACATATAGAGTAAAAAATACATAGCATAAAAGCATTTTTTAGAAAATATAAATTTAAAAAGCATTAGAAATAATATCATCATGAAAAGGTTAATAGCAATTATCTTCCAGAATTATTGGTGATTTTAAAAACTCTTCTTACTTTTGCTTCCCTTTCTTTTCTAAAATGAGTGTGTATTACTTTTGTTATAAGAAAAAAACTTTGTGGGGTGTCTGGGTGGCTCAGTGGGTTAGGTGTCTGACTCTTGATCTCAGCTCAGGCCTTGATCTCAAAGTTGTAAGCTCAAGCCCCACACTGGGCTCCGCACTGGGCATGGAGCCTACTTAAAAACAAACAAATGGGGAAAAAAACTTTTTTAATAAGAAAACAATTCAAGAAAGAAAAACTAAACTCAGTATGGTTAACCAAAAGAAAGAATCTAATCCCCAGAATCAGATACCCATGACAGTCATGATTCTCCCACAACAGACTGGTAAGAGGGTCACTGAAGTGGGAGAGATAGGTATATTAACAGACTGGCAAGCATACAATATAATTCTGACACCAGGTACTCGTGATTTTCCAATGAGAGCCACTTCCAGGTTATTAACTAGTTAACTATTAACTAACTTCCAATAGAAGTTGAGAAAGATTAAGAGACTTGCCCAAAGTCACAGGAAGGAGACTAGGGTCAAACCCAAATCTACCCGAATCCAAGTTTGCTCTCTTTTCACTTGTGAACACAGTGGTTTGAGAAAAGGGTATCTGGGCCCAGACTGCCTAGATTCAAAGCTCCACACTGCCATTTCTGAGCCATATGACTCATGCATTTTTTAACTCCCATGCCTCAGGATTTCACATAACATTTTTGTGAGGTTTGAAGGAATTAACATATGCGGAGCAATGCCTAACACAAACCAAATACCACATAAATGTTAGCTAATGTTACTACTATACAGGTGACCTAGTCAGTGCTAACTGGTCTAGAGGGGGACACTCGACTCAAGGTAGGCCAGTGACTACCTTTCCTAGATTCAGGAACCAGGAAGGTTGCATTGATTGGGAGGGTCTCACAGATTCTATCTTCCCTCAATCATAGGCACACATCTTAAAAGAGTTTGCATATTCCATGATCAGACCATTGTCTGGCAAATCCACTGGGTCTGTGGATTTAAGTCCCCTTGCCACTGCTGACCTATGAAGTATGAGTCAGGTCTATCCATGTAAATTCTGAACACATTTTCCAAGAAGCCAAGTAGGAAACTGTTGAATCAGTTGATTTTATTATACCTTTCATCTAATTAGGGACAAGTCCCTAGAGCCCCCCCCACACCCCCCCACTGGTTGATGGAAGCTGGCTTTCCCTTCACATCTGGAGCCCAATGGACATTTGTTTCAGGGCACAGGAGAAGGATATTTGTATCTCAAAGACCCCAGGTGTATCCCAGAGCGGCTTTTCCCCAAGCCAGTTTCCTAGAACACCACTTGTGAGACGTGTTCATATCTGTTGTATATAAAAAAAAAAAAAATGCTCTGTGGCCAAATAAATTTGGAAAACATTGCATTAAACAAGATTATAGCATTTCTGAGGATCATTAACATGCTAATAAAGAGTGTGAGTCTCTAAAAGGGGGATATGATATGCAATGTTTCATCACTATATACCCTTTGCTTACATATTCAAGGACCTGTATGTCATGGATCATTTTAGGAAATGCTACTCTGGCTCTGTAACCACAGATCCTCATTGAAGGGCAAAATTGACAAATTTTGTGGCTATACAAGAATCTTGTTTGGAGGATGGTTAGTTATAGGAAGAGTAAGTAAATCCTTCACCAGAAGGATGGAGGACAGAATAAAGAAATTTAAGCAGAGGCAAAAATGAAGATGGAAACAAAAGCAGACATTCCGAACAGAAGATGAGAAGAGAATGGGAAGGTATATCAATTTTCTGTGGCTGCCGTAGCAAGGTATCACAAACTTAGTGGCTTAAAAGAACACAAATGTATTCTCTTACAACTCTGGAGGTCAAAAGTCCAAAAGGAGTTTTAAGGGGCTAAAATCAAAGTCTTACCAGGGCTGTTGCCTTCTGGAAACTCTAAGGGAGATTTTGTTCATTGCCTCTTCCACTTTCTAGAAATGGCCATGATTTATGGTCCCATCACTCCAATCTCCAGTTCTACAGCTACACTACCTTCTTCTCTTACCTTCCTGCCTTCTTTTTATAAGGACCCTTGTGATTATGATGGACCACCTGGACAATCTAGCAAAATATTCCCCTTTCAAGATCCTTAATTTAATCACCTCTGCAAAGCAGTTTCTGCCAAGTAAAGAAACAAATTCATATGTTTTGGGGCCTATTCTGGATATATTTGGGAGGCCACTATTTAGCCTACTACAAAAAAGGAGATGCTAGAAGGCGGGGGGGCGGGGGGGGGGGTTGGTAGGGAATGGATCAGTAAATCGTGGTAAGTCAAGGTGGCTTAGTCTCCTCACCAGCAACAGCCAAGATTTCTCCTCCCACTAGCTCACCACTCTCTTTATAACAGAATGGATTAATGCTCCCCACAGGTACATTTCAGTGCAGAATGCAAATCAATCCCTCTGTGTGTTAAATAGGCAGGGCCAAAAGCTTCACCCAAACTGCAGAAGACAACTAAATTTTCTTTCTGATCTGGATTTTAGAAACAAAACTACAAAATAGACATGTGTAGGAAAGAGGAGAGTTAAGTCAGGGCATTAAAATCTGAGTTGCGGTTTCTCTTATTCACCCATTGTTATGCCTATATTTATACATAACATTTTATATTTTATTTATTTATTTGTCAGACAGAGAGAGAGGGAGAGAGAGAACAAGCAGAGAGAGCAGCAGGCAGAGGGAGAAACAGGCTCCCACTGAGCAAGGAACCCAATGGGGGACTCAATCCCAGAACCCAGGGATCATGACCTGAGTTGGAGGCAGATGCTTAACTGACTAAGCCATCCAGCAGTCCCTATGCATAGATTTTTTTTTTTAATTTTATTTTTTATAAACATATATTCCCCCCCCCCCCAGGGGTACAGGTCTGAGAATCTCCAGGTTTACACACTTCACAGCACTCACCATAGCACATACCCTACCCAATGTCCATAACCCCACCCCCCCTCTCCCAACCCCCCTCCCCCCAGCAACCCTCAGTTTGTTTTGTGAGATTAAGAGTCACCTATGGTTTGTCTCCCTCCCAATCCCAACTTGTTTCATTTACTCTTCTCCTACCCCATTAACCCCCCATGTGCTTCTCCTCTCCCTCATATCAGGGAGATCATATGATAGTTGTCTTTCTCTGATTGACTTATTTCGCTAAGCATGATACCCTCTAGTTCCATCCACGTTGTCGCAAATGGCAAGATTTCATTTCTTTTGATGGCTGCATAGTATTCCATTGTGTATATATACCACTTCTTCTTTATCCATTCGTCTGTTGATGGACATCTAGGTTCTTTCCATAGTTTGGCTATTGTAGACATTGCTGCTATAAACATTCGGGTGCACGTGCCCCTTCGGATCACTACGTTTATATCTTTAGGGTAAATACCCAGTAGTGCAATTGCTGGGTCATAGGGTAGTTCTATTTTCAACATTTTGAGGAACCTCCATGCTGTTTTCCAGAGTGGTTGCACCAGCTTGCATTCCCACCAACAGTGTAGGAGGGTTCCCCTTTCTCCGCATCCTTGCCAGCATCTGTCATTTCCGGACTTGTTAATTTTAGCCATTCTGACTGGTGTGAGGTGGTATCTCATTGTGGTTTTGATTTGTATTTCCCTGATGCCAAGTGATACGGAGCACTTTTTCATGTGTCTGTTGGCTATCTGGATGTCTTCTTTGCAGAAATGTCTGTTCATGTCTTCTGCCCATTTCTTGATTGGATTATTTGATCTTTGGGTGTTGAGTTTGCTAAGTTCTTTATAGATTCTGGACACTAGCCCTTTATCTGATATGTCGTTTGCAAATATCTTCTCCCATTCTGTCAGTTGTCTTTAGGTTTTGTGAACTGTTTCCTTTGCTGTGCAAAAGCTTTTGATCTTGATAAAATCCCAATAGTTCATTTTTGCCCTTGCTTCCCTTGCCTTGGCGATGTTCCTAGGAAGATGTTGCTGCGGCTGAGGTCGAAGAGGTTGCTACCTGTGCTCTCCTCAAGGATGTTGATGGATTCCTTTCTCACATTGAGGTCCTTCATCCATTTTGAGTCTATTTTCATGTGTGGTGTAAGGAAATGATCCAATTTCATTTTTCTGCATGTGGCTGTCCAATTTTCCCAACACCATTTATTGAAGAGGCTGTCTTTTTTCCATTGGACATTCTTTCCTGCTTTGTCGAAGATTAGTTGACCATAGAGTTGAGGGTCTATTTCTGGGCTCTCTATTCTGTTCCATTGATCTATGTGTCTGTTTGTGTGTCAGTACCATGCTGTCTTGATGATGACAGCTTTGTAGTAGAGCTTGAAGTCTGGAATTGTGATGCCACCAACTTTGGCTTTCTTTTTCAATATTCCATTGGCTATTCACAGTCTTTTCTGGTTCCATATAAATTTTAGGATCATTTGTTCCATTTCTTTGAAAAATATGGATGGTACTTTGATAGGAATTGCATTAAATGTGTAGATTGCTTTAGGTAGCATAGACATTTTCACAATATTTATTCTTCCAATCCAGGAGCATGGAACATTTTTCCATTTCTTTGTGTCTTCCTCAATTTCTTTCATGAGTACTTTATAGTTTTCTGTGTATAGATTCTTAGCCTCTTTGGTTAGGTTTATTCCTAGGTATCTTATAGTTTTGGGTGCAATTGTAAATGGGATGGACTCCTTAATTTCTCTTTCTTCTGTCTTGTTGTTGGTGTAGAGAAATGCGACTGATTTCTGTGCATTGATTTTATATCCTGACACTTTACTGAATTCCTGTACAAGTTCTAGCAGTTTTGGATTGGAGTCTTTTGGGTTTTCCACATATAGTATCATATCATCTGCGAAGAGTGATAGTTTGACTTCTTCTTTGCCGATTTGGATGCCTTTAATTTCTTTTTGTTGTCTGATTGCTGAGGTTAGGACTTCTAGTACTATGTTGAATAGTAGTGGTGATAATGGACATCCCTGCCGTGTTCCTGACCTTAGCGGAAAAGCTTTCAGTTTTTCTCCATTGAGAATGCTATTTGCGATGGGTTTTTCATAGATGGCTTTGATAATATTGAGGTATGTGCCCTCTATCCCTACACTTTGAAGACTTTTGATCAGGAAGGGATGCTGTCCTTTGTCAAATGCTTTTTCAGCATCTATTAAGAGTATCATATGGTTCCTGTTCTTTCTTTTATTAATGTGTTGTATCACATTGATTGATTTGCGGATGTTGAACCAACCTTGCAGCCCTGGAATAAATCCCACTTGGTCGTGGTGAATAATCCTTTTAATGTACTGTTGAATCCTATTGGCTAGTATTTTGGTGAGAATTTTTGCATCTGTGTTCATCAAGGATATTGGTCTGTAGTTCTCTTTTTTGATGGGATCCTTGTCTGGTTTGAGGATCAAGGTGATGCTGGCCTCATAAAATGAGTGTGGAAGTTTTCCTTCCATTTCTATTTTTTGGAACAGTCTCAGGAGAATAGGAATTAGTTCTTCTTTAAATGTTTGGTAGAATTTCCCCGGGAAGCCATCTGGCCCTGGGCTTTTGTTTGTTTGGAGATTTTTGATGACTGTTTCAATCTCCTTACTGGTTATGGGTCTGTTCAGGCTTTCTATTTCTTCCTGGTTCAGTTGTGGTAGTTTATATGTCTCTAGGAATGCATCCATTTCTTCCAGATTGTCAAATTTGTTGGCATAGAGTTGCTCATAATATGTTCTTATAATTGTCTGTATTTCTTTGGTGTTAGTTGTGATCTCTCCCCTTTCATTCATGATTTTATTTATTTGGGTCCTTTCTCTTTTCTTTTTGATAAGTCTGGCCAGGGGCTTATCAATCTTATTAATTCTTTCAAAGAACCAGCTCCTAGTTTCATTGATTTGTTCTATTGTTTTATTGGTTTCTATTTCATTGATTTCTGCTCTGATCTTTATGATTCCTCTTCTCCTGCTGGGTTTAGGGTTTCTTTCTTGTTCTTTCTCCAGCTCCTTTAGGTGTAGGGTTAGGTTGTGTACCTGAGACCTTTCTTGTTTCTTTAGAAAGGCTTGTACCGCTATATATTTTCCTCTCAGGACTGCCTTTGTTGTGTCCCACAGATTTTGAACCGTTGTATTTTCATTATCATTTGTTTCCATGAATTTTTTCAATTCTTCTTTAATTTCCTGGTTGACCCATTCATTCTTTAGAAGGATGCTGTTTAGTCGCCATGTATTTGGGTTCTTTCCAAATTCCCTCTTGCGATTGAGTTCTAGCTTCAGAGCATTGTGGTCTGAAAATATGCAGGGAATGATCCCAATCTTTTGATACCGGTTGAGACCTGATTTAGAACCAAGGATGTGATCTATTCTGGAGAATGTTCCATGTGCACTAGAGAAGAATGTGTATTCTGTTGCTTTGGGATGAAATGTTCTGAATATATCTGTGATGTCCATCTGGTCCAGTGTGTCATTTAAGGCCTTTATTTCCTTGTTGATCTTTTGCTTGGATGATCTGTCCATTTCAGTGAGGGGAGTGTTAAAGTCCCCTACTATTAGTGTATTATTGTTGATGTGTTTCTTCGATTTTGTTATTAATTGGTTTATATAGTTGGCTGCTCCCATGTTAGGGGCATAGATATTTACAATTGTTAGATCTTCTTGTTGGACAGATCCTTTGAGTATGATATAGTGTCCTTCTTCATCTCTTATTATAGTCTTTGGTTTAAAATCTAATTGATCTGATATAAGGATTGCCACTCCTGCTTTCTTCTGATGTCCATTAGCATGGTAAATTCTTTTCCACCCCCTCACTTTAAATCTGAAGGTGTCTTCGGGTTTAAAATGAGTTTCTTGCAGACAGCATTTTCATGGGTGTTGTTTTTTTATCCATTCTGATACCCTGTGTCTTTTGATTGGGGCATTTAGCCCATTAACATTCAGGGTAGCTATTGAGAGATATGAATTTAGTGCCATTGTATTGCCTGTAAGGTGACTGTTATTGTATATTGTCTCTGTTCCTTTCTGATCTACTACTTTTAGGCTCTCTCTTTGCTTAGAGGACCCCTTTCAATATTTCCTGTAGAGCTGGCTTGGTGTTTGCAAATTCTTTCAGTTTTTGTTTGTCCTGGAAGCTTTTAATCTCTCCTCTATTTTCAATGATAGCCTAGCTGGATATAGTATTCTTGGCTGCATGTTTTTCTCGTTTAGTACTCTGAATATATCATGCCAGCTCTTTCTGGCCTGCCAGGTCTCTGTGGATAAGTCTGCTGCCAATCTAATATTTTTACCATTGTATGTTACAGACTTCTTCTCCCGGGCTGCTTTCAGGATTTTCTCTTTGTCACTAAGACTTGTAAATTTGACTATTAGGTGACGGGGTGTGGACCTATTCTTATTGATTTTGAGTGGGGTTCTCTGAACCTCCTGGATTTTGATGCTTGTTCCCTTTGCCATATTGGGGAAATTCTCTCCAATAATTCTCTCCAATATACCTTCTGCTCCCCTCTCTCTTTCTTCTTCTTCTGGAATCCCAATGATTCTAATGTTGTTTCGTCTTATGGTGTCACTTATCTCTCGAATTCTGCCCTCGTGGTCCAGTAGCTGTTTGTCCCTCTTTTGCTCAGCTTCTTTATTCTCTGTCATTTGGTCTTCTATATCGCTAATTCTTTCTTCTGCCTCATTTATCCTAGCAGTGAGAGCCTCCATTTTTGATTGCACCTCATTAATAGCTTTTTTGATTTCAACTTGATTAGATTTTAGTTCTTTTCTTTCTCCAGAAAGGGCTTTTTATATCTCCCGAGAGGGTTTCTCTAATATCTTCCATGCCTTTTTCGAGCCCAGCTAGAACCTTGAGAATCATCATTCTGAACTCTAGATCTGACATATTACCAATGTCTGTATTGATTAGGTCCCTAGCCTTTGGTATTGCCTCTTGTTCTTTTTTTTGTGGTGAATTTTTCCGCCTTGTCATTTTGTCCAGATAAGAGTATATGAAGGAGTAAGTGAAATACTAAAAGGGTGGCAACAACCCCAGGAAAATATGGTTTAGCCAAATCAGAAGAGATCCCAAATCATGAGGGGGGGGAGGGGATAAAAAGAGGTTCAGAAAGAAAAAAAAAAAAGGAAAAAGAAAAAAGAAACAAATAAAAAAAAAGAAAACCAATAATGAAAAAAATATAAAAAGGAAAAAAAATATATATATATATTAGATAAACTAGTTAAAAAACGTTAAAAAAGAAAAGGGTAAACATTAAAAAAATTTAGCAGAAGAAGAGAAAAAAAATTGAAAAAGAAAAAAAAATTAAATTAACTGCAAGGCTAAAGAATCATGGTGAGAAAGCCATGAGTTCCGTGCTTTGCTTTCTCCTCCTCTGGAATTCTACTGCTCTCCTTGGTATTGAAACTGCACTCCTCGTAAGTGAACTTGGTCCTGGCTGGGTTTCTTGTTGATCTTCTGGGGGAGGGGCCTGTTGTGGTGATTCTCAAGTGTCTTTGCCCCAGGCAGAGTTGCACCGCCCTTACCAGGGGCCGGGCTGAGTAATCCGCTCGGGTTTGCTTTCGGGAGCTTTTGTTCCCTGAGCGCTTTCCGTAGAGTTCCGGAGGACGGGAAGGAAGATGGCGGCCTCCCAGTCTCCGGCCCGGAGGAGCCAAGAGCTCGGGACCCCACTCCTCAGTGCGCCCTCAGAGAACAGCGCCCAATTACTCCTGTCTGCCTGGCCTCCGGCCACGCTCCGAGCTCACCGAGCCTGCGACCAGTTCAAGGTAAGCCCGAGCTGTGAGCTCACTCCTTGGCTCCATCTCTGTAGCCGGCTTCCCCGTTCTAATACCTGCAAGCTCTGCGATACTCAGACACCCCGATCCTTCTGTGACCCTGCGGGACCTGAGGCCACACTGGCCCCGCGTGGGCTTCACCCCAGTTAAGCCTCTGGAGCGATGTCCCTCAGCGGAACAGACTTTTAAAAGTCCTGGTTTTGTGCTCCATTGCTCCGCCGCTTGCCGGGAGCCGGCCCCTCCCCCCGCGGTCTATCTTCCCGTCGCTTTGGATTCACTTCTCCGCCAGTCCTACCTTTCAGAAAGTGGTTGATTTTCTGTTTCTAGAATTGCTGTTCTTCTTCTCTTTGATCTCCCGTTGGCTTTGTAGGTGTTTGCAATCTTTAGATAAGCTATCTAGCTTATCTCCCGCAACCTGAAGTAGTCTCAGCTGCTACTTCTCTGCCATCTTGACTCCTCCCTAGATTTTTTTTAAGACTTTATTTATTTATTTGACACAGAGAGAGAGAGATCACAAGTAGGCATAGAGGCAGGCAAAGAAAGAGGGGAAAGCAGGCTCCCCGCTGAGCAGAGAGCCCGATGCGGGACTCGATCCCAGGACCCCGAGATCATGATCTGAGTTGAAGGTAAAGGCTTAATCCACTGAGCCACCCAGGTGCCCCCAGAATTTTAAAGCAAATATTTTATTCTGTTAAGTACAAACCCTGTACACACAAACTATATAGTGGGATTGAACTGCTTATGTGTCAAATTATATGGATAAAATATCCAGAGTTATTTTATATCTTAGACAAATCTTTTAAAGCACAGAGTACCCAAAGTCTGCTGGTTTAAGAGCCTTATGCATGTCCTGCCAGAAAACTCATGGATGCCCTTAATCAACCAGTCAGTAGAGGGTAACCAGCAGTTACCCTCTACTATCTCCAATTACCTAAGCAAGAATGGACAACATTTTGATTGGATGAACACTACCCTCATTCTCACAAAGTTACATCTTTGCCCAGAAAGGAAGGGATGCTCCAGGTCTTGTTTATAAAGATTTCCACACAGGACATAAGGTCATGGAGATAAAGATATGGCACACTTACGTGTGACAGCATTGTTTTTCCTCAAATTATATTTAAGATCTCTTAAAAATACAATCCCTGCAGTTAATGTAAGTGTCAATGTGAGAAGAGCTAAGCTGTCAATTTACACTTTGCCAATTTCCCAAGGAGAAACAAAGATTTTTTTTTTTTAATGTTGTAAGAATTCCCAACTTCAGTCAAGACTGGAATTTCACTGTTTTTATTTTTATAGCAGCAGTGTTTTGCCCATAGGGGGAAAAACAAAGGAACTGGGAAAAGAGACAATTTGCCATTGACTAAGAGACAGGACTGGGAGTGAGGGGTAGAAATCACAATAAATTTTCAATTCTCATCCTGAGGGATTTGATCAGTTGTTGGGTCAAATCCATATAAAGATGTCAAATAATGTTGATACAGGGACCTTGAAAAATCACCTTTTGTTTTTGTGGAAAAAAGGAGAGAGGAAATTGAGGTGAAACTGCAAAATGCTTCATTTTTTCATGAAACCAGCAAAAGAGAAGGTCCTCTTTAGCTGCCAGTGCAAATGTTTTTGCAAAGTTCAACTGCCAAGTGTCCTTTGATGCCTGCCAGTTTTCATAATTGAAAGATACCTTTTTAAATGAACTTGCTGGTTTTCTATTGGGTGAGAGGAGCCTTCCTACATGTGGATGGTTCTTCAAGGATTTCACTGAAGATCGGGGATGCTGGAAGGCATATAGCCACAAGAACATAATACTCAATGGCACTATTTTGGACCAAACAGATGGGTTAAGACTATTCTACAAATGAGATGATGAAATGCAAATCAGTAATCTCTGAGCAGGGCCGTACAATCAGTTTCCATAGGAGAATCTTCCTGGTCTGCTACTGATAAAAACAAATCTCATCTTCTTATTGAAAACTTTGCAGAAAACCTGAACGGGGAGAATAACCAAATAAATAGAGTGAAGGCGAACACTAATGTCTATAAGAAAACTATTATTTTTGTAGAAGGAAGGTCTGCATAAAGACACCAAAAGCGTGTTTTCATTGCACTCCATCAAGACATTTAATAAAACTGCCATTCCTAACACACTACTAGCTACTTTAGAATTGTTTTCACAGTTACTCAGCAGGAAACTAACATTTGAACCCACCAATCTTTTGAGTTGCAAATTCAATTTTAAACTTTTTTTTTAAAAGACCTCAAGAATATCTATCACTCCAGGCAGAGGGATGATAATAACATTAAGCTTTATGAATTATTACTTTCCGATCAAGGGTGACAGACTTGCTTATATGAACAGGGTGAGACTTTTCATAAGCAGCAGAGTTCCATCCAAGTTCTCCCTGATTCTATTTGCCAAAGAAAGGAAAAGGATATTACATTTTAAAATAAAATTCCTCCAAATAAAATCCTACCAAAGCTCAATGTCTGAGAGATCTTGTGGTGCCTCTATGTTGTAAATGCTGAGGTTTTATATTACTTATATAAGCTTTGGTCTCCAAAAGAGCCGGCAAACAAACCCCCAGAATGCTGAAACAGCTGTAGTACTGTATCTGAGTCATTTGGGCCAAAACAGGCATGGGGACGTGAAACAGAAGTGTTTTCTCAGTTCACTGCAACTCTGTGCTTTTCATTTCCACTTCCAGACAAAGAACTAGTAATGGCTTCTCATCTCAGGAAAACTCAGTGAGGCATACAAGTTGGATATTAAGGCTGATACTTGTTAATATTTTTAAAGGGTCACTTCAAAGGAAAACTTCAGGTTCTTAGAACTCAATCCAGTTCCTTAGAGGCTTTGACTGTATTATCATTACAAAGAATGAATCTCACAGATACCTAGTCAGTCCCAGTCAACAAGACCTGTAACTTTAATAAGAAAACCAAACAAGGATGACTACATATTCTTTACATTAAACTGCATTAGTCCACATTCCCATTAATTTGGTCAGTTATGGGACTGGCCTGAAGTTTGCTAAGTAAATTCAAGGATGTAAAGAAGTATAATTTAAATAGCTTAAGACAAATCGCTTCTTAAAGTCCTTTTAAAATAATCTAGAAGTATTTCTTCGACTATAAGTAACTGACATGCTAATTATAAATAATGCTTTAAGAGTGACAGGATGATTATAAATAACGCTCATCTGTACGTCTTCCAAGACCCTCTGAGAGGAAGTGTTCTCTTTCCTTACATAGTTTAAGTTGCTCAGTGTCTGAGAAGGTGGTAAACCCTTTAGCTTTAAATATCATTCGTTAAAGCATGTGTCTCACAAATTCAGGTTGTTTTGCCCCCATTTGTCTGAAATAGTACATTTTTACTTCAATTCCTTAGTGCGCCTTTGTTCCTAGATCATGAACGCACTGCAGGATTTTAGGCAAGTTACTTAACCTCTCTGAGCCTCAGCTTATTCCTCCAGGGAAATAACAGTACCTATTTGACCAATGAGTTAATGGATATAAAATGTTTAGAGAGTCCACGGAACAAAGTAGGCACTCATTAAAAAAACAACTATTGTTTATATCAGTGGTAGTCATAGAGATAGACTATGGAGGGCTCAATTGCCATTTTTAGATACCAATTTAAAATTTCTCAGATTTGAGGGCCAAAACCCTGTAACAATTAAAGTGACTTGGACAGAGGCCCAAGAGGGAATTCATAAACCACTCCAAGGGAGGAAGCGAAGCTCAGGAACCATTCAATAAGCATCATATCCAAATAATCCATCCTCGTAACTAGTAAAGCAGGTCCTTTCAGACCAAGGAAACTGGGTAAACACAGGCTGGGTATCAGCAAGAGAAGCCACTTGAATGAGGACATCCACGCACAGAGACTTAGACTAATTTCTGAGATTCCATTCATTCCACCACGTCCCAGTCCACCTTCTTCTCTGTAAGCTAAGTGTCCTATAAATGAAGGTCAGCATATTAACTTTAATGTGATTGCTTTGAGAGGCTTGTATCCCCCTCAACTCAATTTTCTGGAAAGCTCCATTTTCTTTTTCTTTTTTTTTCGGTTTCAAATTGATCAAAATGTAATAACCATTTTATAGTTATAAAATGCACTGGAAATAAAACAAGACATACTAAATACTCTGGAAGTCAAGAGTTCCTACAACAAAAACCCCATGTGATGAAACCCCCATCTTTGCTGCTCTTTTTGACTGCTGTTCATTTCCAATCTTCATCATAAACCTATTTTCATTTCACAGATCTGGAAGGGGCAATTTTTCCTCAAAAAATGTTCTGCCTCCCTGAATACGCTGCAGAGTTAGAAGAGTTCAACAAAATCCAAACCACTTGGAACAAAGTTGAATGAGTGTTATCATCATTATGAGCCTTTTGCAAAAAGATACCTGCTAAGTTATTAAAGGGAGAATAACAGATTATTACACATATATTGGTATAAACGAGGCTCAAAAATCTTAGGTTCCCACTGTTTCCAACAAATATTAGGACTGTGAAGGGTGCTTTATTCAAATAACAATAACAAATAACCTACACTGTGGGCTCTTAAAAAAAATAATTAGGAAAGGCTCACTGCTTCAAAATCTGGAGTACACAAAAACCAATGCCACCTTTAATGTAACATGCTTCCTAGCCACAGTAGCATTTTCAGCAGAGGTCAAGAACTATGGTTAAGGTCCAAGAAACAACCAAAACAACAACAAAAAACAAAAACAAAAAAATGAGATAATTTTCTGCATCACCACCCCCAGTGTACCAGGTCACTGCCTTCTAAGGTAGGCTGAACTGGGTAATGGACATTAAGGAGGGCACGTGATGTAATGAGCACTGGATATATAGAAGACTGATGAATCACCTAACTCCACCTTTGAAAACAGTAATATATTTTATGTTAATTACTTGATTTTAAATAAAAACATAAAAAAACCCCACCCCCCAAAACAATGACAAATTCGGAGGCAAAAGATCTAAAATACTCTGTTGCCCAACAAAATCCAAAAGATCCCTTGTTTTGCTCTTGAACAACCTAGAAAAATTGAACTCTGTTCTACATCCCCAAATAAGAGCAGTATCTCCTGGAAGTATCAATGCCTGGAGCTTGCAACCATCAACTCATACTCCTGTTCCATCAGTCCCAATCCTGAAGCTATAATTCCTTTGTTAGAGAAAGGGGAAAAAAATCCATTTCAGGACAAAGCTATTTGAGACAAAGGGAAGGTGTGTCTTCAGTGGGAGAACTGCCGGCTGTCAGAGGACTTCTTGCTAATGTATTTGAAGATTTTGGACTTCTCGACTTTTTTGGCTTTCTGGTAGCCAAAGCCACCACCGCCTTTCTTTTTAAGCTTGCCGTCATTGCTGTTCATGTTCAGATCAACAAAAGGAGGCACCTTGAAACCAAACAAAAGAGCAACCTGAGGCAAATTTAAGTTATTAACATTGAAGATCTGTTTCATAGAGTGGGAATCATATGCTCGAATGTAGGACTTACACACTTCCTGGGCTGACTTATGAAGGAAGTAGTTCTGTTCAATCAATTTTTCAAGCTGAGACTGAATGTCAGAAATTTTGGACCAGGAAAACTGAAATTCACTTGGAACCTTGGATTGCTTCAAGTAACGAAGGAAACCCAATTCTTCAGGGTGTAAAATGAGCAAGGCATGCCCTCTCCCGTTTAGGCCGCTGGCTGTTCTTCCCACACGATGAATATATTCCTTGGGCTTATCTGGAGGGTCATACTGAACAATCCAGTCAACTTCAGGAATATCCAGCCCACTCGCTGCCATGTCAGTACATAATAATATCCCTGAATCTGCGTTGCAGAACTGGAAGAATGTGGTTGTACACTTATTTTGCTTCTGCCTTCCATGAATGGCCAAGATAGGCAAATCGATGTAGTTCAGCAACTCATAGTGGTATTTCACGGACTTACAGGATGAAAAGAAGACCATCAGTTTCTTCTTCCGGTTCTTCTTAAGGAATGTAAAGAGTAGGAGGAATCTCTTTTCCGAGGGACAAACAACATAGCCCCGCTCAAGACCATCCACTGTTGCATTAGCTTTATCGTCATCAACACCAACATACAATGGCTCCTTTTTCAAAGAAATCCTGGCCAAGTCCTCAACTTTTCAAGTTTGTGTGGCAGAAAAGAGCATGGTTTGCCTGCGTGTTGGCAGAAGTTTAATAATTTGTTTTAATTCCTCTTCAAACCCAACATCCAAGATACGATCAGCCTCATCAATAACCAGACACTGCAAATTTTTATACATAAACACTGGGGTAGTCTGCATGTGGTCTAGAAGGTGGCCTGGGGTGGCCACGATGATGTTGATCCCATTACCGAGTTTCTATGCTTCAGCCGACCTGTTGCTGCTGCCCATTATCAAGCCGTATGTGTGAACGTGGTGCATCATTAGCTCCTTAAGAACACCGAAAGTCTGCATGGCCAGTTCCCTAGTAGGTGAGAGGATAAGAACTCCAGTTCCATTCCTAGGCATGAACTTTAACTTGACAGTGAGTTCGACTGCAAGGATGAGAAATGCCAGCGTTTTGCCACTGCCTGTTTTTGCGGCTGCTAGAAGATCCCTGCCTTCCAGAAGTGGTCTGATACTTTTATGCTGAATTTCAGTCATGTTTGTAAAACCCATTTCTTTTATTGCCCTGAGAGTGTTCTCATTGACAATATCAGTAAGAGAAGCAAATGAAATATCCTCAAAAGCACCTGTCAGTCCTAGGGGTAGGCTGGGCACTTCACTGTCCTCTTCCTGATCGTCAGGCTTCTCCACACTGTTTTCTGTCCCTTCAGGAGCTTGGGCCCCTTCTTCAGAGTCCCCTTTATCTTCAGTTTTCACTTTTTTGGTATCAGGCCCAGCATCATCCTCTATTTTTCTCTTTTTCTTTTTCTTCTTTTTTGGTTCTGAATTGGGAGGCTGTGTTGCTGCTTCTCCATTGATTTTTATGGTAGATTTCTTTCTTTCTTTCTTTCTTTCTTTCTTTCTTTCTTTCTTTCTTTCTTTCTTTCTTTCTTTCTTTAACTTGTTCTCTCTTCATTCTGGGCTTCTGAGGAGCCCACATTCACAGGGATTTTTTAACCTTCCCACCTCCCACTGGTTCTTCAGACATATCTCCATTTTGCGTTCCTGATAAGCTCACACCCGAGGCTCCCTGGAGCTTTAAGTTTTGCTGGCGCAATTTCAAGTTCCGTTTCTCGATCTTCTTGCGCAGGAGTTTCATGGGTAGATGGGACATGTTGTCGGTAAAGCGCCTCCACTGCGGCGCCACAACTCGGCTACCGGGTAGGAAACCTCCATTTTCTGAATCCTCCAAGGCAGCTTTGCAGCCAGAGAATCAGAGAGCTTGCTGGGGACTTAACCTACAAGAATGTCAGGTTCCAGTGGCAAAGAAGGAGCTTGTAGTTGCTCTTCTATGCAAAGCCTTTTTCATATGGAAAAATAAAGCTTTGGTGGTGGTAATAGAAATGTGTGGCTCTGACTCAAAGGATCAGTGAGTGTCTTCCACCTTTTTGTGTACCCATAAACACGCTCTTTGATTCCCATTCAACTCAACAAATCTTTACTGAGCTCTTTCTATGCTCAAAGTACTGTGTTGCATTCTGTGGAGGAAAGAGGAATAAGATACGGTGTCTGTCCTCCATTTACAGGTACCATTTGTAGGACCGGTTTCTATTTGCAGCTCAAAGCCTTAGACCTGTGGTTGTGTCTCTAACTTTTACCTAGAAAGAAACAGCCCAGCACAACACAGATCTCTGCTTTATGCCTTTCCTTGCTTAGGAGGAGCTGTATTATGTGGATTTCCTTCTGTGATAAAGATATTTACCTGTCTCTTGAAGGCTTTATATCTTATAAGTGAATTCATTCAAGCCTCATTCAAACCAGAGTATCTGGTCAAAGAGGAAGTTAATTTTCACTCCACCACAACGAATGGGGATCATCTTTGAAATATGACATAATATAATTCTCCTTTTATAGAAGTTCCTTTCTTTCTTGGCTCTACCCCTTGCTGGGAGAGATCTTGAATGAGCTGCCATACCCCCTGCACCTAGCTCCCTCATCTGTAGCATGGGATAGTCCTAGCCCCTACCTCATAGGACTGTTGTGAGGCTTAAATGACAAAAGATAGAATCTTCATGGAACAATTCCTGGTACATAGTAAGCAACTAATAAAGGTTGGCCATTATTATCATTTTTAAATTACAGTAGTACCAACTGTAGTATTATCCTGTTAGTACATCAGTAGACTCTTTAAAGGAGTATCCCAGAAGAGTGAAATAGTTCAGTATATTTCACAGTATCTCCTTAGTTGCTGGAATGCCACTAAAACATCGACCATACTATGTGCCTAAGAGAATAAAAGAACTGAACAGGAGTATGGAAGCTTCCATTTTAGCCCCAGTTCTCCCATGCATTTGCTGGCTAGCTTTGGGCAAGTTAATTTGTAGGACTGCCAGGTAAAATGCAGTAAAATGTAGGATACCTAATTAAAAGTGAATTTCAGATAAATAATGAATTTGTAGTATAAGTATGTCTCATGCAAATGCTAAATAGTTACTCTTATTTTTATGAAATTCAAATTGAACTGAGTATCCTGCATTTAAATTGGATTTAACTGCTCTGAACTTCAACTTCTGCATAAATCAAATTTCTGCATTTGATTAGGCCACTGTTTCCCTAACCCTGCAGAACATTATTTTTTAGGGCATGGTTTTTAATTAAAAAGAAGAAGAAGAAGAGGTCATTCTCCAATTAATTTGGGCAATACAGAGGCTGTATCTTCCTTTCAAAACTTGCAAAATAGTATATTGAAGTATATGAAAACTCTAGCAGTAAATAAACCTGTTTAACTTTGTTCAACCATCATTTCCCTAAGGCAATTATTCACAGAATACTTCTTTAGCACCACTTAATACCTCTAGCACACCTTTTGCGACATGACAGTGCAGGTGATACCTAAGGATCCTTCTATCTCTAAACATTTATGCCAGACTCCAAAACTGAAGACCCAGAAATTATATAGTCTAAAGTGCTTCCCCCTGAAGCAAATATAAGCATTAACAACCTACTGAGTATAAAATGCTACCTATCCGTTCAGCCCAAGTTTTTAAGTGGAACTCAGTACTTTGTCATGGTCGGAGCTGGTGATACCACCAGCAACTGAGAGAAAAGATCTCTTTTTTAGAAAATAAGGACTTTAAAAAAATTTCCTAAAAGTTTTGTCATAAAATCAACATCCCATGACCTACTGCCACATACACCTTCAGTAGTTCTTCTATTGAACTGCTGACCACTTTTTTTTTTTTTAGTGTGGAGTTAAATAGTATTGAATATATTTATATTGTTGCATGACAGTTCTCTAGAATGTTTTACCTTTCAAGGGTGAAGCTCTATACTCACTAAACACTAATTCTCCTTCCCCTCTCCTCCACCTTCACAACCACATTTCTACTTTTTCATTTAAATGCTTTTGACTATTTTAAATACTTCATATTAGTATAATCATACAGTATTTGCCCTTTTGTAATTGGTCTGTTTCACTAAGCATAACATCCTCAGGTTTATAGATCTTGCAGCATAACAAAATTTCCTTCTTTTTAAAGACTGCATAATGCTCCATTGCATGTATATACAACATTTTCCTTATCCATCCACCTTTCAGTGGACATGTGAATTCCTTCTAGCCCTTAGCCATAGTGAATAATGCTGCCATGAACACATATGTGCAAATATCTCTTCAAGATCCTGCTTTGAATTCTTTTGTATATATACCCAGAAGTGGGATTGCTGAATCATTAGGTGATTCTATTTTTAATTTTTTGGAGGAACCTCGATACTGGTTTTTTTTTTTTTTTTTTTTTTTTTTTTCTCGATACTGTTTTACATAGTGGCTACACAATTTTGTATTCCCTCCAAGGGTGCAGAAGTGTCCCCATTTTTCCATATCCTTGCCAACACGTTATTTTCTGTTCTGGCCATCCTACCAGGTAGGAAATAATATTTCATTGTGGTTTTGATTTGTATTTCTTTTATGATTAGTGCTGTTGAGTATCTTTTCATATACTTGTTGGCTAAGAGTCATAATCTTTTCTACTCCATCTATTCAGCTCCAGAACCACTAGGCACTCCAGGATGCCATTACCATCCCCTAGGGCCATATTGTTTTGTTTCACCCTCATTTTGTGCAGAAGTGAAGTGATGTAAAATGTATCAAATCAGACACCTACATATTACTGAGCACTTTTGACTGCAGGGTCTAAGTAACAATGCATTCAGTTAGTACTATTTAGGGAATGACTAAGGCCTCAGATGACTCTGCTTTCACCACTTTTGCCAAGAAAGTTAAACTGAACTCTGTCCTTGTTAAAACAACAGAGGTTGGGCGCTTGGGTGGCTCAGTTGTTAAGCGACTGTCTTTGGCTCAGGTCATGATCCCAGGGTCCTGGGATCCAGGCCCAGATCAGGGTCCCTGCTAGGCAGGGAAGCCTGCTTCTCCCTCTCTCACTACCCCTTGCTTGTGTTCTCTCTCTCTCTCTCTCTGTCTTTCTCTGTCAAATAAATAAATAAAATCGTTTAAAAAATAAATAAAACAGAAGTTTAGGGGCACCTGGGTGGCTCAGTCAGTTAAGTGTCTGCCTTTGGCTCAGGTCATGATCCTGAGGTCCTGGGACCGAGTACCGCATTGGGCTCCTTGCTCAGTGGAGAGCCTGCATCTTCCTCTGCCTGCTGCTCCGCTTGCCTGTGCTCTCTCTCTCTCTCCCCCTTACCTTCTCTGACAAATAAGTTAACAAAATCTTTAAAAGAAAAAGGAGGAAGAGGAGGAGGAGGAGAAATTTAAAAAACTGTGACCCTTTTAGGCATGCTTAAGAGAACTTTTGAGAACTCTCAAAAAAATATTTGTTTCATTAAACATCTAGAATGTACGGTGCCATCAACAAAAAATGGGAAAGTAAAGACCTCCCAAAATCCTCTCCTATATCAAAGCCATGAGAAAACTGGAAAAATTGTCAGAATTAACTTTTTTTAGGACTTTAGAAATGAACTATAAGCTTACAGTGATCTGAGGAATCTTTGTCCATAACATGCTTGAATCTCAGTAAGTATAGAGAGCTTTGTGACATTTTTTACTCATCCTCATCCCATTATTCTCCTACTCAATCTTCCTCAGATACACAGTAGCCTTGAAAACTAATAGCCCACAGTCACGTTGAAACAGCAGCATTGTAGCCACTGGAAAGGGCAGAAGGTGGTTAGAGTTTCTTCAAACATTCACTTCCAGAGAATTGAAACTATTTGTCTAGGAATACCCTGGAAAAGTCCACTCACAAGATTGTCTTTATTTGATCCGACTCACAGGTCGCCTAAACAAACAGACTTTTTCTTAGGGCTATTTGTTAAAAACCATCAGAGGTAAATAATGAATATTGCAACTGCCTGAAGTAGTAGAAAACAGTTGTTGCAAACCATAGACTAAACATAAAACTTTAAAGGAAAAGTTGATATGTCCATATATAACTTTGAAAACCTCCAACTTATTCCTGGAAATCTAGAAAGCCAGATGCATATGTGGAGTCCTGCACAAGCCCATGACTGTGCACATGCTCAGAGATTATCAGAGACGTTCCTAACTTCTCACCTCTGACTAAACTTGTGGCTCTGTAATAAGAAGGAAATGATAGCTAAGGCAGAGTTCTCAAGTTCCTGGCTGAGTGTTGAAGATGTAATCCACCATGTGCACAGAGTCCCTCAGCAAATACTGGGAGACTTCCTGGTTAAAAATCTCTTTCTGATTGTTAACTGACCAGAGAAGAGACTTCAGTGGTTACATACAACAAAAACTACAGACTTTGCAAAATTTGTTCAGAAAAGTTACAAAACCAAACCCTATGAGGGAGAAGAATCTGATTTCCAGTGAACATATGATATTTTACAAAATATCCAATTTTCAACAAAATATTACAAGACAGGGGCACCTGAGTGGCTCCATCAGGTGGGCGTCTGCCTTCAGTTCAGGTCATGATCCCAGGATCCTGGGACTGAGCTCCACATCAGGCTCCCTGCTCAGTAGGGAGCCTGCTAATCTCTCTCCTGATCCCCCACTTGTGCATGTTATCTCTTTTTCTCTCTCTCTCTGTCAAATAAATAAATAAAATCTTAGAAAACAAAATTACAAGACATGCAAAAATTTTTCTAAAAAAAATATAGCTGACACACAAGGGGAAAACATAGCCAAGAGAAAGTGTCCCTGAGGACGACCAGTAATTGGACATAGTAGTCATAGACTTTAAATCAGCTATTTTAAATATGGGTAAATAACTAAGGAAATCATGTCTACAAAATTAAAGGTAAGTATGAGAATGGTGTCACAACAAATAGAAAATATCAATGAAGAGATAACAATTATAAAAATAAACTAAATAGAAATTCTGGAACTGAAAAATACAATATTAAAATGAAAAATTCACCAGGGGGATAGCTCAATACCAATTCTGAGCAAGCAGAAGAAAGAATCAGTGAACCATAAGATAGGTCTATTGAGATTTTCTAGTCTCCATAATAGAAATAAAACAGAATTAAGAAAAAAATGTCAGACTCAGAGATCATCAAGCATACCAACATATGCATAAATGGAATCCCAGAATCAGGGTTGGGGGGAAGGAATAAAAAGAATATCTGAGACATAATTTCCCAAATTTGATTTAAAAAAAAAATCTTCATATTCAAGAAGCTCACAAACTCCAAGTAAGATAAAGAAAAAACAAACAAACAAACAAACAAACAAAAACAAAGAAACACTTAGTCACATCATAATAAACCTGGTGAACCATAAATAGAGAATCTTGAAAGCAATAAGGGAGAAGCATTTCATCAGGTACACTGGATTCTATATTGGAGGTTGTTCTAATCTTATCAGATAAGTAGCCGATTTCTTATCAGAAACCACGAAAGCCAGAAGCAGTGGAATTATATATTCAAAGTGTTATGGGGGAGAAAGTTTATTACCCAAGAATTCTATATCCAGCAAAACTATCCTTCAAAATATGAAGGAAAAATTAGGATATTTCTAATAAACAACTGAGATTATTTATTACTAGCAGAGCCCTCCTAGAAGCAACACTAAAGAGAGTCCTTCAAACTAAAATAAAAGGCTAGCTAATAACTGAAATTCACATGAAGAAAATAGATGGCATTGGTAAAGGTAACTAAATACACAAGACAATAGAAATGCATTTTTTTATAACTCTCTTTTTTCTCCTAAATTATTTTTAGAAGTTCATTAAGTAATAATTATAGATCCATGTTCATGAGCACACATATATAAATATGTAATTTTTTGACAATAGAGACACAAAAGAAGCAATAAGGAATAGAGTTATATAGGGGAGCAAAGTTTTGATATACTATTAAATTTAAGTTGGTATTAATCTGAACAAGATAGTTACAAATTAAGGTGCTAATTGTAATCCCCTATGTAACTGCTATAAAAATAACAAAGAATTGCAGAAGTAATTTTTAATTTTAAAAAACTTTAATTTTTTTAAATAATTTTTTCTAAATAAATAGAAAATATTTATTAAACACACACAAAAAAGCAATAATGGAAGAATACAGGAACAATAAAAAAAGACATGAAACATAAAATGCAAACATCAATTGACAGATGTAAATCATACCTTATCAGTAATTACATTAAATAAAAATGAGTAAACATTCAAATTAAAAGATGATATTGGCATGATGGGCAAAAAATGACCTAGTTCAATGCTGGGTACACAAGGCACACTTGTGTAGATTCAAAGACACAAAAGACTGAAAGTAAAGGATGGAAAAAGATACGCCACACAAATGGTAAACAAAAGAGGGCAGGACTAGAAAAAATAGATTTTAAGACAAAAATTGTTACTAGAGACAAACACCAATCCATAAAGTAAATACAGCACGTATAAACATGTATACACCTAAAAACAGAGTACCAGAATACATGAACCAAAAATAAAATTGAAGGAATAAATGGATAATTCAATAATAATCGTTGGAGGTTTCAATACACACTTTCAATAATATATAGAACAACTAGACGTAAGAGTATAGCAGGAAATACAAATTTGAACACTATAATCCAAGTAAAACTAACAGATGTCTATCAAAACTCCACACAACAACAGTAGAATACACATTCTTATGAAGTACAAATAGAAGGTTTTTCAGGATATACCATATGTTAGGCCATAAAACAAGTCTCACTAAATTTACAAGGATTGAAATCACATCAAGTATGTTTTTCAATCATAATAAAATGAAATTTGACATCAATGACTGTAAGATATTTGGGAAATTCACAAATATATGGAAACTGGGCACCATGTTTTTAAGTATTAAATGAGTCAAAGAAGAAATCACAGAAGAAGTTAGAAAATACTTTGACATGAATTTAAAAAAAATACATTAAAGCTTATATGATGCAGCTAAAGTAGCACTAAAAGGGAAACTTATAGTCATAAATATCTATTACTAAAAGAAGATCTCAAATCAATAAACTAATCTTATACTTTAAGAAATTTGAAAAATTAAAAAAATAACACCCTCCAAAAAGGAAAGAAAGAAATAATATATATTTGAGTGGAAATGAAATAGAAAAGTAAAAAATAGAGAAAATCAATGAAACTAAAAGTTGGTTCTTTGAAAATATCAACAAAATTGACAAGCCTTTAGCTTAGACTTACCACAGAAAAAGAGAGGACTCCAATTTCAAAATCAAGAATGAATGAAAAAGAAAACTTACAAAAATAAAATAAAGGCTTGTTTATTTGTATAATTAGCCAACAAATTATACACAAATTATTTTGTCCTAGGAAGACACAAACTACTGAAACTGATTCAGAAAGAAATAAAAATAGAAAGAAATAGAAAACGTAACTAACCTAAAGAAGTAAAGAAATTGAGTTAATAATGAAAAAACTTTCTATAAAAGTAAAGCCCAGCACAAGATAGCTTCAGTGGTAAATTCTACCAAATGTTTAAAGAAAAATTAACACCAACCCTTCACAGACTCTTCCAAAAAAAAAAAAAAAAAAAAAAAAACCACACAAAAGAGAAGGTAATGTTTCCTAACTCATTCCATGAAATCAGTGTTACCCTGACACCAAAACCAGAAATCACAAAAAAACAATAGACCAATATCTCCAATGAATATATATGTAAAAATTCTCAACAGAGTACTGACACAATCAATTCAGCAATATAAAAAGAAAAGTGATTACACAAAGCAACTAACTGGAATTTATCCCTGAAGTGCAAGATTGGTTCAACGTACCAAAATTAATCAATGTCATCCTCCACTTTAATAGAAAAAAAAACAAAACAAAACAAAAATCACATGATCAATTGACACAGAAAAAGCATTTGAACAAATCCACGATAAAAAAAAAAAATCATGTTCAAATACTCAACAAACCATGGGGGAAAGGAACTTCCTCAACCTGATACACAGCATCTAAGAAAAGCCCACAGTGAACATCAGACTTAATGCTGAAAGCCTGAAAGCTTTCCTAAAAGATCAGGAAAGGGACTTTTCTAGACACTTCTAGAAAACTTTCTGGACACTTCAAGATTATATTGGATGTTCTCACCAGGGTAATTAGTGAAGAAAAGGAAATAAAAGGCATCCAGAGGTGGAAGGAAGAAGTAAATCTATCTCCATTTGCTGATGACATGATTTTGTAAACAGAAAATTCTAAGGAATCCACAAATATTTATTAGAGCTAATAAACCAGTTCAGCAAGTTTGCAGGACATAAGACCAATTGAGAAAAATCAATTGTATTTTCCTATATTCTAGCAATGAACAATCGGGAAATGGAATTAAGAAAATTTCATTTACAACAGCATCAAAGAGACTAAAATTCTTAGAATAAATTTAAGAAAATAAGTGTAAGAATTGTACACTGACAAACACAAAACACCATTGAAAGTAATTAAAGAAGACATAAATAACTGGAAAGATAGCCAGCGTTCATGCACTGGAGAACTTAAAACTATTAAGATAGCAATATTCTCTGAATTAATCTACAGAATTCAAAGTCCCTATCTGTATCAAAATCCCAAAAGCTTTTATTTCCAAAAATTGACAAACTAATACTAAAGTTCACATAGACATTCAAGGGACTCAGAATAACCAAAATAACCAGAAAAAGGAGAACAAATTTGGAAGACTCATATTTCCCAATTTTGAAAGCCTTGTACTGAAGCCAGTGAGCACATGAAAAGATATTCGACATCATTAGTCATTAGAGAAATGCAGATCTAAACCATAACACTTCACACCCACTAGGACAGCTTTAATCAAAAAGGCAGTATAGATGTATTGGTGAGGGTAAGGACAAACTGGAAGCCTCATACAATGCTAGTGGAAATATAAAATGACAGTCACTTCTAAAAAGAGTTGACAGTTCCTCAAAAAGTTAAGTATAGGGGCACCTGGGTGGTTCAGTCAGTTAAGTGTCGGACTCTTGATTTTGGCTCAGGTCATGATCTCAGGGTCATGAGATTGAACCCTCTCCGGCTCTGCACTGAGCATGAAGTCTGCTTAAGATTCCCTCCCTCTCCTTCTGCCCTTCCCCCATACCCCTTTCCCCCACACTGCTCATGCACATGCATGCACATGCTCCCCCGATGTCTAAAAAAAAAAAAAGTTAAGTACAGAGTTTTAATATGACTCAGCAATTCCATATCCAGGTATATACCCAAGAGCACCAAAAACACATGTCCACAAAAATTTATACGTGAATATTCATAGCAGGATTAATTATGATAGCCAAAAAGTGGAAATGAGTAGATAAATTAAATGTGGAATATTCAAAAATGGAATATTATTCAGTAATAAAAGGAATGAAGTTCCGTTAATCTTCTTCGCATTTTAAAATATTTGGATCACAAAGAAAAGTGATGAAAATAAACTAAAACTGAAAAAAAAAGAAAAGAAATGAAGTTCTGATACATGTTACAACAGGGATTGTAACCTTGTAAACATTATGCTAAGTGAAAGAAACCAGACAGAAAAGACCACATATAGTATGATTCCATTTAAATGAAATATCCAAATAGGCAAATCCATAGGCACAGAAAGTAACTTAGTGTTTACCACGCACTGGACAAGGGGATGATGGGAAGTCATTGCTAATGGTTATGAGGTTTCTTTGGGAATGATAGAAATGTTAGGGAATTCGATATTAAACAGTCGACCATTTTGTGAATATACTAAACACACACACACACACACACACACACATTGAATTTTACACTTCAAATCAATGACTCATGTATGTGAATTACATCGCAATTTTTACAAAAAGACTAGAACTTGACATATCATTCCAAGTATTCAAATTAGAAGAGTTTGCTCCTAAGACAAGTAACAGGTAGAGAGCGGATCAAGGTCAAGAACGGAACTTTTTGGAAGATGAGGAAAATCAGAAATAAGCAGTAGGAGGCCAACCCTCCATAATTTTTTAGGTGAGCAGCAGGGGGAGCCCTTGATAGCAAAGAAAATTACAAAAATAATATTTATGTTTCTGATCATAAAGTTAATACATTCTTTCTGCAGAAAATCTGGGGAAGTACCAAATAAAGATAATTTTTTAAATCACCATTAATTCCACTATCCTGAGAGCCACTATTAACACTTTATTTGTGCAAATACTTCCAGTCTTTTTTCCGTTTGTACTTCTGTATATATACATATATATAACCAAGCGCATCTTTTTTTAACAGAAGGTAAAAACTATGTTGCATGTGTAGCTTTGAATCCTATCTTTTTCACTTTACATTAATTTTTTACATTTTTCTGGTCTTAAATATTTTTGAGAACATAATTCTTATTGCCTACAGATGAATTATAATTAAATAAACCTACTTTTGAATTTTTTTTCTGTTATAACATTGCAGTAAACATCCTTGTACCTAGATCTTTAAACTCCTTGAAAATTTTCTAAGGACAGATTCCTAGAAGAGGAATTATCACGTAAAATATTACCCATGGGTTTAAGTATTTGGATACACACTGCCACATTTCCAACCAGAAAAATTCAAATATCTTTACATTTCCCCTGAACAGTGTATAATACTTTTTTCCCCCTGAAGTTTCTTCTAAATATGTAATTATCTGTTTCATTGTTTAAAACATTTGCCAATTTAATAGAAAGAGTTGGTGTCTTCCTTTAATTAATTATTTTTAAATAGTTATAATTTACATATGGTAAAATTCCTCCTTTTTAGGACACAGTTCTATGAATTTTGACAAACATATACAATCAAATAACCGCCACCTCAAACAAGACAGGTGTTTCTAATATTGAGAAATTCTGTGCTTCTTGGAATCAGTCTCCTTATTCTTACCCTCAACCCCTGGGCACCTCTGTACGTTTTCTGTCCCTATATGTTCTCCATAACATTTTTATTTCTCAAAGTTCCAAATGGAACTAAAGCCAGCCATTAGCAACTAGCAACTAGCTACTGCTGTTTCTAATGTCCTCCGCTGCTTGTTCAAAAGCCATGTTTTCTTTGCTGACGACCAACAGGTCAGTCTCCATGTCAGCAAACCTGAACTCCAGCTCCAGACACAGGGAAATTCCTCCCGTGAAACTTGGCCTGACTTCAGTCGGGCTGACATGCCCAGGCAAGCCTGACAAGGTAGAGGAGCCAGCAGGAAGGGCGGCCCGCATGGCATGGAGTACCAACGACACACGTATGTGCGTGTTGGGGGTGGGGGTATGCACACACACACAGGCATTGCAGAGTCCCAACATATTTTTACAGATTTTATACATCTCCAGTGTCAGTAACACACTGGAGAGGAGATAAGCCAGCAAGTTCTGAGAAACGATCCTCTCTGAACCTTTCCTCTCTGTCATCTGACGGCTGAATAGTGTAAGCGTGTGGTCTGCGGGCAAGGACTGGAAGGTCTGGGGAGGGATGGCCCCTACTGAGTCAAAACACAACATCAACACCTTGGGGGAGATCCAAGGCCTGAGAACAAATTTCAGAAACATATAAGGCGCCAAAGAAATGCACCTTTAAGCATAAGGTTGGAGCAGCTAGGAAGGTTTCTCATTTTCATCATTTCTTTTAACATCCATGTTCTCCCATGATCCCTCTCTTCCTGGTGCCACACATACATGGCTTGGGCCACTTTCCTGGTTCACTTAAATACTGTTCTAAAGAAACCTATCTGTGGTTTTATGTTACCCCATCGGAGTATTGTCTGTGAATACAGAGCATAAAAGGGGATAAATTGCCTAACTCAACCTACCCTTGAGGCTTGCCACGTTGAAAAGATAGAGCACGGAACTCTGGTCTGCCCTGGAATGGCTGGAAAACTAAGACATTGCAGTGTTTAAGGAAAACTCTGAGTCTCACCCGATACAGAAAACTCTCCGATCTACCGCTGTACCTATATAGAACATTTTATCTTTGTCAAGGCCCCTCAACATGTATGATTAATAACTAGTCCTGGAAGAATATTTGTAGCTCATATCAATTCTTATCCTGGAGACAAGTGAGAAGGAAGGTGGGAAAACAGGGCATTTGGTCAGCTTAAATTCAAACCCACAGATACACAGACTTCATAATCGGCCTTGGTCTGGAGTTGATCACTAAAGGCTACTACCTCAAGCACAAAATACCTGAATTGCATGTCACACAAAGAAGTTGCCTTATTTATTTCATGAGTTTTGTTTTGTTTTGTTTTGTTTTGTTTCCTCTTACTATGCCCTGGTTACTGGTTTATCAATTAGGCATTTATTTAACAGTCCATACAGAGAGGGGCACGACATCTTTTTGTTTGTTTTTTTAAAACCTGCATAAGGAAAAGTTAAAATGGAGAACCTTCATATTGGCTAACTTGGTCCTTCATTGAGAAAGGCTCCTGCCACTTCACTTAGTCCAGCTTTCCCGAAGTGGGTGCCATGAGGGCTCCTGGTTTGCCAATCACTAATTTAAATGGTGTTTCACTGCATCTACACCCAGGTCTGTCTCTCTGCCTCTCTACACACAGGTCTGCTGACTGACTGGGTCTGTGGATGGCACCGTGGACTCATTTGAATCTGTGGCTCAACCTGCAGAAACAAATTACAGCTCTGGAAGGAAATGATGGACAGACATTTTCATCACCAGCTTTCTTGCAGGTACCTACTAAGCCCTGGGCTACAAATGTTCACCAGTAGGAGAAGGGCTCTGGTTCACGGTGCCATGAGATTCCAATGATGCCTTGGGCATCGCCTGCCAGTCCCCAGCCATCTCCCATGTGCAATGTACCAGCCTGGTGATGCCGAGTTGACACCATGAGGAATAACCAAGTCCCTTCCCATGAGAGTTCTGGAGCCGTCTGTACTCTGTCCTCTCCTGGGCTCCAGCTTAGGATGGCCTATGTGAGGGAGTCAGGGCAAGCGGACCAGGGGCTGCTGCTGGTTGATAATGGTAATGAGTCAAATGTGGCATTTGCTTCATAGTGGCTCCCCTCTACACATACTCCAAATCATCAGACCTCCCCATATACAGAAGCAGACGTGCACTAAGATCAGCTACTTTCTGGAGAAAACGAGGAGATAATAACAAATAGCAAAATGTACATTAAAGTAACATTTGTCCCTGTATCAGGCCCTGTGCTAAGTACTTTACACTCATTATTTCACACAATCCTCCCAAGAACCCTATACAGACTGACGTTGCTGCTGCCCCATTTTGTAGGTGGGAAAACCGAGGCACAGAGGTTAAGAAACGTACTCAGAGGAGCACATACTCAATAAGTGACTGCATTGGAGTCCACGCCTAGTGTTCACCCCCAAGCCCATGCTCAGAACCAGAGTCCCTCTGCACCCTTTTCCAGTCTAGGAGCCCCATAAAGCATTCTGAGTACGAGAATAGTCACATGAGGGAGTGTGGAGTTTTGACGAGGAGACTCCAAGGGAGAGCCCAGCTCAGCAGGGACAGAGAACGTGGGTGTATCCCTCGTGGCCTGCTGGGACCTCGTCTAGGTCCATTTGTTTTTATAACCACAGGTACTGCACAGTCATTTAAAAACATGTGCTGGCCAGGGCGGAACGTCTGATGGCAGCCACTGGCCCGGCGCTGGCAGCAGCCACGGAGGGAGCGGATCGGGTGAATGTGGGTCAACCCTTCCAGTGCAGAAGGGAAGGGAACATTAATTTTTAGTGAGAACGATGAGGAAAGCAGTTCTGCGATGTTTTTTACAGAAATAGAAACCAGTGAAATAGAAGCCGGTACTCTACTACTTTAGAAAAAGAAAGAGCAGCGCAACAGGCAGGCAAGCCCTTGGCAGTGACCGCCAAGCTCGGAAACTGGTCAGATTTAGTTTGTTCCCCTAAAGAGGTGCAGACCCAAACCACCAAAGGAAGGTAAGTGATAACACACAGGGCTGCAAGTCTGGGCCCCGGTCACCGCAGCAGACGCGGCTGTGTCTCACAACTGCCACACAACTCCTAGGTCACGGCTCACAGGGCACGTAGAAACAGTTCCTCCTCCGCCCTGGTCCCTGCCAACAAAGACCAAGCCAGCTGCAGGCAATCACCAGGCAACTGGCTTCTAACCGGCCTTCAGAACCCAGTAAGTAGAGATAATGCTTGATTTTACTGTAAAGCCCTCCTGATTCTCCAGGGATCTGTCCCAGAGGGAGGACAAGGCTTTATGAGAAGCAGAGTCTGTCTCTCTGGTCCCAGAGTATGTGCCCAGAGCTGGGGAGCCAGGCCTCTATGCCGAGCGATTGCTGCACCTAGTGGTGCACTGTGCAGACTTCCTCAGCATCTGGAACTTTCTACTCGCCTGACCCCGTTATTACTGGCTCCTGCTTGATTTTAGGGACCTTAACCTGCCCATATGTGCCTGCTGGGACCTTGCTGGTCAATTTGAGCTTCAACCCTTCTTAGAAGAATGCTTTGTGGGTTTGCCTTTCTCATGTCTTTTATCTCTTTCTTTCTTTTTTTCTTTTCTTTTTTTTTTTTTTTTTTTTTTTGCCATTTTCTTTCCAGCTTCCTCTCTTTTCTTTCCCTCCTTCCCCAGACTTCCCTCCACCTGGTTGGAGCACAGGATTTTAGCTTTTCTTAATATCACTTTACCAGCTGGCCAGCCATGACCTGAGAATATGTGGTAAAAGCCTGCTTGCAGGTCACAGATTCAGATCTGGGGAAAGTGCACAGGCTGTCCCCTCTCACTATCAACAGGACTTGCTCATTTCTTTTCTTTAGAAGAAGCAACACTTCTGTACAATCACAAGGGTGGAAACCAAAGCCCAACTTATTTTATTTATTTATTTATTTGATAGAGAGAGAGAGAGAGAGAGACATCACAAGCAGGCAGAGAGGCAGGCAGAGAGAGAGGAGAAGCAGGCTCCCTGCAGAGCAGAGAATCCAATGTGGGGCTCGATCCCAGGACTTCTGGGATCATGACCTGAGCTGAAGGCAGAGGCTTAGCCCACTGAGCCACCCAAGCGCGCAGCCCAACTTATTTGAAGCACATTTCTCTGTATGGTTGCTTGTCCTTGCTGCCCAGCCTGTGAGCTGCAGCTCCACTTCTGTGCTTTTAAACATAACTAGTGCCGACCCCCCACCCCCACCTACAGCTAGAAGACGCCTACCAGGACAAGTGGATTTAAGCACAAATTACAGTGTGAGCACGTGCGTGCTTTTCACCAGTTCCCGTGGCTGGTTCCTGTGGCCAGCTGCACTACTACACAGGGACCTGCTGTAAGCAACAAGGAGAAGGTTTTATGAAAAGGGTCATGTTCTACCATGGAAACCACTGCATGACAGGGAAACTTGCTCTCACGGATTATTTCTACTGCAGAAAGAATTAGGGATATGGTTGAAACGTGTTTTGGCTCAGAATCAAAAAGCAAGGTTTTATGTCCTTTTAACTTCAAGCTCCTTAAAGATCTTTCTTGCACAATCACACCTTGTAGAACTTTGGTGAGGCTCATATCGCATGAGGAAATGTGTGAGAGATTGCTTTGTAAACTGGAAAACACCACTAATAAAAGAAGCCATTGTTGTCATGCCTTTGTTCTGAGGCAGGAGAACCAAGGCCTAGAGAAGAAAAGTAAGAGTTAGAAATCACCCAGCCTCAGCTGCTGGGAGACTAAGTTGGGCCCCTGTGGGTCCTTCCCTGGTGTTTGTCCTGGAACGTGCTGCTGGAAGGGGTGGGAACTCAGGCCATGCTGCTCTCATTAGTGATGAAACGGCCAATTCTGCAATCAGCTGTGCTAGAATTCAGCCCGCAGTTTTTGCCTGAAGCCTGACTCTCATGGCTAGCCCTCCACTCATTGGAGACAGAGAGCAGTGTTAAGACCATGGACCATGGGACCAGGCTACTGCCGGAGTGGGGGGGGAGCAGTTTATCTCTGTGTCCCCCTAACTTGGTAACTTGAAGCAAGTGACATGACTGACCTATCTGTGCTTCAGTTTACTCAAACATAAAATGGCAATAAAAATACTATCCATTTCCTACAGTTGTAAAAATAAAAGGAATAATACATGTTCAGTACTTTGGATATTTTCTGATGTGTAGTAAGCTCAGTGTAGCTATTAGTCCTTTCCAATAAAATATTCTACTCTAATGAGGGTGCCTGGGTGACTCAGTCAGTTAAGCATCTGCCTTCAGTTCAGGTCATGATCCCAGGGTCCTGGGATCAAGTCCCACGTTGAGCTCTCTGCTCAGTGGGAGTCTGCTTCTCCCTCTCTCTGCTGTTCCTGCTGCTCGTACACACTCTCTCTCTCTCTCTCTCTCACTCAAATAAATAAATAAATAAAGTCTAAAAAAAAATAAAATAAAAAATGAAGTGTGTGTGTGGGCGCCTGAGTGACGCAGCCGATTAAGCATCCAACTCTCGATTTTGGCTCGGGTCATGATGTCAGGGTTATGAGATTGAGCCCTGAGTCGGGCTCTGTGCGCATGGAATCCGCTTGAGATTCTCTCTCTCCCTCTGCCCCTCATCCACTCATGTGCTCGCACACATGCTCTCTCTCTCTCTCAAAATAAGTACATAAAAATCTTAAAAAAAAAATGTTCTAAATTGTGGGAAGAAATGGAAAGAGGCAGATTTTCTTTTAGGCATCATGGAGAATGGAGTTTGATGTGGCTTCAGGAAATCCAATCTCCCCTCAACCTCTAGTGTGTAGTGTTGGGACATGCCTAGATGGCTTAGACAATGGGCTCCAGTGGAACTAAAATGGTAAGCATGTGCATGTGGATGCCTGGAGATGCAATGATGACTTCTCCTCCCCCTGGGGGAACTTAAGACTAGATGTAGACAGTTGTGACTAAATCCAGCCTCCTCTGCCAACTGCTGGATGACTATAAACCCTTGGCTTACCTCCCAGGGCCTCATTTCCTAAACTTTGCAGTGGGAGAGCAGTAGTACCAGGGTCATGGGATTGTTGCTTGGAGCAGTAGTGCACATAGTAAGTAGACTAGTGCACATAGTCAATTCATAATAGATTTTGGCTGTTCTCATTATTATACCACCATTCATCACACCGTGCCTTTGTGATTCAGAGTTTCGAGAAATTACATAAATTACTCTTTGGGGGTCAAAGTAGAAGAGCACAAGAGCCAGATAACTGTAACCTGACATCCTATTTTCTGTTGACGATAAGGACAGGAAATGCCACATCATCATAACCAGGCTGTTTGTTCATACAGTGTGACCATATCTGTAATCACCGATTCATGTCAAACGTTTTATGAATTACAGTGAGTTGTTCGTGAAAGGCCAATACCCCTTAGACATCCCTTAAGTTTCCTTGACAAACCAACCCAGTAGACGTGGGGGAGACTCATCTTTGTTTTCAGCATCAGGTCTGGAGGATACAAGGGACCAAATCAATGTCTACTAATTCTAGTCACTGTGAAGTGCCACTTTCAGTTTTGCTATGTTTTGGCCCACCTTCATCTTTGAGAATTGTTCATCAGAATATTTGAGCAAACTCACAAATGACAAGAACTGAAAATGCCAAGTGATTTTAATTTTTTAAAATAGCTCTGTGGGGCTGGTGACCTTAGTCAGATTGGCCATCAAGTTTTGGATCTAGCAAGAAAAGTCATAAAGTGAGTCAACGGACAATGTGGAAAGGATGAGACAGCATGTTTTTTTTGTTTTTTGTTTTTTGCTTTTTGTTTTTTCTTCTAGCTTCTTTAGCATCAGGGCTGCCCCTGCAGACAGGGTATTCGATTTCTGGCATGCTGTGAGGGTCCCTGGAGAATGCTTGAAAGCAGAATGGGCTACCAGAGGCAAAAGGCTGGTATCAGTAAAGTTTGCACAAGATTTAATAGTACTGGAACATACCCGCCCATTCCACTTCTCCAGTCTGATAATCCAGGACAATTAAGGGAAAGAGCCAAGATTTGGGTGGCTTTTAGCATTTTTAAAGTTTCATCTGGGCAAACACAGAAATGTCCATCAATGTTATCCAGACCTTACCACTGTTTATTTTTGAGACTCCAAGATTAAACTCAAGACTGACCTAGCACAGCAGATATTTTTGCCTTTGCCTGAGAGAAGACAAAAACGTGAGAAGAAAGAGGGTCTCTGGAGAGACTGGATTTCCTTGAGTATCCTCTGAAGATTGTCAAGCACCAGACAACAGGACCTAAACCCTGACATTCTAAACCAAGCTATTTCCTTCACAATGACGTGTTAATGTAAAGAGGGCAAACATTTTATGCCTTATTAAGAGAATTATTCAAGCCCAGGAAATAGGAGGGTTAAATGACTTACTTTCCTAAACATACTGCAATGAGAAAGAAGATTTTAGATATCACGCAGAAAAATGTAGCAAAAAGCGCTGAGTTGGCCCATTCCACTCCATTGAATTGTTCGGCAATTATGGTCATCCCCAATGCCCCAGAAAATTAAAGTACATGATGAAACTCCCATCTAAGGATATCAACTGCTATGGTACTAAATAAACGACACATCCCATTTTAAAGCCATCTAAAAGTATATCAGAAGAGGCTGTGCTGAACAGGGACTATAATTTTAACATCATTTGCTGTACACTTTAACTTGAAGCTAAATGTTGCAAAGTTAAATCAATTTTATTTGATCTCACGGGGGAATTTACACTCTTTCATTTGGGATGGATGGAACCCTTGGCACAGTGTAGAATTTATTAAGACTCCTGTCCCACAGGAACAGTTAACTCTTTGATCCTAGCACACTCCCTCCTCCTAGAAGAGTTATTTAAAAGTTACACATCCCCCCCAAGCCCAGCAGGCACAGATACACAATTCCCCTTTCTCTCTTTTTCTGTCTCTCCTTCCCTTAAGTTTCTTAAGCAGTCCCTTCAGCTCTAGTTTTCTTTTTCTAAATTTAAAAATGTGGCTTCTGGATATAAAAGCCTCCCCCACCTTTAGCAGTCCCCCGTCCCCTGGGGCTGTTATTGGCATGATGTGTAAATTAACTGGAGTCACTTAGAGCCCTCAGTTAGCTTTTAGTCAAACATTAGCAGCAATGTTTACTCTTGTGTAATCTTCAGTTGTTACTTAATTTAATGCCCGTCAGCATTTTTTTTTAAAAAACATGTTCAGCAAACCCTTGGCACAGGCTGTTGGGTTTCTTTCTTCCCCTCCCCCACCGTGACCCAAAAATCAAGCTCAACTAAATCTGAGCAAAGGCTTTCTAATATTTTTAATTTGCTAATGCCGCTTGCTCTCTTCTCAAGGAAATAAGAGTTTGCTTTCTATGGCAATCCAAGTACATTCTACTCAGAAGCCCTTGCTTTGCAACCCCCATCCCACCTTACATCAAAGAGGGTGAACTATAAATTGTATAGTTTTTGTTTCTTGTTCCTCTGGCAGTTATTTGTGAGTGATGTAAGATGGGAAGCATCCTCAAACTCACATTTGGAAAAGGATGGTGTGGCCCCCTGAGAAAAGCCCATTGAAAACTAACTTTGAAGGTCTGCCCAGTGGTGAGCTAAAAGCTGAACATATCACATCATAATTCATGCACAACTTTGTATCTTTTGAACCTTCTTCCTCAGCTGCCACCACCTCTAAAGTAAATAAATAGAGTCCTGGCCATTCTATGGTGTTCTGGAGTGCTCTTCTCCTAATGTGAAATCCATCTCTGTCCAGCAGGAGAATGTCTCTAAGGCTATCATAAAGGCAGAAGGAAATACTGACTTCACGTGGAAAAGGGAGGCTCAGCTTCAGGAGGGAAGCACATTATTAAGGGAAAAAGAATGTAGGGAAAAAATTACTAGACTACCTTTAAAAGATGCAAAGAGCAGCTGCCTCCTATGTTGCTGCTCTCCATTTCCATGCGCTCTATACCAGAAAAGGCCTTCTTCGGTCCAGAGGCTCTCATTAGTAACATCATGCTCTATAATCTGGGTCTTAGTGCCGAGAAGATAATGTTACCTGGAAAGCCTCCTGCTTGTTTGGGAGATGTGATCAAAAGAATGCATACACCTAAAAAGGAAAAAAGGACCCTAAGTCAGCCAATTGGGACCCTGAGTCCCAATTCAATATCCCATCCTTTCCCCCCGCTCCCCCAAAACCTTGACTTTCACGTGTCATTGTGTCTCAGCTGTAGCTCTGTTTCTTGGTGACTAGAAATCAGGAATCTCTTCCTTACAACACAAGGGAAGGTCCAATTGCTAAAAATCCTAAATGTGGGGGGAGATCCCTACTATGTCTCACAAACAGCCCTCTAAGAAGAACCTTGAGGATACATGGGACAGGAAAAAAAAGAAACATAGAGAAACTGGTGCCTGAGGCTTTATCCAATGGCTGCAAATGAGCAAACGCCAAAGGATGCACTTTTGCTCTCTCAGATAGGAAGGGAATTCCTGGACTGGATCCATGTAGAGTTCATTGCTGTATTTCTAGGAAAGCATCACCGAAGGGCTGAATTATTTGCTATTAACTCAAGCTGCAGCGGTCCTGGGGGTCAACATATCTGTCTGAACTCATGTTACAAGTGCACACTGGGGGCCCATGGTTGGGGGCTGGTGTCACTGTGGGTGATCTCCAAAGCAGCTTGGGAGACACAGTCATCTCTGTCACTGACCACAAGCTCCCTACCCTTCCTCATGCCTACCTCTGGGACATCACCAACCAGGCTCCCAAATGCAGCTATGGAGCTACACAAATGATGAAACTTCTATAATTTTCTTGAATCACCTGGAACGTATCCATAGCACAGGGCTACACATTGACAAGGGCTCTTAAGGCTTAAGAACTCACTCCCAGATAGCAGCTCCTCTCCGCAAGGAAACTCGCCCCCATCCCTAGGGTGTCCCAAAAGGGAGGGCTGCTATAGACTCAGCTCCTACCTTTGCTATGCCCACTGCTAAGTGACCCCTCTGCCCCCATTGGCACACAAGGTCTGTGCTTCACTTTGCTTTTCAGCACTTTTTTCAACTCCCTCTTCAGTTTCTCTTTCTGGTGCCCCCTTAATCCAACTTATTCATTTAATAATGAATCGCTTAGTTCTCATGGAGTGGTGTGTGCCTTTACAGCTCCTCAGAGGAGATCACTTGACAAATATAAAATGGAAATTTTTTAGACAAGTGTTCCATTTAATTTGAGGTGTCAGCCATAATGATCAACAACAGTAAATCCTTTTCTTTTCTGTTAGCTAATCGCGTGTGCATGTGTGTGTGTGTGTGTGCTGTGTGACACTCTCTTCCTCTCTTTCTGCAGCATGGCCACTTGCACATTTGTTCACTGCCCAGCTTTCTAGGCTCCCCCCAGGTCTGCTGCTCTAGTCAATGAGAAATCAAACAAATTGGCTGAGTTAAGCCATTTCTACCAGTTCATGAAGGGAAAGCTTTGGGCACATTCCCAAAAGGCCGGGCATGTGAGTCAAGGAGGCTGACTTGCAAACCTCCCCCCACACTCAGGGTTTACTCTGTTTATTCTGTCAACCCTGTTTATTCTTTCAACTCTGGTTTCTCAGCAGAATAACTCATCACACTACACCCAGATTGTGGGGACACATAGAAAACATCCAGAAAGAACCAGAGAGAGCACATGAATCCTGCTGATTCATTCACTAAGCCATTTGTTAGCAAGCTGGTTTGGGGTTTCTCTTTTCCACAATATTTCAACACTTATGAAATTAAAACTGCCAGCTGTTCTCATCTTTAAACAAAATACCCTGAATAATTGGGAATTTAAAATAAGTTTCACTATTAAAGTCTCTTTCAGAAACATGTCCGACCAAAGTAATCAGTTAATGAAGTAACTTGGAAACCCAGACCATGCAAAAGAGACGGGTAAAATGTGAAGGACAGAATCAGTCAGCACTTGGGAAACATTCGACAATGCACACCTGGTTTCCTAAGGTTTAAAATGTATAATTAAATGACACATAAGTTCTGAGATATCATGGCCCCAAATGAGAATTTACAAGAGGCTATCAAAAAAACGAATGATGTGGTGCAGCAGGGAGGCTGTGGAATCAGGCAGAACTGGATTCCAATCTGTTTCTGTGCTTTGCTGTGCAACCTGGAACAAATGGCACGTCCTCACTAACCCTCAGTGCTCTCATCTCTAAAGTGGGAATCATAAGAGTCATCCCCCAATTCAGTGGGTCGGTGTGGGGATTCAAATTAGGAAATGTATGTAAAACACTTGACTCACCACAGTTTCTAGGTCATAATAAGCACTTCCTAAATGAAAACTACTAAGCACTCCTGTCTCACAGATAATGTCTTTAAAAATCATAAATTTAATTTTCAAACTTAGGAAATAATGAAGACATCACTAGGAAAGTATCTGACTCCCAAACCAGGTAATGGGGCAACGTGGAAATCCAGACCACTTGGAACAGATTTGTTAAAGTGCCAGGGACAGGAATCCTACCCAGGTGATGATCAGTAAACATTTATTGATACTGACCATGTTTTCTTCAGGTTTAAAATAAAACATCTGGAAGGATTACAGGATCACTTGGGGTTCTTCCTGAAATATTACGATATCAAAGTAAGAATTCAAAACACCACAACTGGGGGGCACTTGGGTGGCTCAGTTGGTTAAATGTCTGCCTTCAGCTCAGGTCATGATTCTGGGTTCCTGGGATTGAGCCCCACATCATGCTCCTTGCTTGACAGGGAGCCTGCCTCTCCCTCTTCCTCTGCCCCCACCCCTGGCTTACATTCTCTCTCTCTCTTTCTCAAATAAATAAATAAAATCTTTAAAAAAAAAAAACGAAAAATAAAACCACCACAAAAAACAACAATAACAACAACAAATGTGGGTACTAATTTTGTTCAAAGATTGAAATCGTCCTAAACACAAGTATTGCATGTAAAGCAGAGGCTCATAAAATTGTAAAACCAGGATTAAGAAAGATTTTCCAGAAATAGGTGGTAGCCTCATCAACTCCAGTGGACAAATTCCTTCATCTGTCACCCCATTGACTAAACAGGGAAAAGTCACATGCCAGGGAGGTATCTTTGTAGTCCCAGGGTGAGACCACCAACCTTTCCATTTGGCCAAATTTAGTTCCATTTAGAATGAAACACTGGCTGACTAAAGAATTTAGAGTCAAATTCAAACAGATCACCGCACAGAGGGGAGCTCCCACACATAGAGAAAACTGAGGAAGGCAATAGTTTAAAATTTTTCTTTTCATCAAAGAAGAGTTTGCAATGTGGCAATTATTAACCTGTACAGGAGACTTTTAACAGAGTTTATTGTAGCATTGAAATACTCACTGAAAATAAATAATATGCTTTTCTAATCTTCCTTCAGGTTTAGTCTAGAAATTACCATTTATCTTAGTATTCTCTCTCACATGGGGCAAAAGAAGCAAGAAAATTTACAGAATTCAATAAAGCCCTGAATAGTTCATGCTGCTCTCTCATCTAGGTATCAGATATTAGAAAGGAAGGCAACTAAGATATCACTTCCATCCTTGAGAGTAACTCCCTGATCTTTGGGGAAATGCTCTTAAAATGAGCCAGTTGCTTTTCACTATATGTCATATAAATTGATTTCTAGAGTTCTTAAAATTCCATGCTCGGTGCTGTGGCTGTGTAGTGCAATAATACACACACCCACACACCCACACACACCCACCCACCCACCCACACACACACACACACACACCTAGGCAGAAAGGAAAAGGGGTTGAGTGTGTCTCTGGCTTGCTTTTTACAGTCACTTACACTTTGCCAAAACAGAGCAGAGTCATATAGTAAACTCTTAGCAAGAAAGGGGGCATATCTCCAAATTAGGGAGGTTTGGCTGCAGGTGGCTATGGAAATGCAGAGTTTAAGGAAACTTAGCTTTTTGTTTATTTTATTATCTTTCCTGAAACCTGTGAGCTTAGCCAGCCTTCCCACCCCGACTTTTGGGAAACACACCTGAGGCCTCCCCATCCTCCCTGCTCATGCTGCAGAGTTAAGATGTGATGAACAGATATCTAGTAGTTCTGATTCAGTCTAAGTGTCAACATATAGATGTACCTTGCCCTCGTATTAGATTAAAATGCTTGGACACACTTACAGGCTCAATGTGTTGTTGCATTGTTGACTAGTTTTCTTAAAAAAAAAGAAAGAAAGAAAGAAAAGAAAGAAAGAAAGAAAGGAAGGAAGGAAGGAAGGAAGAAAGAAAAGAAGAAGAAGAAGAGGAAAGAGAGAAAAGAAGAGATGGGAAGGGAAGGGAGAGGTAGGGAAAGGAAGGGAAGGGAAGCCATTTTCTACCTAATCCTGGTATAGGGCTCATGCCTACTCTGCTGACACAATCAGGCTTCTCTATAGCTTGGCAACAAAAACTTCACTGAAATGAAGGAATGTGTAATTTACACTGGCTGTTCTGGCAGTTTCTGGAAAGAAAGTGTAATTTTTTTTTAAGTTATAAATATGGCTCCCATATAAACATAACATGAGCCTGTGGCAAGGATTTAATTCATTAATGTGAGAGCAAGCAAAATGGTGAAGCCAGTGCAAAGAGAATTTGAGGAACTGAATATATAACAGAACTAGAGAACACATATCCAAGTAAGATTACTAGGGTTGCCTGGGTTGCTTAGTTGGTTAAGCGTCTGCCTTCAGCTCAGGTTGTGATCCCAGAGTCCTGGGATCAAACCCCATGTCGGGCTCCCTGCTAGGTGGGGCATCTACTTCTTCCTCTGTCTCTCCCCTGGCTTGTTCACTATCTCTCTCTCTCTCTCTCTCTCTCTCAAATAAATAAATGAAATCTTAAAAAACAAATAAGTTTGTTAGATTATATAGAACATTGCTTAATGTCACACACAGCAATAAAAGTGCAACCTTTAGGGTCATCTCTTCTACTAAATTGAAATCATTTGCATTGCATCGCTACTGAACAGAATTCTACCAATAAACCTGTCACTTCCTAGAGTCTGAGCGTTAGGCAATAGCAAATAGTTTGTCAAATAAGGTGTATTCCCTCAGAGAATCAGTTAGTCCTTGGGTGGGCCTGTTAGAAAATGTACCAGTAAGGCCGTAAAAGAACATTCAGCCCTCCTTTTGCCTTTTTCAAGTTGATACTTCCTTAACATCAGTCAAGTACTTTTCGAGGAAAAGACATCTCATATAGTAAGACAACTAAGGCTTTGGGAAAGATTGTTGTGAAATATTCATAGAAAAGCACTGCCATTCAAACTGTAGAATCCTAAAAAATACAGAGTTGGAGGTGAGAGCAAGCCAAGTGTCCACTGAGGTATGAATGCAATAAAATACAGCATATACACATGATGAATTATTCAGCCTTTAAAAGGAAGGAAATTCTGACACATGGTACCACACAGATGAACCTCGAGAACATGATGCTCATTGAAATAAGTCAGTCACAAAAGATAAATACTTTATGATTCCACTTGCATGCATTATCTAGAATAGTCAAATTCATAGAAATCAAAAGAATGGTGGTTCTGAGGGGCTCAAAAACGGTGGGGGAGTTGTCATGTAATAGTAGTAGAGTTTTAGTTTTGTGAGATGGAGAAGTTCTGGAGATTATTTATACAACAATGTGAATGTACTTAACATTATTCAACTATATACTTAGAAATGGTTAAGGTGGGAAATTTTATAAGTGGTTTTTCACCACAACAAAAAAATAATTTTAAAAAGTTCCAGAGTTGATGTCACCAGAAAAGATACCTGTTAGAAGGCCAGGGAGTGAGACCAAAAGGTGGCGCGTAGGTGGAGCATTATGACTTAACCTATGAGACAAATGAAATAATTGCAAAGAAGCCAACCTAGCTATACTGGACTTCAGTCCACATCATGGAAACAAGTAATGGAGCCAAGTCAGCTGCCTGAGCAGCTCATCCTGTCATGCCTGGGAAATCCAACAGGAGCGTGGGATCAGTTGTTCTGGCCTCAGCCTAAAGTAAAGAAGCCCCAGAGCTACAAAAGACTATCTGTCCTCTCTTTCCTTTCCTTTTTTTTTTTTTTTTAAAGGATTTGTCCTTCATTTAAAATCTCACTTCTTTTTTTCCTCCACCTTTTAAAAAATTTATTCAAAATGGCTCAGACTTTAATGTAAAATACAAAACTATGAAACTTTTAGAAGACAACATACAAGAAAATCTATGCCATTTTCAGTTCCGCAATGAGTTATTTCTTTTTGTTTTTTGTTTGTATGTTTTCATATTCCCCTTTTTTCAGTTTTAATGAGATATAATATACAAACAAAATTTATGTATATCTGAGGTATACAACTTGATGTTTCCATAATCCAACTCATTCCCATCCCATCACCTCACATTGTGACCATTTTCTTTGTGTGTGTGTATGTGTGTGTGTGAGAGAGAGAGATAACACTTGAGTTTTGCCCTCTTAGCAAATTTCAAGTAATAATACAGCATTATCAACTATAGCTGCCATGCCGTACATTAGCTCTCCAGAACTTACTGAGTCTGCATTACTGAAATTTTTGAATAAATACTAAGAGGACTTCCTCCCACCACTGGTACTATTTTTAACTTTCCTTACTGCCCCCCCTTAAGAGTTAAATGAGAAAAAGATCAACCTAATACTCACTAAACATTGGGAACTAGCTTTCTGATGATTACATTTACATCTCTTCTCAACTGCCCACACATTTTTTGTCAGATCCTTGTAAAACTAGGCCTCTTGCAAAAAGTATGAAACAGGGGCATCTGGGTGGCTCAGTGGGTTAAAGCCTCTGCCTTCAGCTCAGGTCATGGTCCCAGGGTCCTGGGATCGAGCCCCCATCAGGCTCTCTGCTCAGCAGGGAGACTGCTTCCCCCTCTCTCTTTCTGCCTCTGCCTACTTGTGATCTCTCTCTGTCAAATAAATAAATAAAATCTTAAAAAAAAAGTATGAAAGAAATTATTTTTCTTGTGACTTCCTTGGAGCTGGTCTACACACTCCAGCAGAATGTGAAAGCCCTCATGTAAGAAGCTTTGCCACATACATACTACTTATTTTTATTCCCTCATAAACTTGATTTATCTTCTCAATAGAGCAATTTTGTCTCTACTTTTTTCTTTCTTTTTCCCTGACCAATAGACACTTTCTTTAATTTTTATGGTAGACTGACATGATGCCATGGAATGACAACAAAGATAGAATATGAAACCCAACTGCATTTGAAAATCTAAGTTTGTCATCAAGACAGAGGATACAACTGAGGCTGCCTCCAGTGGGCAGTGTCCTTCACTGCCTTATATAATGCTCATAGTCAGAGTATTTTACCACCTGCTCACTGAGTTTTCAGCATTATAAAAATTAAGAAAATTCATTCACGTGAAAAAAAATTTAACTAGCCCTAATGCTCAGCCCTAAACTAAGAACAAAACCCAACAACATCTACAAACACTTTTTCTTCCATTATACTTTTCACTGTTTAAATGAGCATTTCCATGGAACAAACTGCTGTCAAAAACCAATGCTCCTTAGAGTTAAAAAAAAAAAAAATCACTCTCTTGAACTTATGGGCTCCCCCTGGAATGACTTATTTCACCATAAACTAATTCAGTGAGGATTATGGGGGTTGTACATCGAGGTATCCCTTCCAAAACCTAAACAAATCTCACACACACACACAAATGACAACAGGTAAAAAAGGAGGCATGTACCTTACTAAGGCTGGCTGTTTACTAACTTATATTTTGTTTGTTTTTGTTTCTGTTTTCATAAAGCCTGGCTTTTAAACAGTAGGTGTAACCCAACTCAACCTACCCCCAAATTCTCATCTTTCCAGTTCAGACTACCTCTTGCCATGGAATGACTCCAGATGGTCAGTCAAGAAAATAATTATGGCAAGCTCAGAGAGTTCTATAACATGTGTAAATAGTTCACTAACAAGTTAACTAATGGAGGAAGCAGATAGAATTAAATACAAAAAATTAATTTCGAGAGAGACAAAAACATGGTAGAAAGCAAGCAAGCCACAAGAAAGGGAAAAGAGAGGAGAAGGGAGCCAGGAGACCGAAAGGCAGTTATACTTTAAAGCAGTAACAATCTAAAACTGTGGGTGCTGTAAAACAAATACTTGGCCTGAGTGCTTTCTCCACTCCTGCCAGATTATGCCAACTCACAGCATCTTGCAAACTCTTCCAATTTTTATGGTTTTCTTTAAGTGAAGTTGCTCATCAGCTCAAAGGTAAATGGCAACTATTTCACAGAAAATAAACTTGGGGTATTTTTATGTGATCATTGCTCCAAGACAGCAAGGGAAGAAAAAAAAAATTCAGCACACTGACCATTTTTAAGTTTTGATCCCAGCCAAACCTCAAACCAAATGTGAGTCTGAGATGGGTCACCTCAGACCCCTTTTGATTTCCTCCACACGAGAACATAATAATTTGACACCTCTAAGAGTCAGAAGTCTAGAAGTCAGAGTTGGCACAACTTGGCTGGCTGTCTAGAAGTCTTGACATTGCCCAGGGTCCCATCCAGGAGCTCAGAGGTCAGTATAAAGATTTTATTTAAACATTATTTTTTACCTCTGTGTGTTGCAACTATGAAGAAAAGTTTCAAAACCACACAATACCCTGGAGCATAAAATCCCTTATGGGATACCTGAAAATAAGTTTTGGAATAATGCAAATGTTTAAAGTAGCCCGAAGTGAAACTTCAATGTTTAATCAGCCCAGCTGCCTGTGACGCTGATGTTGGGGCTGGGGGAGGAAGTAGTGGTTTCTCTTTGAAGCCTGGCTGCCACCAGGCCAGGAGCAGCCAAGTTAGGGGGATGGTGTATGTGGAAGCTGCCTCCCCAACCCACGTGGTCTTCTCTAGTATGGTGGAGACAAGCGAGTTACCTTCTTGCTTCGTTCCTGAAGGCAGAAAAGAAGTAGGAAAACATGAAACACAAAAGGATGAGTTGGAAAATGTAGGGCTCTAAACTGAAACATTTTTGTGGCAGTTAAATTGTAAAGGAACCAAGCCTGCCTGGAGCAGAAGGACACATGTTGCACACTGAGCAAACAGAGGTGGTTGAATGTGGGTCTTTTATTTCCTGCTTTGATAAAAAGAAATTGAGATCCAAGAAAAAAAAAGAAGATGACCAAGTGGGACGAGTTCTCCAATGGTTTATTGCATTTTACATCTTTGGTAATGAACTACCAGTGAACCCAGAAAGTACCTTATGATGTCCTTTCTCTTCTAGGCAGTCTACAGCCACGCGGTTTTTGTCCAACTCTGTGGTCTATGGTGTGATTACAAAAGAGAACCTCCTCCCCCATGCTGTTTCTCAGCTGAAGATTGGCTTCCTATGTCACTAAGAAGGCAGAAGAGGAACTTCCGTAAATACCCACCTCTCTGCTTCCAGACCATCACTTCCCTCTGGTTCCTCTGTATGACTATTCACTCCCTCATGCTGTGTATTCCTCCTAACCCCACTTCACCACCAGCTACTACCTTGTTTATCTGTTCTCCTTTATAACAAAACTACTTGAAAACATCATGTATACCAGTGCTGTCCAGTAGAAATACAATGATCTATATCTGTAATTTTGATTTTTTTAATAGCTGCATTAAATCCTCTTACTAAAAAGAAACAAGTGACATGAACTTTAATAATATATTTTACTTAACCCAACATATCCAAAATATCTTGTAAATGTGTGATTATTTTAAAATTACTGAGATATTTTACATTCCTTTTGTAATTCTAATCTGATGTGTATATTACCCTTACAGCATATTTCAATTCACTGTAGCCTCATTTCAAATGCTCAATAGCACCCAGTGTGTAGTGGCCCATACTGGACAGTGCAGCTGGGTGCTGTTCCGATTTCTCCCCCCCATCCTCTCTTGAACCCATTCCATTCAGGCCTTTGTCCTCACCATTCCGATAAAATCGTTTTTGTCAAAGTCCCTGGTAATCTCCATTATGCTCTATCTAGAGGTCAGTTCTCAGCCCATATCTTACTTGACCTGCCAGCAACATTGGACCCAGTCAATCACTCTTTCCTGCCTGATAAACTCCCTTCACTTTGCTTCCAGGACACTGCACTGTCCTGGTTTTCCTCTTGTCTCACTGGTTGCTGCCCTCCATCTCTTTTGTTAGTTTATTCTTATCTCTCTGTCCTCTAAATAATGTCCCAGTGGAAGGTCCCAGGGCTTAGTCCTTCATCTTGTTCATGTTTCCAGGTACTCTGACCCTTTGGTGATCTCATACGCCTATTTGTTGAGTCTCTAGCCTGTATCTCTTCTGAGCTCTAGCCTGCTCCATAATCTTCATATGGACTTGTCCATCTCCATTTGGATGCTCACAGCATATCAAACTTAACTCACCCAATACTGATCTCCTGATCTCTCCCTCCTGAACCTTCTTTTTCTGCTGTCTGTCCCATCTCAGTATATAGCAGTTCCTTAGTCCAGCGTTAATGACAAAAGCCCTGGATGAATCTTAGCTTCTTTCTTGGTCATACCCTTCATCCAGTCCTTCAACAATCCTCTCACCTGTATCTTTAAAACATATCCCAAATCCGACTATTTCTTCCCACCTTGTCTGTTTTGCCTCTCATAGTAAATGACTGGCACCTACTAAGGTAGTCAGTACTAAGTGGGTGCCCACTTCTTGAACCCATGAGAAACAGAAGGAGGATGGTATTCATAATGGCTTATTCCCAGCTGCAGCTGGTGTTACAGACACTACAGCAATACCACACAGCTGAGGGCAGGAACAAGACAGGCTCAGAGTTGTCCCTGGGTAAGAAAGGAGACACAAAATAGAATGGCTGAATAGTGATCACTTGCAGCATAACCAGGTGTCCCTGCATTTTGCCACACCTCACCCACCCAAAGCCACCAACCTTGCATACTAATCGTTACCACGAAACCTTCAAGAATCACCATCACTCTCTCTTGCTTGGGTTTCTCTGATTGTAAAGGCCCTGACGCCAGTTCCATATGCCATCTTCCCTTCTCCTTCACCATGGTACAAGAGAGGGAGAACCTTGGCAGTCTCCTATTTTAATATTTATAAACCAGCTTTGTGCTCTAATAGTTTTTCTATGTCATTGAATCTAAAATTCGTAAATCAGGGAGAAGAAATCACAAAGTAGGAGACCAGCAGATTTTACATACTAAAATGAAAATTTTCTGTATACATAAAAAAAGGATGAATATTTAAAAACAGGGGTGGAGTGCCTGGGCAAAGACAGTTGAGCACCCAACTTTTGGTTTTGGCTCGGGTCATGGTCTCAGGGTGGTGAGATCAAGCCCTGCATCTGACTCCACACTCAGCTCGGAGTCTGCTTAAGACTCCCTCTCCCTCTGCCCCTCCCCCATGCACTCGTTCTCTCCTTCTCTCTCTCTCTCTCCCTCTTTAAAATAAACAAATAGGTAAAATCTTTAAAAATATATATTAAAAATTACTCCACAAAATGTGAAAAAATGTCATAGACCCCTAAGCTAAATGATTAATATTTATTTTTTTAAAGATTTTTTATTCATTTATTTGACAGAGAGAGATCACAAGTAGTCAGAGAGGCAGGCAGAGAGAGAGGGGGAAGCAGGCTCCCTGCCGAGCAGAGAGCCTGATGCGGGGCAGATCCCAGGACCCTGGGATCATGACCTGAGCCGAAGGCAGAGGCTTAATCCACTGAGCCACCCAGGTGCCCCTAAATGATTAATAGCTGAACAATGCAATAGGATAGGAAACAGAAATAAATATGCAAATAATACAAACAGTCCTTGAGAGCCAATACAAGTTGTTAGCAAACATGTTGAAAATGTATTTGGTCATCCCTAAGGAAACAGCTCAAAAAATGATAAAACTTGTATTCAAAGGGTTTAATAGCAAACATTTTTTTCCAATAATGATAGAATAATTAAATAGTGATATGTAGACTTTGTATTATAGAATCATTAGAAATGATGTATTGCAAGAATTTATGATTATATGAAAAATTCTTACATGAAGAGTGGAATATTACATTATATGTATATATAGAGAGAGAGAATTTTACAAAATGTAAGATAAGTAATAATTATACATTGAAAAGATTGGAAGAAAAGTTGCCAAAATATTAGTATCTTTGAATAGTGACACCTCAGATATTACTGGTATTTCCTACAATGAACATACAACTGCCTTATTTTTGTAAATAAATGAAATGGTAAAAATAAACTTCTCATCCCATTGATCCAATTCTCACTTAAGCCCCATTGTTCGCTATTAGGTTTGTATGGATCTGTAAACACACAAATCTTTTTTTTGTTAATTTAATAACATCGTTTTACTGTCTTAGTAGAATCTAAATTATTTGCAAGTATGTTTCTAAAAAATGTGACACAGAATGCTGGTAAATAAATAAGCAATCATAGCTCCTTGTTATCTTCATGAAATAAAAAAGAATTTAAAAGAATATGACCCCATCCCTCTCTTTTCCCCAAGGGACAAAACAAAACAAGGCTTTGGATCCCTGAGGTCTTTCCTCTTCTCAAAGGGATAGCTGAAACACAGAATCTCCTTCTTGAAATTCCAGAAGGAATTTCAGCAATGAAATTTTCATGAAGATATGGGTCAGAGACTTAAAAAGAGTAGAGAGATTGATATGACCCCTTGATCCAAAGAGCCAATATAAAACAAAACAAACTAATGCTACTTTTTAATCATTGAATACCCAGTCCATATTACAAATGTCCAAGTTATTTCCAAAACATCTTTTAACTTTTTGTTCATTCCAATCAGATCTAAATAATATCTATTTACTGATCCAGCTATATTCTCTTAAATCTAAAAGCAAAATATTCAAAAATGACATAAATTCCCAATTACAGAAGAATGTTTAAATACATGTCATAGCTATGAAAAGAAATAATATACATTCGGTTAAAAAAAATCATTGTTTCAAAGCCTATTTACTGATATGGGAAAATGTTCCTGAGATGAAATTAAATGACAGAAAAAAAGCCAACATCTTTGTTCCAGAGGATAAGTTCTTAGACATGAGATTTCTGTGTCAAAGTGATGTATTTAATCTGAGCGACAGTGTGTAAGAGAACTGATTTCCCCTCATTCTCACCAGCACTGGAGATTACAGGTTTTTAAACAACTTGATGGGCAATAAATTATATCAGCCCATTTAAATCTGGATTTTAACACTAAGTTCTACTCCTGAAACTAATACTGAACTATATGTTAACTAACTTAATTAAAATAAAAACTTGAGAAAAAAATTAAAATTAAAACAAATTTGGATTTTAAGTTGAGGTGAGGATAAAAATTCTACATATATTTATTGGTCATTTTTATTTCTTCTTTGATGAAATACTTGTTTGCAGATTTTATCTACACTGCCTCCTTTTTCTATATAAAAAATCATTATATGGATATACAGAAGCTTTTTATATATTAAGAATATTAGTTTCTTATGTTACCAATATTTTCCTTCTCTGTTTGCACTTTAATGACAAATATATTAAAGTTAATGTAATATATTTTGAAAAATTGAAGTTTTAAATCTTTATATAATCAAATACATCTTTCTTTTGCTTCAGGTCTTTCCTCTCTCTGAGTTTACTCTTAAAAAGTGTTTTTAAATTTCTTCTAATACTTTTATAAGTTTAAATTTTATATCTCAGTCTTTAGTTTATTTACAATGTGGTTTTGTATTTGTTAGGCAAGGAAATCTAACAATATTTTCTTCTAAAATATCAATATCTTAATATATATTTCTTAATGATACATCAGTATCCCACTGATTTGAAATGCCTTAGTTTGTTCTTAGGCTCTTCTCTATTCCACTGATTTACTTGTCTTCCTCTGTAAGTACCTTGTGATTCTTAGTATAGTAGCTTTAGAGTCTGCTGAAATATCTGGGCAAATGTCTTTTTGCTATTCTTTTTCAAAAATTTATTGGCAAATCTTACACGTTTTCTCTTCCATAAAGTTTTATAATAAATCTATAGAGTTCCTTAAAAATCCTCATTTATGTTCAATTAAAAAGCATTATATTAATGTGTACATTTGAGAACTGACAAAATCACATGAAAAGGATGCTCTCTGCCGTGGAGTTTACAATAACAAATTTAAGTAATCTAAAGTTATTATAATCAACAGAGGAATGGTTAAATAAATTATGGTATATCCACATATGGTAACTATTCTGCAAAGAAGACCCTCCCATGAATCAAAGCCTCTAGGATTCATTTTCTTGTCCAGGCCCTTCCCACACTAAATCAAGGCTGGCAGGGGTGTCTAATAAAATGTGGCAAAAGTGATGCAAAATTGTTCTTAAAAAACTTGAGTATTCCATCTTGATCACTGGGAACAATGCTCCGGGAGAAGCCAGCTGCCATGTAAGAAGTTGAGATACCATGAGACCTTTCTGCTTGGAGACATCCTAGGGGCCTAAATGAAGAGGTCACGTGGAGGCAACAAATTGCCCAGCTAGTCTCCGCTCTTCCAATTACCCTAGCTGAGGCACCAAAACCATGTAAATGAAGAAGTCAGCTTAGATATTCAGCTCACTCAAGCCTTGGATTCCAGTCCCAGCCACCATCAGACTATAACCTCATGAGTAACTTCAAATGAGAGCCACAAAGCATATCTTAGTCAACCCATGAAACAGTAAGGCACAAAATAATTGTTTTAAGTCACTAAGTTTTGGAGTGGATGGTTTTGCAGTCACGGATAGCCACAATAGGAGTTGGTGCCTGGAACTAGAGTGCTACCATAATAAAATCCAAAACAAGTGACTTTGACTTTGAATCAGACATTGGGTAGAGGCCAGAAGGTCTTGAGAGGCTGTAAATTAAGGCCAGAAAAACAATGAGGATAATGCTATTGAAGTATGAAAGAAAGGACTGGTGTTATGTACTGGTGAGAAGTTTGGCAATATATCACCCACAATAATGTAGAAAACAAAAAGAATTCCTAATGAATTGGTGAACTTGGCTAGAAAATTCTAAGCAGAACATTGAAGTTGCCAAAGAGTTTCTTTTAGCTACATGTGATAAGGTACAGGTAAAAAGAGATGAGTTAGGAACAGAACTGCTCTGTTTTTTAATAGAATTTAAAGAAAATTAAAGATATCTAACATAATCTACCTGTCCAGCAAAAGGGTCTCAAAGTAAGAAATGGTCTCAGGATAAAAATTAAAGATGTAACTGTAAGACATTTTGTGAAATGCAACACACATGCATGTTTTATGTATGCACATTTAATAAACATACATAAACGTGTGTGTGTTATGTTTATATACATATATAACAGGTTTGAATTTTTAATTTTATTTAATTTTTAAGAGATTTATGAATGTTGCTTTTATCTAATTAAATGAGCCCAAATAAGATTCATAGGTATGAATACCTTATACAGGTAATGTGTATTGTTAAGAGAATAGGATTCAGAGAAACATCACTAGCTTTGACCAAAAGGAACAAAGACAGTTAAAATGAAAAGAGATTCTGAACACCTACAAACTCAACAGGAGATTGAAGAGAAGAAGAGCAGCAATTCTAGGAATGTTCTGAAAGATAGGAGGGGCGGAGAAGCGAATCTGAAGTATGGGGAAGATAGACTGCAGGGGGAGGGGCCAGCTCTCAGCAAGCAGCAGAGCAGTGGAGCACAAAATCAAAACTTTTAGAAGTCTGCTCCACTGAGGGATATTGCTCCAAAGGCTGAGCAGGGGTGGAGCCCTTGCAACAAGTGTGGTCTCAGGACCCGCGGGGTCACTGAAAGATGGGGGTGTCTGAGTGTGGCAGAGCTCCCATGTATTGGAGTGGGGAAGCTGACTACAGAGAGCTGAGGAGTGAGATCTCAGCTTGGGGTTACCTTAAACATGATCCACAGCACAATCGGACCACTGCTCTTTGAGCAGGGACCCCACAAGTGGCAGATCCAGGGAGACTCACCTTCCTCCTCTGGAGGCAGGAATATTTTGGCTTTGCTAACTCCAAATGGGACTGTGCACCAGAGACAGAAACACTCGGTCACTGGCTGGGTGAGCCCACAGCATGGCTGGAGACCAGGGAGAGGACTGATTGACCCCTTTTCTCTGAAGGCACACTGAGGAGTAGGGTCCCAAGCTCTCAGCTCCTACAGGTTGGAGATTGGGAGGCTGCCATTTTCATTCCCATTCTCTAGAGCTCTACAGAAAGCATTCAGGGAACAAAAGCTCCCAAGACTGAACCCAAGCAGATTACGTAGCCTGGCTCCCAGCAAGGGTGGTGCAATTCCACCTCAGGCAAAGACATTTGAGAATCACTACAACAGACCCCTCCCTCAGAAGATCGGCAAGAACATCCAGCCAAGACCAAGCTCACCAATCAAGTAGGACAGTGGAACTCCAAAGATAGGGGAAAGCAATGCATGGAATTCATGGCTTTCTCCCCATGATCCTTTAGTCTTGCAAACTTAAATTTAGTTTTTTTAATTTTATTTTTTTATTTGATTTTTTAACTTTTCCTCTTTCCTCTTTTAAAGTTCTTTAACTAGTTTACCTTAACAATACCTTTCCTTAAAAAAACATATTTTTAAACTTTCATTATTATAGTCATATCTTATCCTTCATTATATTTAACCATATATATATATATATATATATATATATATATATATATATATATATATGGTGGGGTTTTTTTCCTAAAAAATTTTGGGATATAATCTCTTCTAATAGATCAAAATATACCCTAAATCTAGCACAGGGCTTTGTTCTCATCTCCAGCCTGAGCACATTCTCTCCCCCCCTTTTTTTTTTCTTCTTTTTTTTCCAACCAACTTATCAATTCCTTTCTCAGAAATTTTTTTTAATTTTCACCTCTATAGTCATATTTCATCCCTTCATCATATGTACCCTTATTTTTGTATATATATGAGTTTTTCTTTCTTTAAAATTTTGGGAGGTAGTTTCTTCTAAGAGACCAAAATATACCCAAAATCAAGTGGGTGGCTCTGTTCTATTCACCAGTTATATATATTATATATATAAAATGAGTGTGGCAGAGCTCCCATGTATTGGAGTGGGGAAGCTGACTACAGAGAGCTGAGGAGTGAGATCTCAGCTTGGGGTTACCTTAAACATGATCCACAGCACAATCGGACCACTGACCGATATATATATATATTATATATATATAATTTTTATTTCTTTATACCCCCTTTATTTTTCCCCTGGCTTGGGGTCTCTACTGATTTGGTTAGCGTACATTTTTCTGGGGTCTTTGTCACCCCTTTAGTATTTTATTCTCTTATTTATATATTCTTATCTGGATAAAATGACAAGGCAGGGAAAACTCATCACACAAAAACAGAACAAGAGGCAGTACCGATGGCTAGGGACGTAATCAATACGGAAATTGGTAATATGTCAGAACTACAGTTCAGAACGACAGTTACTAAGGTGCTAGCTGGGCTCAAAAAAGGCATGAAAGATATTAGAGAAATGTTTTCTTGAGAAATAAAAGAACTAAAATCTAACTAAGTTGAAATTTAAAAAGCTATTAATGAGATGCAATAAAAAATGGAGCTCTTACTGCTAGGATAAATGGGACAGAAGAGACAATTAGTGATATAGAAGACCAAATGACAGAGAATAAAGAAGCTGAGCAAAAGAGAGACAAACAATTACTGGATCACAAGGGGAGAATTCAAGAGATAAGTGAACCATAAGACAAAACAATATTAGAATAATTGGGATCCCAGAAGAAGAAGACAGGAGAGAAGAGCAGAAGGTATACTGGAGCATATTATAGTAGAGAATTTCCCTATATGGCAAAGGGAATGAGCATCAAAATCCAGGAGGCAGAGAAACCCCCTCAAAATCAATAAAAATAACACCCCATCATCTTTTAAGATTTCTTTTTGTTTGACAGAGATCACAAGTAGACAGAGAGGCAGACATGGGTGCGGGGGAAGCAGGCTCCCTGCTGAGCAGAAAGCCTGATGTGGGGCTCGATCCCAGGACTCTGAGATCATGACCTGAGCCGAAGGCAGAGGCTTAACCCACTGAGCCACCCAGGTGCCCCATCATCTAATGATAAAACTTACAAGTCTTAGTGACAAAGAGAAAATCCTGAAAGCAGCACAAGACAAGAAGTCTGTAACATACAATGGTAGAAATATTAGATTGGCAGAAGATTTATCCACAGAGACCTGGCAGGCCAGAAAGAACTGGCATGATTTATCCAGAGCACTAAATGAGAAAAATATGCAGCCAAGAATACTATATCCTGGTAGGCTGTTATTGAAAATAGAAGGAGAGATAAAAAGCCTCCAGGACAAATGAAAACGAAAAGAATTTGCAAACACCAAACCAGCCCTACAGGAAATATTGAAAGGGGTCCTCTAAGCAAAGAGAGAGCCTAAAAGTAGTAGACCAGAAAGGAACAGAGACAATATACAGTAACAGTCACCTTACAGGCAATACAATGGCACTAAATTCATATCTTTCAATTGTTACCCTGAATGCAAATGGGCTCAGTGCCCCAATCAAAAGACACAGGGTATCAGAATGGATAAAAAAACAACACCCATGAAAATGCTGTCTGCAAGAAACTCATTTTAGACCTGAAGACACCTCCAGATTTAAAGTGAGGGGGTGGAAAAAAATTTACCATGCTAATGGACATCAAAAGAAAGCTGGGGTGGCAATCCTTCTATCAGATAAATTAGATAAATTAGATTTTAAGCCATAGACTATACTAAGAGATGAGGAAGACACTATATCGTACTCAAAGGGTCTATCCAACAAGAAGATCTAACAATTTTAAATATCTATGCCCCTAACATGGGAGCAGCCAACTATATAAACCAATTAAAAACAAAATCAAAGAAACACATGGACAATGATACATGATAGTAGGGGATTTTAACACCCCCCTCACTGAAATGGACAGATCATCCAAGCAAAAGATCAACAAGGGAATAAAGGCCTTAAATGACACACTGGACCAGATGGACATCATAGATATATTCAGAACATTCTAACCCAAAGCAACAGAATACACATTCTTCTCTAATGCACATGGAACATTCTCCAGAATAGATCACATCCTGGGTCACAAATCAGGTCTCATCTGGTACCAAAAGATTGGGATCATTCTCTGCATATTTTCAGACCACTATGCTCTGAAGCTAGAACTCAATCACAAGAAGAAAGCTGGAAAAAACTCAAATACATGGAGGCTAAAGAGCATCCTACTAAAGAATGAATTGGTCAACCAGGAAATTAAAGAATTGAAAAAATTCATGGAAACAAATGATAATGAAAGCACAACAGTTCAAAATCTGTGAGACACAGCAAAGGAGGTCCTGAGAGGAAAGTATATAGCCATATAAGCCTTTCTCAAGAAACAAGAAAGGTCTCAAATACACTACCTAACCCTACACCTAAAGGAGCTAGAGAAAGAACAGCAAAGAAAGCCTAAACCCAGCAGGAGAAGAGAAATAATAAAGATCAGAGCAGAAATCAATGAAATAGAAACAAAATAACAGCAGAACAAATCAACAAAACTAGGAGCTGGTTCTTTGAAAGCATAAATAAGATTGATAAACCCCTGGCCAGACTTATCAAAAAGAGAAGAGAAAGGACCCAAATAAATAAAATCATGAATGACAGAGGAGAGATCACAACCTACACCAAAGAAATACCAACAATTATAAGAGCAAATTATGAGCAACTATACACCAGAAAATTTGACAATCTGGAAGAAATGGATGCACTCCAAGAGATATATAAACTATCAAACTGAACCAGGAAGAAATAGAAAACCTGAACAGACCCATAAACAGTAAGGAGATTGAAGCAGTTCTCAAAAATCTCCCAACAAACAAGAGTTCAGGGCCAGATGGCTTCCCAGGGGAATTCTACCAAACATTTAAAGAAGGATTAATACCTATTCTCCTGAAACTGTTCCAAAAAATAGAAATGGAAGGAAAACTTCCACACTTATTTTATGAGACCAGCATTACCTTGATCCCAAAACCAGACAAAGATCCCACCAAAAAAGAGAATTACAGACCAATATCCTTGATGAACACAGATGTGAAATTCTCACCAAAATACTAGCCAGTAGGATCCAACAGTACATTAGAAGGATTATTCACCATGACCAAGTAGGATTTATCCCAGGGCTGCATGGTTGGTTCAACATCTGCAAATCAATCAATGTGATACAACACATTAATAAAAGAAAAAACAGGAACCATATGATACTCTCAATAGATGCTGAAAAAGCATTTGACAAATTGCAGCATCCTTTCTTGATCAAAACTCTTCACGGTGTAGGGATAGAGGGCACATACCTCAATATCATCAAAGCCATCTATGAAAAACCCACAGAGAGCCTTTCCGCTAAGGTCAGAACATGGCAGTCATGTCCACTATCACCACTGCTATTCAACATAGTATGAGAAGTCCTAGCCTCGGCAATCAGACAACAAAAAGAAATTAAAGGCATCTGAATTGGCAAAGAAGAAATCAAACTCTCACTCTTTGCGGATGATAGGATACTTTATGTGGAAAACCCAAAAGACTCCATTCCAAAACTGCTAGAACTAGGAATTCAGTAAAGTGTCAGGATATAGAATCAATGCACAGAAATCAGTTGCATTTCTATACACCAACAGCAAGAAAGAAGAAAGAGAAATTAAGGAGTCAATCCCATTTACAACTGTACCCAAAACAAAAGGATACCTAGGAATAAACCTAACCATAGAGGCAAAGAATCTATACTCAGAAAACTACAAAGTACTCATGAAAGAAATAGAGGAAGACACAAAGAAGTGGAAAAATATTCCATGCTCATGGATTTGAAGAACAAATATTGTGAAAATGTCTATGCCACCTAAAGCAATCTACACATTTAAAGCAATCCCTATCAAAATACCATCAATTTTTTCAAAGAAATGGAACAAATAATCCTAAAGTTTATATGGAACCAGAAAAGACCCCAAATAGCCAACAAATGTTGAAAAAGAAAGTCAAAGTTGGTGGCATCACAATCCCAGACTTCAAGCTTTATTACAAAGCTGTAATCATCAAGACGGTATGGTACTGGCACAAAAACAGACACATAGATCAACGGAACAGAATAGAGAGACCAGAATTAGAGCTTTACCTCTATGGTCAACTAATCTTTGACAAAGCAGGAAAGAATGTCCAATGGGAAAAAGAGAGTCTCTTCAACAAATGGTGTTGGGAAAATTGGTCAGCCACATGCATAAAAATGAAACCGAACCATTTCCTTATACCACACACAAAAATAGACTCAAAATGGATGAAAGACTTCAAGGTGAGACAGGAATCCATCCAAATCCTTAAGGAGAACACAGGCAGCAACCTCTTCAACCTCAGTCACAGCAACTTCTTCCTAGAAACATTGCCAAAGGCAAGGGAAGCAAGGGCAAAAATGAACCATTGGGACTTCATCAAGATCAAAAGCTTCTACACAGCAAAGGAAACATTCAAAAAAACAAAGAGGCAACCCACAGAATGGGAGAAGATATCGCAAATGACACTACAGACAAAGGCCTAATATCCAAGATGTATAAAGAACTCTTCAAACTCAACACACACAAAACAGATAATCATGTTAAAAAACAGGCAGAATGGGGCACCTGGGTAGCTCAGAGGGTTAAAGCCTCTGCCTTCAGCTCAGGTCATGATCTCAAGGTCCTGGGATGGAGGCTCACATCGGGCTCTCTGCTCAGTGGGGAGCCTGCTTCCCCCCTCTCTCTCTGCCTGCCTCTCTGCCTACTTGTGATCTCTGTCTGTCAAATAAATAAATTAAATATTAAAAAAAAAAAACAAAAAACGGGCAAAAGACATGAACAGACACTTCTCCAAAGAAGACATACAAATGACTAACAGACACATGAAAAAATGTTCATCATCACTAGCCATCAGGGAGATTCAAATCAAAATCACATTGAGATACCACCTTACACCAGTTAAATGGCCAAAATTAAGACAGTAAACAACACGTGTTGGAGAGGATGTGGAGAAAGGGGAGCCATCTTACACTGTTGGTGGGAATGCAAGTTGGTGCATCCACTTTGGAAAAGTGAGGCGATTCCTTAAGAAATTAAAAACAGGGCTTTCTATGACCCTGCAATTGCACTACTGGTTATTTATCCCAAAGATACTAATGTAGTGAAAAGAAGGGCCATCTGTACCCTAATGTTCATAGCAGCAATGGCCACAATAGCCAAACTGTGGAAAGAATCAAGATGCCCTTCAACACAGGAATGGATAAAGAAGATATGGTCCATATATGCAATGGAGTATTATGCCTCCATCAGAAAGGAAGCATACCCAACTTTTGTACCAACAAGACGGGACTGGAGGAGATTATGCTGAGTGAAATAAGTCAAGCACAGAGTCAATTATCATATGGTTTCACTTACTTGTGGAGCATAAGGAATAACACAGAGGACATTGGGAGATGGAGAGGAGAAGTGAGTTGGGGGAAATTGGAGGGGGAGACAAACCATGAGAGACTGTGGACTCTGAGAAACAAACTGAGGGTTCTGGAGGGGAAGGGTGTTCGGCGGATAAGCCTGGTGGTGGGTATTATGGAGGGCATGTATTGCATGGAGCACTGGGTGTGGTGCAAAACAATGAATCCTGGAACACTGAAAAGAAAAAATATTAAATTAAAAAAAAATATAGTCCAGACAGCCCTCTCAAAATCTACAGAACTTTCTAACAAAAATAATTAAGACAAGAGCACAGTTGAGTCTTCTCAGGCATTTGACCCAGTATCGCCAATAGACGATCTTTATCAGCTTTAAATACTGGGACTCATGATTCCTACTTAAAGAGTTAAGTCCTTCAGAGTATTTGCTTATAATAGATACCAGTCTTATCAAAACTTAAAAATATATTTAAACTAATGAAATTCACTAAAGAATGTATTAACATTGTGAATAATTTTTATTATACTCTTTTTTCCTTGAAGTATATTGATAAGGCTTTTTTTATTATTTTAAAATAGCTCACTCTTAATCTCTTCAACATGTTAAGGTGGTGGGAAAAAATCATATAAGGCTATAAGATTTCTACCATATATGGACATATTTCCCTATTTATCAATCACATAGGAGTGAATTGGCATTAAAGTAACTCATGTTATAGCAAAACACACTGTGCAATAAAATGTTAATACTAGTTATTCTTAGAATGTGAAACTGTAAGTAATCATAATTTCTTTTTATGATTTCATACCTATTTTTAAATTTTTACATAACATATTTGATATGTTTACATATCATATGTTAACATATGTTAACATAACAACATAACAACGAATTTGAAAAAAAGGTTGGCTTTTTAAAAAGAAGTGAAACTGTCTCCTTCTTTCATAGTTTCTCACACTCATGGAATAAAGACCTAGCCCTATGGCCAGTTTCTCTCAAACAGTATGTTCCAATCACTGGCCACTTTGGCCTCAGCCAACTTCTTGGCTTTCTTGTAGAATTTAGAACTTAGCTGATTTTAGGAAATAGTTGAAAAATACTCCTCTTCATTAGATATGAGACACATAAATGAAGAACCAAGGGTCAGTCCCAGGTCTTCTGAGATTAATTTTACTACAGAAAACTACTTTTGGTGGTTCATGGTAATTTCATGAATCATATTTGTGAGTGTGCCTAGGTCCTCCAGGAGCATCAAACTGTGTTGGCCACTTTACTGTACTGAAGTTTGTTTCATTGATCAAAGTCTGGAAACTAAGGCCCTCTGGAAATGAAATCTTTCAGTGGGCAAACATACTCTGCTTTTTTTCCCAGCTCTAACTTGGCCATGTATGAGCAGACAAGGAAGGAACAGACTTGGGTAGGAGGGGAAATGATTTTTAGTAAATGTAAGAAAGTTGTTAAATTTCCATAACTTTGTAAGCCATCCAAGAAGTGGTTGTTTTTAACCTGCATCCTAGAATGTTACTTAACTTTTCTGAAGAAGACTTCTCAATCTCAGCTCTACTTTTCTGAAATAACAAACCCACCCTCTATCACAAGTAACTATAGACAGGTTTATTTTCCTGACCCGAGGACATGGAATATCCCTTTTTTGAGGTTTGTTGATGTTGACACTTCTGGAAAAATCCCATGCTGAACATGGCGCAGGGATTTTAGCCTATAAAATGTCAGGCTGTGCACTGGAAGCCCTGGAACAATGTCCACTGCTGGATCTAGGACCACAGGAGGACAGGTAAATGAGATTATAACTGTTGGAACAGATAATCCCATGGGCACAGTCCTGACATCACCAAAACCACAAACAATAAGCCCACTTTGCATCAATCCCATATAAGAACACCATCCCGAAGATCCTTCGTTGTCTGTTCCAAACCTAATACTTCATTTCCCAGAACCTTTAACCAGGACCTCTGGAACTGTTTTATCATCAAACTCGCATATGTCCTTGACCTACTTTTTACTGGCATATCTTTCTCTTGAATTAATAATTTTCCTGCATCCCTCTTTAATTGCAGCTGTTATCTTCTTATACTGCATGTATCTGCAGGATCAGCAACTTCTTTGCTCCCCATTGCTGTTTCCGGTCTATTACTTTCTTATAAAAATGTTAATTGTATAAATTAACAATTTTTGAGACTCTGTCATTTGTTTATACCATTCTCTCCACCATCTTGATGATATCTATCCTCTACTAATCTAATATTCCTTTTAGTCATCAAAGATTTGGTGACCTTGATTGCAGTTTTCTCTGCCAGGAAACACAAATTCTCTGGATTAGAGAACATCATGTTTATTATTCACAAAGCATCTTAGTGCCAGCTCCCTGAGCCCCAATCACCACAAGGTGACACAATGAGAGCCAAAAAGAAGTACCCCATGCATACAGCAAGGTTGTATACAGGAGAAGTTCCCTAAAATGAAAAGCTTACATAGGGTGGCTGACAAATCCAAGCCTCCTCCCTTCTGGAAGGAAAAAGAGAGAGAGAAAGAGATTTTTACTCTGGAATGTGAACAAATCCTCTCTGAGAATTTGCAGAAAGGTCTTTGAGTTTTTACTACCCAGACATGTAAGAATATGACTCCATGGAAAGTAAGTCTCTAAGTCTCTCTGGAGTAATACACTATCTCTAGCTTCTAAGGTATATTTGTTATTCAATTATCATTTAACTAAGTTTACTCGTGTTCTTTGCTTAGAAAGTCCAGACAGAACAGAAACATAAAAATATGCCTATCCCCAAATTACCCTAGTACTGGTCATCACCCAAAACCTCTCTATAATCAAAATCATTAAATCATGTTCTACTAATTCTTTTCATTCAGCTTGCAGCTTTGGCTCCTTAGATTACATATGTTCTTTAATTTCTTTAGGATCTCCATTCTACTGACCCTTCTGCTTCCTCCCAATCTAATCCCTCTTTTCCAACCTGAATTTCATGTTACATCATTTCAGTAACATATTTGCCAGGCTCCTAAACTCCTTTTTTTAAATTTACACTTATATCAGCAGCTGCTAACAAAATGCCAGTATTACCTGAACCCAACTTTTTCCTTCATGCCTGAGCCCAAACAGACAATTATTGATGCCATATGGGCATCATGGTAAAATTATGAACACCAAAATGAATGTGTCCTCAACACATCTTAGCAAGATTCCTACATGCACCTAAATCAGTTCTCTTTCCCACTTTCGAGTATTTCAAATTTTCTCCACCCTCTTTGGGTCTCTAATTTGCCCTTTTATCCCCACCTTCTTTCTCACTCTTAACAAATGGCCTCAATTCCTACTTCACAAAGAAAAGCCATAAGACAAAAGCTCCCACTGTGAACTCTTTACATCTACTCATCCTCTGTTTCTCTTCTTCAGTTAGAGTAGAATTAGTCCTTCTCCCTTCTAAGACAAATTGTTCCAATTATTAGACTGCCTTTTCAGGTACCTTTCACTATCTCTTCTCTGTCCTTTATATCCCACATTTCCTCTCACTTGAATCTTTTCCATTGACATTTACACTTACTCAAGTTTCTCCTTTCTATAAAGGAAAAGAGAAACCATATTTATACCTCCTAATTAGTCTTCCCACATTTACTTTTGCTGTCCTCCCAATCTATTCTCCACTCTGCAGCCTTGGTGATCTTTTCAAATTAGACCATGGTCACCCCCTCCAAACTGTGCCCCACTTAAAACTCTTCAGTGGCTTCCGTAACCCCTTGAATGACAACCAGCAAATACCTTATAAAGCCCTGCTGGCCTGACCTCTGCCCCCTTTCCAGATTTATTTTGCACCATCCTCCTCCCTCACTCTCCATACTACATTTTCATTTCTTCTTTCTGTTTGTCAAATTTGCCATTCCCTTTATTCCCAGGACCCTTGTACATGCTACTCCATTTACCTGTTGTGTGCTTCTTTCTATATTTTTTAACTTATCCCTGAGCAGCTCACCTAGTTCAGAAATTATCTCCTTTGTGGATAATCAGATAATTCTCCTTCAGAGTAATTATCTCTGAAATATGTTTATCTTCATGATTATTTGATTAGCATCTAAGTCCCTCCAGCAGACTATAAACTTCATTAGAGAAGTCAAAAAATCCAGCAATATTCCTTGAAGTTCAGCCAATCATAAACGAAGCATTGGATACATTTGGATACACTGGATGAAGGAATAATGAATGAGTGAAGACTGGCATAAAAGTATCCCTCATCCACCCAGCTCCCATAATCATATAGCCTCTCTTTGTGAAGAAGACAAATCTTGGTTTTCTAAGGAAGAAGTTCTCAAGGCCACATCACTGGTGTTTAGTTCCTAAAACAAACTATATTATATACTAAAGGAAGAAGCAGGGCTAAGAAAGCTAATGTAGCCTTCTGCTCATCTTCTAACCATCTTGTTAATCCCCCAAAGGAGGGCATTCACCACAAGCAAAGTACTCATCTCTGTTTCTATTATTCTTAGTATGTTTGTTGAGTGACATGTCAATTACAGCCCTCTTGCCCCTGATTGTAGGGGTCATTTGAGCCTAAGAGAACTCACTCTTAATCCTGCCCAAAAAACATATTATCATATTCCAGTTTGGTGGTTGAATGTACCAGAGGAGTACACATGGCCAAGACACTGTGGGGTTATGAACTTTGTGGAGTCTATATACTCACAAGATACAATTCTGAGATTTAAGCTCTTGGAGGAGATGACCATAGGAACTAAATTTTTAAATAGAATTTAATGGGATCTTATTTTCAAGCTGCTTCTTCACCATTAGCATAGAATCAGACACTTAAGAAAAACAGATGCTTCTCATTTCCAAGTGGACGTCTTAGAAGACCCTGAAGTCAGCTCATGATTAGTTACATATAAGATTTTAAAACATTTATTTTAGTGGCTGTAAATGACAATGACAGCAATAATAGATACACATTGTGAATCTTCTAGAAGCCTGGTGTTTCACATAACGTTCACAGCAATCCTGTGAAGCAGGGAATACCTTTACCATTTTATATACGAGGAAACTGAAACTTAGGAGGAAGGTAATTTCCAGGTTGTAGGTAAGAAAGCCAGATTTCAAACTAGATCCATCTGAATAAAAAAATCTTGATTTTTCTTGATGACACCATGAAGATCCCTGAAGTCATACAGAGACTGTGACTTCCAGAAGGTGCTGTATTTTTCCATAGTTTCCTCATCTACCTCCTGCATCCTTACTTCAGTTTCACATGTCTTTCCCTCTCTCATCTGCCTCATCTGCCCACTGTCACTTGCCTGAAGGAGTATAAGGTAAGATGTCCTAGAGAAACTGATTTGCCTGGATTTCCCCCAGTAAGAATTCCTTGAACTTCACCATAAACCACATTGAGCTAAAAAGGCCACAGTTGCATTTCAAAGCATCTAGAGTCTACTCCTACCATGATACACAGTAGGTTATAATGTTTACCAGTTTGTAGTTCCTACTACAGAACTTCTGAATAGGATGAGCCACGTCATAATTACATTTGCATCTCAAACATTCAGCATTCTATCTGGCATATAGTTGGCATATTTTTTAATTAAACTGCATCAATACACCTCCTTACTTTTCCCCAGATCTTTAAAAATAGACACCACGCTTTTTAAAGCAAAAATTTTTTTTTTTAAATTTAAAAACATAGAAAAAGTTCAGGGACTCAGTGCCTGCTGAAAACAAGTTTAATGAGAACAACAGAGAATATCCTCCTGACTCCACATCAGCAGGCTAACAAGCATCAAGTAACAAGCACAGTGCAGAAGGATTATATAAAATATGGAAAGAGACTCCCTCTGAAGCACAGTGCAAAGGAAAAAGCTAAAAAGTTAAGAATGGACATTGAGGAAAAAACCTCTGGCCAACCAACTTCCACCCTAAACACAAAGTATCACTAGAGAAATCTGAAATCTATGATGCACTGTAAGTAACTGTAGCAACAACAATCCTCAATACCAGCTCAATTCCTTAATAGACTGACCAGTAATCCACATTAAGTTCTAGCAGAAAGAAATGTATTTATTTCTAGGCATAAAAAACACACTTTATGATCTACCGTCCTACAGAAGATATTCAGTTTTCAACAAAAAATTACGAACATACAAAAATAAAGCAAGAAGAAACACACCGTTTAGAGTAAATAAATACAACCAGACTCAGATATGACACAAAGGTTGAAAGAAGACAGGAAATTTAATACAATTATAATTAATATGTTAAAGGCTCTAATGTCTTTAAGGGAGACAATATCCAGCAGCAGACAACTAATTTCAGCAGACAGATGAAAACAACAAAGGCGGTTCAAACAGAGATGCTAGAAATAAGAAACACAGTTACAGAGATGAAGGATGTCATGGAGTAGTTCATCAGTATCTCTGACACAGTCAAGGAAAGAATCAGTAAACCTGAATATAGTTCAATATAAATTACCTAAATTGAAACACAGAAAGAAAACAAGAGTGAAAAAAGCAGAATGGAACATCCAAAGGATGTAGGACAATGATATATATCTAAGATATGTTTAATTGAAATCTTATAGGAGAGAAGGAATAAGTCAGATAAACATTTGAAGGTATAAAGACCAAGAATTTTCTAAAATTAATGATGGATACCAAACTACAGATCCAAGAAACACAGAGACTATCAAAAAGGATACACATGATATAATGCAAAACAAACCCTAGACATACCTTATTCAAACTGCCAAAAATATGAAAAGCAAACAAACAAACAAAAAACCTGTTAAAACACAAAGAAAGGAGAAGAAAATATTGAAGGCAGACAAAAATAAATAATACATTAATACTGTTATAAATAAATAACTGACTAAACAAAAGCTAGAGAAGAAAAGACAAATCTCCCTCACAGAAGAATTCCAGATAATTTATGAAGATATTCTCCTCTTAAAGAGAGAGATCGTAACTTCCCACTCCTTAAGTATGGGCTTTGTATACTCATCTCCTTCCATAAAGTTCAAAAAGGGAATAACTTTACAGTGGAAAAACCTAACACTACATCAGCCAGATGATCAAGCCAACACCAACAGTGATACATCATGTTGACAATACGTATCCTTGATACAATGAGACAAAAATGTCGCTTTACCTTTGCAGTCTTCCTCCCAAAATTCCATAAACCCAGCCTGAGCATGATAAAAACATCAGACAAATCCAAATCAGGAGAAATTCTAAAAAAATACCTGACCAAAACTCTTTAAAACTATCAAGATCATCAATAACAAGAAAATTCTGAAAAACTGTCACAAACAAGAGTAGGCTAAGGAAACATGATGACCAAATATAACATGGTATTTTAGATGGAATGCTGGAACACAAAAAGGACATAAGGTAAAAACTAAGAAAATTCGAATAAGTATGGACTTTCGTTAATACTAATCTATCAATATTATTTCATTAATGTAACAGATCTGTCATACAAATATGATATATTAATAATAAGGAGGAAACTGGGTATGGTATATATTGAAACTATTACAAAAGTCACATTTTTTCTGTAAATCTAAAATTACTCTAAAAATAAATTTTATTAGAAACAAGATAAAGCTAAAGACATATTACCTACAGAAGAACACCGATAAGAACAAACTTCTCATCTAAAACTATGAAAGCCAGGAAAAAATAGAATGACATCTTTAAAGTGAAGGTATTTTTAAAAAGTCAACCCAGAATTCTGTACCCAGAAAAACATTTTTTTTACATGAAGGAAAAACAGAGTTTTGCTTTTTTTTTTTTTTTTTTAACTGAGAGAATTCATCGCCAGTAGACCTGCAGTTTAAGAAATATTCAAGGAAGTTCTTTCAGGCAGAAGGACTATAATAGCAGACAGAAAGTTGGATCTACACAAACAAATGAAAAGTGTTATAAGGAGAATGAATAAAGGGTTTTTTTAATGCATTTTCATGCTAGTTTTTCACTGTTCTAAAAAATGACTATGTGAAGCAAAAAATATTATCAATGTGCTGTGTGCTTATAGCATAGCAAAACTAAAATGCAGAGCATAAGGTATGGGATGAAGAAATTGGGAACATGCTATTATAAAGTCCTTATGCTACATATGAAGCAATGTAATATTATTTGAAGGTAAACTCAGATTAATCAAAGACTCATGTTGTAACTAGAACACAAAAAGTAAAAATAAGAAAGAGGTATAAATAATAAGCCAATATTGAAGATAAAATGAAATAATAAATTATCTCCCCAAAAGGCTGAAAAGGGAAAAATAAACAAAGAACAGATAGAATAAATAGAAAACAGCAAGTGAGTGGGCAGATTTTAATCCAATCATATTAACAATAACATTAAATACAAACAATCTCAACAAAATAATGAAAAGACAAAGATCATCAGGTTGGATAAAAAAGCAAGACCTAAATTATATGCTGTCTACCAGAAATTCAATTTAAATAAAAAGATTAATTTAACATATTTAACACATATTATACCAAAAGTAATTAAAAGCTGGCATACTCAATTAATATAATTAGTATAAAATGAAGTATTCTAGAAAGTATTCTAGAAAAGGAATATTAAGGAAGATTAATTTAACATATTTAACACATATTATACCAAAAGTAATTAAAAGAAAAGCTGGCATACTCAATTAATATAATTAGTATAAAATGAAGTATTCTAGAAAGGGATATTACCAAGGAAAGAAGAGAAAAATAACCTCTGAACAAAGGGATAAATTCTCCAAGAAGATATAACAATCCTAAATGTGTATTCATTTAACAACAGAGCTTCAAAATTCCTGAAGCAAAAACTTATGGAGTATAAATGAGAAATAGAGAAATCCACAATAGTAGTGGAAATTTCAACATTCCTCTTTCTGTAATTGATAGACCAGATAGACTGAAAGTGACACTTGTAGAATATTACCCCCAATAATAACATTATACATATTCCCTTCAAGTTCACTTACAATATTCAGTTAGATCATATTCTACTCCACTGATAAACTTTATCAAGTTTAAAAGAAAAGACATCATACCAAGAGTGTTCTTTTACCATATTGAAGATATAACAAAATGATATCTGTAAATCCTCAAATATTTGGAAATTAAATAAGTCATTTCTAAATAATGCATGGGTCAAAGAGAAGGTTTCAAGGTCAATTTTAAAATATATTGTACTAAATGAAAACTAAAAAGCAGCATATAAAAATTTGTGGAATGTATCTAAAGCAGTACTTAGAGAAAAATGTTAGCCTTAAATCCTTATATAAACACAGTCACAAAAATCCTGTATAAATATTAGCAAATTTAAGGTAACAATCTATAAAATAGATTTTAACAGTAAAAGACAGTATATCATGACCAAGTAGGATTTGCCCCCAAAATGTAAGGCTTGTTCAACATTCAAATATCAATCAATATAATTCACCATATTACAAAGTAGAGAAGAAAATAACATGATCATCTTAGTAGATGAAAAGATCGGGAACAAGGCAAGGATGTCCTCTCTCACTGCTCTTATCCAACATCACACTGCATATTCCAGCAAATGCAATAGGAAAGAAAAAAATAAAAGAAGGGCTAGAGATTGGAAAGGAAGAAATGAAACTCCCTCAAATGTTTGTCTAAGGAGAAACACAGAATCTACCAAAAACAAAAACAAAACAAAACAAAACAAAAAGTTTCTGACACTAATAGTTTAGTAAGGTTGTAAGATAAAGATCAATATACAAAAATCCACTGTACTTCTGTATATCAGTAATGAATAAATGAAATTCAAAATACATAAAACAATACCCTCCCCCCAAAATAATTAGGTACAAAGCTAACAAAAAACATGCAGAATAGGTATGCTAAAAATTACAAAACACTGATGAAAAAGCAAAGTCCTAGGTAAATGGAAAGCTATGCCATGTTCATAAACTGGAAGATTCGATATTTTTAAGATGTCAATTCTCCCCAAATTGATCTATCGATACCATGCAAATTCAATCAATATTTCAAAAATCACCAAATAGCCAAAACAATTCTGAAAAAGAAAAAACAAAGTTGAGGAACTCCTGCTATATGTTCTCAAAACTTTTTATTAAACCTCAGTTAAAAAAAAACTTTGCATTTATAAAAGGCTAGATCTACAGATCAGTATAACAGAATAGAGTCCAGAAAAAAAATGCATATGCAAATATAGTCAACTAATTCCTCACAAATGTGCAAAGGCAATTCCATGGATAAAAAATACCATTTTCAACAAATCGCATTAGAGCAATGTGTGTATTTATCCAAATACACAATGCACATGTGTGCAGAAAAAGAACCTTAACACATACCTTGCACTCTGTGCAAAAATAACTTGAAATTAATCCAATGTAAAAGATACAACTAGAAAATTCTTAGAAGAAAACATAGGCAAAATCTATGTAACCTTGTGTAACCAATGAATTCTTAGATATACCACAAAAAGTACAATTTCTAAAAGAATAGATTTACATATTGTACTATATAAATTAAGAACTTTTGTTCTGTAGAAGGTACTATAAGGGAATCAAAAGACAATCAAATACCCAGAGAAAATATTTACAAATAATATATCTGACAAAGGATTTATATCATGAATATATAAAGAATTCTCAAAACTTAGAAAACAACTCAGTTTAAAAATTGATGAAAGTTTTGGACCCTTTACCAAAAAAGATACACAGATGGCAAATTAGCACATGAAAAGATGTTCATGTCATTAGTCATTAGAAAGATCCAAATTAAAACCACAATGAGATACCACTACTTACTTACAAAACTATTTATTTATTTACTTACTTACTTACTCACTCATTTACGTATTTATTCTGAGAGAGAGAGAGAGGAGGGGCAAAGGGAGAGGGAGCAATAAACTCTTAAACCAGAGTGAAGTTTGACACGGGGCTTGATCTTACAACCTTGAGATCATGACTTGAGTCAAAATGAAGACTCAGACACTTAACTGACTGAGCCACCCAGGTGCCCCCCAAATAATTTAAATATAAAAGACCAAACTAACAGTACCAAGAGTTGATGAGGACGCAGAGCATCTGGAATTCTCATATTTTGCTGGTGTGAAAGCAAAATGTCCTAGCCCCTTTGGAAAACAATTTAGCCATGTCTTACAAAGTTCAGCCGATCCTGACCACAGGACCCAGCAAGCTTATGCTCAGGATTCTACCCAAGAGAAGTAAAAACCTATGTTCACGCAAAAACCTGTACACAGATGTTTATAGCTGCTGATTCACAATCACTCAAAACTGGAAACAGCACAAGTGTCTCCTGAGTGAATGGATAAACAAAGTGTGGTACATTCACACAAAGGTATGCTACTCAGCAGTAAAAAAGGGTAATCCACCAATACATGGAACAATACAGATGAAACTCAGATGGATTTTGCTAAGAGAAAAGAGTCATAACCAAAAGACAATGTATCATAGGTGGCCTTCCCACGATACTCAGGAAAAGGCAAAACTATAGGATGGAGAACAGCTCAGCGGCTGACAGCAGCTGGAAGGAAGATGCGAAACTGACACAAGCAAGAAGCATGAAGATTTTTTTTTTTTTTTGAAGTGATGGAACTCTCTATGTATGGATCATGGTGGTCGATACATGAATCTATGTATTTGTCGACTCTGTACATTACAGAGTGTACAAATTTCCAGTTTAAAAGTGAAACAAAAATAAGAGGTCTTTCATTCAAATGAGAACATAGAATTGAAAAATAGTCCATTCTCTGTAAATCTGGTCGCCCTAAAGAAGGGGTCCTGCCCCCAAGAAAAATCATGGCCCTATCCCCAAGGCCTGGGGCAAGCCACTTAGCTCTGCATGACACAAAAGCATTTCTGGGGCAGGGGAGAAAAAATGGACTTGAAGATAGAATAATCAAATCAGATACATCCTAACACTCCCTTTCACGTACGAAAGGTCCTGATAACAGATCAGCACTGCAGAATGTTTGGGCAAACTTAACTCTTTTCCTCTTCAACAAACCCAGGACTGGAAAGCCTATAAAAATGTGCTATTTCAGCTGTTTTAAACAGCTTATCGTGATTTTCTGAGAGTCTGGCCTCAAGACTCTGGATCCCTTCTTAATAACATTTAATGCTACCATTATGTAATTGAATCCATTTTGTCAGTGTAGTGGGAATATCATTAAACTGTAATTCATTTCACTGTCTTCTAGCTTTCAGACCCTCAAATCCCAGAGTCCAGAACACCAGGAACTCGAAGCAGGGAGCGATCCTAATCCTTTCTCCTCCCACTGCCCTCCTGAGCCAGGCTGAGTGTTTCCACACTGCAGTGTAATCCATTTCATTATCGACAACACTCTGGGACGCTTCAGGTTCTCAGAGCCCTGGGCACGGCTCCTCCTCATCTCTTAGTGCCGTAAGCTCCCTGATACTGAGTGACACCCCCAATTGGCAGAGTCTCCGTCTGGGCCCAGAGCATTTTTGGAAACGCAAGCGTATCAGGAGATGGTACTTTTTTACATCGGTTGCCCTCTCGACATTAAGTACCTGGCACCTTGCCACCTGACGTGCAAGTAGCCACATGATTATTGAAACCACATGTTCATTAGCAAGGTTGGCACCAGCTCAACCTCCACTGTCCGAAGTTAATGTTATATTCCATGATAGCCCAGACAAGGGGACAGTGTAGGATACGGTTTGGGCAGGAGAACAAACAGTCTTCTTCGACGAAATCTGAGTCTTCAACTGTTAGAAATACAATCCCGTTTCTATCTTGACATATGTCTGCACTGATGTTTCAGAGAGGGACATGTTTTGAAAGAAAATACCATTCTTTCACTGTTATCTTTGCAAAATTGTATTGATTCTTTCCACCACTTGCAGGGACAACCGGAGGCTGCCGGCTTCTTGCTGTGCTAATCACTTCATCCCTGGAGATCCATGCAAGAGTGTTTCACTTAATATAAAGGAGTGACTCAGAATCATTGCTTTCAATTAAGAAAGCCTGAGAGAGTTCTGAGAACAGTGTTCTCTTCTTTTGGAAGTAGAGGGAGGAGGGGTACTTGGACGCGGAGGGAGGAAAGGAAAGAAGAGAAGAGAAAAAAAAATATAAGCAAAAAAATGACTTGTGCACTCAAAATGAAATCATCAATTCCATGCACTATTTTCATCAAATTTAATTCAGATTGCCCAAGTTCTCAGTCTTTCAGACATGATTTATGTACGATGCATATTTGTTTTTTTTTGTTCCATCCTGATAGAAAGACATGCTGGGGTTTTTAAACCTTTGTATTATTATTTATTCTCATGCATGCCTCTCACACATAGGTCAGAGGCTTTGATTTTCCTGTATCCCTTTATAGGAGAAGCAAACCTCTTTTTGCTTATGTGCTCAATAAAGCTGCCAAAAGCATTTGTTTAACCCTGCTAGTTATTACTTTTTTTTACAAAAAAGTTTTTTACAGTAAAGCATGTATTCAAGCCCCTTCTTGTTTATGTGTGGAAATCATAAAGCAGAATTTTACAAACTTAGAAACCTATATTGTGGGAAATGGATTAAAGTGTTTTCATGTTTGCTTCTGGAAATAATGGCGTTGAAGGCCAGGATTTCTCACCCCCCAACCCCCCCCCCCCCCCCCCCCCCCCCCCGTGATCCATTAGGTATTATAGTCCTCCCACGTATTGCTAGATCTATTATAATAAAATCTTTTCCAGAAATCTGAGGGTGATCTAACCTCACCAGTTTGTCCACAAGCGGCTGTCTTCCAACCAAAACTAAACAGCACTCTAGATCAGTATAAAAATATCAGTCAATAAACTACATCGGTGAGCAGACCATACTCCCAATTTTCCTGACAAGTAATCACATGGGCCTCCTGATAAGATAGATCAGAACTGGAGCTACAATGCCCCCAGAGCAATGTAAGTATTTAGGTTCCAATAAAGCAAGAACACTAAATTATGAGAAAAACAAAACAACTTTGAAAGAATTCAGTATTTAATTTTTTTACAAAGACTCTTAAAATAATCACATTAAAGTCAGATAAAAGCCAGAGTATCTTCTACTACCTTCTACTTATTTACAGAGTACTGCTATTCTTCTTTTGACTTGTGTTAGAGGGCATAATCATTATAGAGCTCGAGGCCTTTAAAGGTTTTCCTACAGCTCTGGTCTGCTTATTGTCCTGAGACCGAGAGGAAAGACCCTAACTATTAAGTGTCTTCCCTCTTCCTGGACTCAGGCACCAGCTCCATTCTGTCCAGAGCTCCCCCACAAACAGATCAAGTGAAAATCTCAATGATGCACTTCTGTTCTACTTCACACAAACTGAATTTAAAGCCCCCTGAAGATAAGAAAAACAATCTTCTTTTTTCTGTGTAAGCAAAGGGTTAACACTGACAAACAATGGCCTAAATGTGTTCATTTATGCATGTGCTTGCATGTCTAGTTGGAAGCACTCTGCCCATGCTCATTTTCCATGTGACCTTTACAAGTAGCTAAGAAAGACGTCTATTGTTTCCTTGCATTTGGTGGGTTTAAAACCATAGTCCCCACAACTGAAAAGGCACGTCAGAGAAAGAATGCCAAAAGCAAAGATAGAGCATTCTCCCCTAAGACAAGTCATGTATCAAGTCAGTCACAAGAGAGTGGTTAGAAATTGTACCCATCTCTGTGAGCTACATCGTGGTTTGATGAGTTCTAAAATAGAGCCTGTGTGCTCTCTAAAACCCTCATCCAGGCCCTTACACACACTTTCTATACCATGCAATTTTTCCTTGCAAGCAAAAATGAGGCTTTGGGTCATTCATATGGGCCTACCTGGCTGAGCTCGCACTAAAGCACACTTCATGTCTCACATATATAATGTGTTCTATTTATACATACATGTGTTAGAGAGAGAGAGCTAGGAGATAGATAGATGATAGATAGATAGATAGATGATAGATGATAGATAGATAGATGATAGATATCTCCAAGCTGATGAGAGGTAGGCCCTGATAAGTAGGCACGTTTTGGCTTTCACATAAACTATAATGGCAGCTAGTTTCCCAAGATGGCCCCAAATAGTTTCCCACAATCCTACTCTTCCTTCTATGTACATGCTGCTCCTCTTACCAAGATGCGGAGTCTATTTCCCTCCCCTTGAAACTTGGCTGGCCCCAAGACTGCTTTGACCAATAGAAAATGGAAGACTACTTTGGGACTTCTTAGCCCAGACATTAAGAAGGTCTGGCAGGGGTGCCTGGGTGGCTCAGTTGTTTAGAGTCTGCCTTTGGCTCAGGTCATGATCCCAGGGTCCTGGAATCGAGCCCCAAATTGGGCTCTCTGCTCGGCGGGAAGCCTGTCTCCCTCTCCAACTCCCCCTGCTTATGTCTCTCTCCCTCTCAAATAAATAAATTTTTAAAAAAAAATTTTAAATATATTGGGAAAAAAAAAAAAAAAAAAAGGAGGTCTGGCAGCTTCTGCTTCCTTCCAGAAACTTTGAGTTGCCATGCCAGAAGTCCAGGACATGCTACTAGAGAGAGTGGTCATGGGGACAGGCTCTGAAAACTTGAGACATCATGTGGGGAGGGAAGCTATATGGAGAAGCTCCAAGGCCTGAGACACTCATGCCAAACCAGCCGCAGCCCCCACTGCATGAGGAATTACATGAGAAACACCAGGCAAGAGGAGAGGAGCCACGAGATACAATAAAATAGTTTTTGTAAGCCATGAATGTTTGGGGTGGTTTCTTATGCAGTAATCAATAAATGAGACAGTGTTCATTTAAGGGGCAGTTTTTGTCTATCTGTAAAATGACAGCTTCAAATTTCAAATAGAACACAACTTAAAAGATAAGCATTTGTTGTTCCTCTTTTTTTGGGGGGGAGGAGATGAGTGGGAAATGAACATCAAATAGTTCTCATATGAAAATATTTGAATGAGCTAAGTAGAAACATCTAAATTAAGTTACTTTTAAAATACAAATGATTTGGCAAATAAGAGGGAAGTATTTGGCATGGTGTACTTAGGACTTTAGTCCTAAATGAGTTTTGAAGAAGTTCTCGTGTGCTTGGTTAACACCTTCTAAACCTAAAGTCCGACCGGTGTTTTGGGAATAGAGACATCCCCTAATTTTTCTAAAATTATTTATACAAAAATTTCAAATATATTCAAACTGAACACAGAAGTATAATAACCTCTCAGACATCCAATACTCAGTTTCTACAACTATCAACTTACCATTTTTGTTTCACCTGTACCCCAAGCTGGCCCCCCCACTCCCCTGATTATTTGAAGGACATCTAAGACAATGTATCAATTCACCCATAAACATTTCTAAGAATTCTTAAATAAAAGATAAAGATTCTTTTTTAAAACAAAACTACAATACCATTAACATACCTTAAAAAGGGGGGCACCTGGGTGGCTCGGTGGGTTAAGCCTCTGCCTTCGGCTCAGGTCATGATCTCAGGGTCCTGGGATCGAGCCCCGCATGAGGCTCTCTGCTCAGCAGGGAGCCTGCTTCCTCCCCCACACCCCCCCCCCCGTTCTGTCTGCCTCTCTGCCTACTTGTGATCTCTGTCTGTCAAATAAATAAATAAAATCTTTAAAAAAAAAAACTTAAAAATATTTAACAGTGATTTCTTAATAGTATCAAATATTCTACTAGTGTTTCAAGGAGTTTTTTTTTAAATTGAGATTCAGATAAGGTCCCTACATTGTTTTTTGTTGACATGTTTCTTCAGACTATATCTCGTCTCTCCTTTTCTCCCTTGCTATTTGTTGTTATTGCTCGCTGTTGAGAATATTAGATTGCCTCTCCCACAGTTTTCCTCAATCCAGGTTTTGCTGACTGTATCCCCATGCCCTCCCTGAATACATTCTGCTGTTCCTTGTGATCCTGTAAGTGGTTAATTATTTGCCTTTTACCCCTCTGTTTCTAGAAGCTCATTTTATATCATAACTTTCAAATATTTGTCTTGCCTTTCTTATGGTAGATCTTTTCTACCATGCAAAATTTGTTTATGTTATTTGTGAATCAATCTTTTCTACCTTTGCTTCTGAGGTTTAAGTCACAGAAAAAGTTTTGTGCACTGTTATTTCCTTCTGGCACTTGGAGGGTGTTGTTTTTTACATTTATATCTCCAATACACTTAAAGTTTATTTGATGTGAAGAATGGACCCAATTTTATCTTTTTGCATAAGGCCATCCAACTTTCATAGGAACACTTTTTAGAAGTCCATCTCTTTCCCCACTGATTTGCATATGTAACTGAACCTATTTCTGGATGTTCTATTCCAATGCATGAGTCTGACGGTTTATTGATGTACACAAACCACTCTCTTTGTAATGTGTTTTATTATCAGCTTGTGCTAGCTCCATTCTCTATTTTGTTCTTTTCCTGGCTATTCTTGTTTGTTATTCCAAGTGAACTTTTATTCAACTTGTCTAATTGATTATAAAAAATTTAAAAACCTGATGACATTAAATGTATAAACTAAAGAGAGTTGACAACTTTATAATGTTGAATCATCCATCCAAGAACATAGTATGCCTTTCCATTTGTTCAAGTTTACTTTTGTATTTTGAAGAAAATGCTTATAAATTCTCTTTATAAGTTTTTTAATGTCTTGTTACATATACACTAGTTATTTTCCTTTACTTCACTTTTTTCATTTCATTCTATTCCATGTTATTTTATCTTATTTTTATTTTGTTATTACTTTATCTTATTATTTTACTTTATTGACTATTATAAGTGGAGTCTTCTTTTCCAATATTTATATATTGTTGGAAAGGAATTGGAAAGGAATCTAATATATATATGTCCAATTCCTTTTCAACTATATATATATATATAATTTTTATACATAAAAACTCTATTTTTGTATGCTGATTTTATAATCTATCATTCTATGAAATTATTTTATTATTTTATAGTAGTTTTTCCATTGATACCTTTGAGCTATTCAGTCCAATATAACTTGTAAAGATAATCTTGCCTTTTCAATTTACTGCTAGTTGCCTTCTTTTGTCTAATTCCATTAGCAGACACCCACAACACAATGTAAAATGGTGGTGAAGGTAGTGAACATCATTGTCTTGTTCCCAACTCTGATTTTTAGAAGGAAAACACCCTATCTTTCTCCATCAAGTAAGAGGTTTTAACACTGAGGTTAATTACCATGTTTTTAAAATATCAAAGATTTCTATTTTGTTGAATGTTTTGTAACATGAAAGAACATTGAATTTTGCCACACGTCCTTTGTGCAGGTACAGAGATAATTATATTTTCGTTACTTCTCTGTATTCCCCAGTATTAAATAAGCTTTCTGTTCTTGGACTAAAGCCTACATGGTAATGATGCATTATTTTTTAATGTGCTGTTAAATTCTGTTTGCTAATATTTTAAGATTTTTTTATCACCATCCATATGTGATGTTATTCTGAAATTTTCTCTTTTTGGTGCAGCCCTTCGCCAAATTTAGGAGTCAATATTATCTCATTTTATAAAACAAATTTAAAAATCTTCTTTCTTTACCTATATCTCGGTTTAGTTTCATTTGAATCTGGATTATTTTATATTTGAAGGTTTTTGTAGAATTCCCCCATGAACATTTAAGAGCCTGATGCTTTTTTGTAGGAGAGCTCTTTATCTACTTTTCTACTTCTTCTATAGTAATCAGCTTATTTTATTTCTATTAGGATCAATTCTGCTATGTCATATTTTCTTGAAAACTCTACTTTTTCATCTAGATTTTCAAATTTATATGCATAGAATATGCAAAATAATCTATGATTAATATTCTCTATTGAATAATTTTTTACCTTGTCATTTCTAATTTTTTCTTTTATTATTTAAATTCAATTACCCAACATATAGTAAGTATAGCATTAGTTTCAGATCTAGTATTCAATAATTTATTAGTTGCATATAACACCCAGTGCTCATCACATCAAGTGACTGCCTTAATGCCCACCACAATATTACTTCATTTATTTCTTGATTCCATTAGCCAGTGGTTTGTCTCTTTTGTTGATTTTTAAACAAAGTTTGTTGTGAGTTTTGTTTTTGTTTTAACCTACAGAGCTGTTCCACTTTTTTGTTTTGTTTTGTTTCTATCTAATTAATTTCTGCCTTCATCTATTATCTCCTGCTTTTTGTTGTTGATGTTTTAAGTTGAATTTTTCATTTATTTTCTCTTTTTCATTTTTAATCATTGTAGGTTTTTTAAGTTACAAAATTTCCTTTGATAACTGCATTGACTGTATGCCATAGATTTTAAGTCATATTTTCATTATTCTTATTTCAAAGATTTCTCCAATTTAGCTCTTTATTCCTCTTTTGACCTGAAAGTTAATTAATAGCATTTTTATGGTTGTTATGCTAATTTCTATTTTATTGCACTATGATCAGAGAATTTCATTTGTAATTTTTCTATTCTTTCTAATTGAATGAGGTTTTCTTTGTTGTTTAGACATAGAAAATTTTTGTAAATATTTCACATGCATTTATAAGCAAAGGGTATTCTCTATTAACTGGATTCAGAATTGAACATTTATCTGTAAACTGTATCTTGATTAGGTCATTTAAATTTTCTATATACTATTTTTATCCACTTGATCTATCTTTGAGAGAAATGTGTCAAAACCACCTATTACTGGTATACTTTTGTCTACTTGTTTTGTTTTTATAAATTTCATTGCTATGTTATTGCAAATATAAACATTAATGACTGCTATATTTTCATTGTGGATTATAGCCTTAAGTATCATAAAATGTTCTTTGTCTTTCAATGCTTTAATGTCTGAACACTGCCTTGTCAAACACCAAGATAGCAAGCCCTACTTTTTATATCTTTGTTCACCTTCTGTCTTTTTTTTTTTCTTTAGGTATATTGCCTGTATACAACTTACAGTATTAGATTTTGCTGTCAGACAACCTCAGTTTTTATGTATTTTAAAAAGTGAGTTAGTCCCATTTATATTTACTGATGTATTCAATGTATTTGACTTCAATTTTTATTGGTGTGTGTGGTGTGTGTGTATGTGCTATATATTCAGGCTTTCAATCTGTGTTCTTGTTGATCCCACCTTTTTTTATGTATCTTTCAATATTTCAGACACTTTATATTTTTGTTCTAATGATTACTTTAGTAATCCTTAGTTTTCCATCACCTTTCTTTTTGTTATTGTCTGTTAGTTCCTTATTCTACACATGATTGAAATTAGCTAGTAAATAATTCTCCCATTCTATTTCTTGAGCATAGAAGTTGAAAAAAATTTGCTTTTATTCCCAATTTAATTTGTAAGTTCATTAAGCGAATTTATTTTATTTATATTAATAGCTTTCTGGTTATCTCCCAAATTCTTTATAATTATACTTATCTTAATTGTCAGACTATATAGCCATTATGTATTATAAAATGTCTCCACTATAAATATTATATAATCTTAATTCACCAGATATTTATTTATATTAAATGCTCTCAACTCTTTCTCTCCAGTAATTTTAGTTGCCTGAAGCTTGTTTTTTAGTGCACCCTTCATAAAGTCTCAAAAATACAAATTCTAAGAATTTTTTCCATAGTTATAACAGTCTATCTATGACCTTTATTATTAAAGGCCAGTTTGATAAGTTATAATATCTTTTGTTCATATTTCAATTACTGACTCTCTTAAATGTGTTACAATAAAGTTTTTGCTTAGATGGCCAAAGGATTGTTTCTTTTCTTTAAAGTCCCTAGTTTTAGTGAAATATATATTTGAGTTCATTTTCCCAGGTTTGTAGTCTTACCTTTTAATAAGTATTTTCAAGTCAGGAAATTTTTTCTTGAATCATACTTTGGAGTCCTTGTTCTATTCCATTGCCCTGGTTCTTTCTCTGGGACCCCTATTATATATGTGTTGGATTTCCTCTGTCTGCTTTTATAGGGGTCACCCTCTCTTCAGTCCTTTTAATCTGTTTGTTTTTATAATGTTTTCTTCCTTTCATCATCTATATTTCTTAAGATGTTTATTTGTTCCTTTTAGTTTAGATTTCATTGCTGAGCTTGATTTTTTAATTTTATTACCAATTCTTCCTAAGTTATGTCATCAATGTTTCCAAATCTTATTTTTTTCAATCACCTCATCTCTGAGTTTTTCTAATTCAGATTTGTCTTGTTCTGTCGTATCTATTAGTGACTTCTCCATTTCTTTTGGCTCATTTTGAAATATTAGGTTCAGTTTATATCAATCTTGTAGGCCAGTCTTAGTGGAATGACTTCATTGTCTTTAGATATATTACTCTACTTCATTTCTTTTTTTTTTATAATAACTTTATATAGGATGTGACTGTAATCTTTTTCTGTTCCTCATGCTAAAGTGAAATGAGTGTGCTTTATACTTTCATAGCAGTAATGGGGGCTCAAATTTACATTCTAGCACAACCTCTTCTCTTCTTTACCCCCTTCCCCATGAATGATCCCAAATTATGGCTTATGAGATTTGCCTCTTCTGCTCCTCCACCTCACTTTTGGTGGGACCTTCTATTTCCATGCCCCTATGGTCTCCATCTTATTCAATTTGAGTCCCACTTCCAGCATCTCAATACAGGGCTCTGTTCTGAAAGTGAGCTTCACTTAGTTAGTTTCAAGAGTTCATAGAGCCAGAGAGCTAGAGCATCATCTGATCTTACCATGGCCTCACTACACCCACCAAGAACTGAGTCCTCCAACACCACCTCTGAGAATCAGTTGAACTTCTGTGCATAGCAGTGGTGATTTGGAGGTTCTCCAGTACCCAGGTCCAAAATGAGTCTCAATGTCTTCCCTCTGCTTCTTGCACAATTTTGGTGATAACATCTGACATTTTGCTGTCAGGGTTTTGTCCCTATATGCACATGTATTAGGGCACTGGTTTTATTTTCTTTTTTGTAGGTTTCATCTTTGCAGTCTTGATTTTGCTACTTTGCCTGTGCTTACTGGAGAATTCAGGGATAGTCATAAATTATATTGCCACCTCCTGCCATCTTCCCAGAATTCTTATTTCCCTAATTTCTTATATAACAGATCTTGAAAATAAAGTCACTTTCTTCTATACAGGTTATATCTCATCTATGTATCTATGAGACAGCTAAGGAATAATAAAAGCTTAGAAGATAATAAATTTTTAAATAAAACATGCAATGAAAGGACTGTAAGTTAAATTTTTCTAGACATTTTTGAATAGTCTAGGTGCACAGACATACATTCGGTGGGGGCTCAATGAATGCTAATGGTATTAAATTCTTTATTTTTCTATTTGGCCATTCTTTTTAATTGCTTTTGATTTTCTCTGACACTCTAGCTTTTTTGTCATAGAACAGCAACTTTTTATAGTATACAATGTGAGATAGTCTATCCAGTCATTGGTAATAGTTTCCCATAAATATATGGCTTAGATTTGTTTTAGGATTAAATGGTTAAGATATATAATGTATTTAGAACAGTTAACAGAAGTTATCCCTAGAACATGGTAGATAATACATAAATGTTAGTTACGATTATTATAATTATTATTTGTATTGTTTTTATCAAGAACACATGTCCCAGCCCTTCCCCACTTGGCCTTCTACTATAGTATTGGAAAAGGTAGTGGACTGTGTGTTACATAGAATATTACTTTGTGTAATATTTTAAAATATTGTGTTCAAAACCAATTTCATTATTGATCAAAATAAAAATTTAGGAAACCAAATTAAGGGAAAGAAGATTTCACTAGCTCATTGTAGTTCTCTGACAGTGAATCCAAAGTACTTCTCTGTCACTGTGTTTACCCACTCTCCCATTCTTTTCCTTCTCGCCATACTGTCCCAAGAATTATCAATACTTGGAGTTCACTCTCAAAGATACCATACTCAAGCATGATATTCATGTCAGGTGCAAACTTAAGCATAATTATTTTTGCCCCAAAGAAAAGAATGGATAGAAGGAAAACAGAAGAAGATTTTGGTTATGTTGTTTAAAAAAAAAATGGAATTTCCTTCTACTGATGTCTGTAGTTTACTTCAAACTTTTCATATAATCAATGTAATATAATGTTTGGCCAACTAAAGCTTTAATTCTAAAGACGGTTAGCTACTATGATATCCAGAATGCAGAGTTCATGGTAGTCACCTGCATTACATCAGAAAAGATCACGCTCCAGAGTATCTATTATAAGTCCTTCAGTTACCAGCATCTCAGTGAACAAGCTACTTTGCCAATTAGCATTCATAATGTCAAAATGGGTTTTACTGGTTAAACTGATGACTAACTATTGAGCATAATGAATATTACAAACAGGAACTCATTGGTGACATTAGAAATACCAAGATATGTAAACTGGCCACAGCAGTTCAAAGACACTTGCATGAATGGAGTTTGAAAATCCAACAAATCCTGCAAACTGGATGATAGAAATTATGCCTAGTTCTAGTAATTGGTTTAAGAGGATTTCTGATTTCATGTTACCTACTAGAGGGCACAAAATTCTGACCCTGGAATATTATGCCTGCTTAGAGTAAATCTTTCTTTTCTTTTCAAGATTTTATTTATTTATTTGACACAGAGAGAGATCACATCTAGGCAGAGGGGCAGACAGAGAGAGAGGAAGGGAAGCAGGCTCCCTGCTGAGCAGAGACGCCCCCCCTCTCCCCCCATGCAGGGGTCAATCCCAGGACCCCGGAATCATGACCTGAGCCGAAGGCAGAGGCTTTAACCCACTGAGCCACCCAGGCGTCCCCTAGAGTAAATCTTTCATACAAGATGTGGTCAGAGTGCCAAGAGAGGAGCTTAGACTTCATCAAACTTATAGAACAGGTTATAAGAACTCTTTTGTGCCTGCTTGCTTGTTAATGAAAGTGCAATCAGTGTATGCAGGAAGAATCTCTTATGAGACTTATTTTTATTCTTATTTTTATTATAGCCATGTAGGAAGTTTGTGGGTCAGTAGCTAATCCTGGCCACCTCAAATTTCTTTGGTAGCTATTACTACCTACCAAAAAACAAATAAACAAACAAGACAAAAATACCAGGTGTTATAAATTAATCAAAGTACTACTTTTGGAACTGGAGAGTTGCCTGTCATTCAAGGAATTCAAGAAGACAATCTTGACAAAGTTTTGACTACTAGAAGGATATCAGAGAATTGTCAAATTCCCTTTAAAAAAAAAGACTTCTTTAGAGTAATGTTAGGTTTACAGAATAACTGAAACATAGTATAGAGAATTCCCATATACCCCACATTCAATATCCCCATATTATTAACATCTTACATTAGTATAATACATTTGTTACAATTAATGAACCAACTTTGATACATTATTAGTAATCAGTTATTGATACATTACTGATATATTACTAATAACTAAAGTTCATAGTCCATTCTCTAACTTCAGAAGGAAGTCACTGTGCAGATCATGCCTAAGGAGTGAGAGCTATGTTCTTCCTCCTTGAGATGGAGGGAATATCTACATGAATTATTTGGAATTCTTCTCCATAGAGTCAAAATGTCTTCTAATTTGAGCTTTTATGATACTGTGAATTAGCTTTAGGAATCCCATCACCTCCCCAGATGTTCTTCCTAGTTTTAAATGATCTGAAATATGTGCTAAGTCTTCTAGGTAATTATCACTGACATATAGATTTAATACTTCACCAATCACTTTGTCAGAAAAAATATTAAAAAGCCAAAGAAATGGCTAATAGTTTAACATAATGTAAACACTATTTTTTCTACTATTGATTTCCTAGGTGTGAGAACAGCATCATTACTAAAAGATATACGTGGAGTATTCCCCAAAAAGCAATCAGATTCCAAGGAAAACAATTCTATAGCACTCTTGCTTGTTTACTGCAAAGAAATATAAGCCATCCAAAGACATAAAAATAGAAAGAAATCAGCAAGTGGTATTTTCTTCTGTTTTTGTTTTAGGAACAAGAACTCAACTATGATAATTCCATAAATTTCCAGTACTTAAGAAAACATACTAAACTACTAATTTAGAGGCAGAAACCCAGTATTTAACCATAGAGACACAAGCTTGTACAATAACTTGATGTTCTATAAATATCTCTCCCTTTTTGCTCCAGGACTGTCAAATGAGGGCTCTCCATGAGAGCAGTATGGAGGAGATCAAAGGTCAAGAGTCCAATCATGAATTCCCAAGGGAGGAGACAAGATCCTGGAAGGTTTGGAGTTTGCTGCTGTCTATTACATGCCAAAAAGACACCAAAAGCAAGAGGATAAAGTCTGAATAAGCAGAAGAATGTCATTTTCAGAGAAATGATTATTTTAGACCTGAACTTAAATATTCTCATTGCCCTCGAGAAGAGGTTTAAGTTAAAATAATTCTTTATGGTCTCAAAAATATATTCATACATAGACCATTCACAATCAGGCATGGTGGCTGGATAAAATTAGGATTAAAAAGATAGTTATTGTGCTTTCCTTCACCTATTTAAAGCATTTCGTATCCTTTGCTCTAACTTAAGGATAGAAAGAACATTTTTTTTTAACGATTGACTATTTTAGCTAAAAACAGAAAAACTATGGTATATTTAGCAATATGTATATATATACATATGTATTGACAATAAGTGGATCTTTATTGCCTACTTCAAGATAAGTTCAGGTATGGCAGTGAAGTATTATAATAATAACATCTCCATTTAGCAGCTCTTCACAATTTAAAACATATTTTGTCATTTATTATATGTATATTCAACTTTACAGATCGTAAAAAGATGTTACTATTATTTTACAGATAAGGAGATATTTTACAGATAAGGAGACAGGCTTGATGAGATTAAGTGATTTGCTCAAGGTTTTGGAATTGGAACCCTAGCTCAACAGGAAACCAGCTCTTGAATTTTCTGATCCTGGAACTTTTTTACTGCACCATTTTTCTTTTCCTTGTATGTGCATAAACTTAGATTGTTCCAGTCAAAGTTTGGTCATCCTTGTGTTGAGGTCCTGAACCTGGTTCATTAAAGATGAGTGGATATATGTATGATTATGCATCCATGTACATATATACACACATCCCTCCCTTTAACATATTATGACACCCCTTCCCAAAAAAAAACCACTAAGAATCATTCCATCTTCTCTATATCAGCCAAATGTTGACAATCTTTAAATGGCTCATATTAGGAAACTGAAAGTTTTTGTTTAATTTCAAATATAAATAATATAATACTGAAAATGTTTTTTTTTTTTTTAAACTTACTGTGCCCCAGCCCCCATATACTGTTGTGACTTTGTGGGGACTGCTAAACTTCCCCTTCATGGCTTCTACCAATGAACCTAAGTTTCTTCCTCCTGACTAAGGAAAAATAAAATTGAAAGTAGAGACCACTTATCTGAATATGGACCTGGCATTTATGCTTGGCTTGACACATTAAAAGTGGTGTCCAGAAATACCAAACTACAGCAAACATTCTTTATTAAGGCATGTCAGAAAATTCTCAATCCACAACTTGTTTTCCAAAATATCTAAAAGTCAGGAAGGTTTGTAACATGCAAAATGATGGTGGGAATTAAAGTAATTTTCCAGATAATTTAAATTAAAAAGCTTCCTTCCCCTCATTTTGCTATGGCATTTTGGCCCAAATTAGCCAGGTGGTTGACTCCATTCTGCACCTAACTTTGGAAATTTAAAAGCCCCTACCTTTGTAAGTGATGATGCATGTCAACACTAAGCTGTGAACCACATTTCTGACTAAACCAGCACAAATTTCCCTGGCATAAATGTTCAGCAAAGTTCCCTCCCTGAAAAGAACAATCTGTCAGTCTCTCCAGCTTTCTTGCTGAGTCATTAGAGAAAGTCTTGGTGAAAAATACCTTATTGGGTCATCTTGTCCATAAACTTATACACATAATAACACTTCCTGTGGCTTACCCCCCCCCCCCCCCGCCCGGTATGTTGCCTGAGTTTGTGTGACTCCAACTTGAGATTCTACCTTGTCCTCAGGGACTCTTTCACAATTTAATATTCCTTACTGTCTGTATTTGCTGAGGGCTGTTGACATTTTTCTTCATTTCTCATCATGACTCTTTACCCTACTCTCCTGACACCTTTACTAGGATTTATATTTCTTCCTTGTTCTCAGCTAGATAGTAACAGCAGCTAATCATTAATGAGCAATTACTATGGAGTTGACATTTTCAAAGTACTTTAAATATATGAATGCCTTTAATCCTCACAACAACTGTCTTGGTGGCTGGGTAAAATTATGATTCACATTTTATAAGTCGTGAAATTGAGACACAGGAGGATTAAGGCTGCACGATTAGTAAAAAACAGATCCAGGACTTGGAGCTCTGCCACCCAGCTCCAAAGACCATGCTGTAACCAACCACGCCTTTGGGCTGCATCAACAGACTCCATTGTCTGTTTGGCTCATCTGGATGCCACACATAAAAGTTTTCCTGTAAATGAATGCCTCTACCATCTTCTGTTGCAGGGAGTAGAAAAATCATCCTTCAGTTCATTCTACCGTGTAATGATTAAAAGGCTGGTCTTGTCAACTGGATCTTCTTTATACATGCCATAAGTGTAAAATCTGGTCTTCTGAGCCTCACTTTCAGAAAGTCTTCCTTAAAGGATAATAATAACAAACCAACCATACTCCTTCTTTATCCCAAATCCTCAAGAAAATTTGATAGGCCACTTGGCCACTGTGATTATTTCCCCCAAATCTGTCAAGTCTTAAAGGTAATTTTATGTTTCCCATTAAGACTATTTCTAAGCCTTTATTCCAAACCATGGTTCTCTCTGTCTCTTAAGCCAAGTTTTCCATATTAATAATAATAATAGCTAGCATCAACTCAAACTTAAAGTGTTCCAGGCATTCTTCAAACTGATTTACAGGAGTTATAAACTCTACAACCCTATGAGATAGGCATTATTATTATTATTATTATCATATGCATGTTATATATATGAAAGTGAGGTATAGAAGGTTAAATAACTAGCCAAAAGGCACGCAGCTGGTAATAGGTAGACCACGATCTTCTGTTAATACTTGGGGCTCCACCAGCATACTTCTCACTAACTACTTACTGTGACAGAGAGGGTAGTACTCACCAAATGTTCCATATGCTCCTCTACACTTCCCAGGTGCCTACAGTTAGGCAGGACTATGTAATTAGTTATAATCAATTGGGTGTGAGAGGAAACAATGTCTAAAACTAAGGGTCATTGTGCATATGCAACCACATGTTGAGATGGTGGCATCATATGATGAAGGGAACTCAGATATCCACCTGGAGAAGAAATTCTCTGGAGGATTGCCTGAACTGCACTGGATTCTATGTAACAAAAAATGAGCTGCTCTTCTATTACATCATGGAATACAGACATCTACCTTATTAGTGCAATATAACATAGTAACATAATGTTACTCTAGTGCATTGGTCTCCTTCCTCTTTCTCTGAGGCTATAATTTTATATCTGGATTTTTAGTTATCAGAATCTGATCTTATTGGGAAGGAAGAGATTCAAAGAATTTCTAATTTCTACCAGCAATCAATAGGATCACTGAGTTAATGAAAACGAAAGAAATACTTTAAATGGTGGCTTACATATAGATAGTAAGACTTCTATGAATACCTAATCCCTAAGTCCTATTAATAGTACTTTAACCAATTCATAAAAGCCCCCAATATATTACATTTCATGTTCAAACTCAAATATCCTGATTCAACAAATCATGTTCTAAGTACTGACCATAGGCATTGAGTTCAAAGCAGAAAGAACAATCAGGAAGAGGAAAGCATGGGTTTGAGTTCTACCTAGCTAAATTATAGAGTATAAAAAATTCTGCAGAGCTAAAAGGAGAGGTTCTTGCATACAAAAATAGGTAACTTGGAACATCTCCTATAGGCAGTAAAAACTACTGAAGGTTTCTGAGCAGAAGGGTGTAAGAGCTGAGCTTCAAAAAGACCTAACTTAAAAGCTAAGCGTAAAATAAATTCCTCAGAGAGATGGGAGGCTAAGAGCCCAGTGGAGACACTATCATTAGCCTGAGACCAGGGAGAGGCAGCAATGAGAGAAGGGAGAGCTTGCAGAGATAGGGAAAATCACCCAGATTTTTGTATGCATTCAGATGTGGCCAAGATTGAAAGGGAAGGAACAGAGATCCCTTTGAGATTTAGAACTTGGATGACAGATGGGATGTTAGGTCCATGAATACACAAAGAACACAAGAGAAGAAGCAAGTTGGGAGAGAAAAAGCTATATATTAAGCTTTATCATCCTATCAAGTCATTCAATGTACATTTAAACATACTACATTTCACTAAAATGTTAGAAAGCTTCCTGTAGAGATGTCAGTATTGTGTCCTCAGAAAAGTTATTGTGTGTTCTTTTTCTCTCTTCCTGGAATTTGCTCTCTTCTGCTCTAATAAGCTTTCTTATCAGGCCAGGCCTAACTCCAGTGGCAATTGCTCCTTAGAGCCAAAACTTACCACCCCACATCTGTTCCATCCAAACCATTTATTAACAGTATCCTTCCTACTGGCACCTTCCTCCTTCCAGATGTGTACCACACATCTGGATTACAAGTCTCTAAAAGACAGAAAAATATATGCTTCTTTTTATGCCTTAACTTCCTCATAATTCCATCATCATTATGTGCATAGAGAGATAAGCTGCTGCTATGATAGGGGGAGGGAGGTGGTTATTATTTATATGTTTGAACCACAGCATTCTTATGCCCAATAAAACACACACCCAATATTTGACAAATATTAAAATTTAAGCACTGTTAAAATATCTCTACCATGTGTAATTTGTTACAATTATTGAAAAACACATTTTAAGGTAATATAAAAGATTGATGCAAAACAGGTGGTCTCTCCATTGTTGACCAAAATACCATTAACCCTACTCATGTATTTTAATAGTTGAGGATGAGGAATAGCCATCAAAGAATAGGTTTAAGTGATGGTAACACAGACACAGAGAGAACTTTTCTTAAAATCTCAGCATTACCAAAAAGCAAGTTTCTGCTTCCCATACCCAGATCCTCAGTCCTTTTTTCTGAACTCTCAGAAATGCTTACATTACCTAAGAGATCATATGAAGCATATCGCACACAATTTGAAACTTTGGGTAGATATATTTATCTTCTCTCTCCTTGGCTAAAAAATGAAATGCAAAAGTGAACTAAGCAATCTGAATGACAATGAAAAAGCAAAGTTGCTCTGGAAGCCAATGCCAGCTTTCCTCTGAGACAGGACTCAGACTCTCCACTTCTCTCCCCAAACCATCTAAAATCAGGCTTAGAGCCCATTTTTAAATTCACTCAGGAGAGCCAAAGGGTTAAGAGATGATCCAGAAAGCATAACACAGCATTTCAAATCATTCTATTTCCAGTTGAAGCACAGTGTTTATTATGCAGACTTCTTTTTTCTCTTCTTGCTCTCCTTCCCTCAACTCAAAAGGCATTCTCCTTTTTTTAATAAAAAGAAACAAATCCCTATCTTAATCACACAACTAGCACAAAAATGAACTCAATGAATAAAATTGTCAAAAGGGATAAATGATAGGATTCCCTCTTAGCCAACTTTTCTGTCTAAAATTAGACTGCCTTTCAGGATTTACTGCTGTTATTAAGCGAACATCCTTTTGACGATAAAGCAGTGCTTCTTGGATGTAGAGTGCTGTGGAACACAGGCTAAAGTGCTCAGTGATGTACGACTTTGATGGACTCCAGGGATCTTAATGTTTCAATGCTATCGTCTGTTCTTTGTTCACCAGACAAAGACACTGCCGTGGAATATACAGTTCAAGACCAGCACTTGGAGAAGGATGAGTGTAAGGACGTACAATACCTTGTTTTTTGCCATGCTAACATGATGAATTACAGTGTATTAAGAAAGTGTTGACACATGTGGGAATAAGCTTTTGACAGACTTGCCAGCAATTAAGGCACATCGTATGTAAAGTCACTACAAAACATTGCAGTCTCGTTCTTTGTTCAGGGTCTTCTGCCAAGGGGTATTATTCATAAGCTTGATGGAAAATACTTGTATCTACAAAATCTCTGTGGTTCACTGGGTGATGAGGGCAAGAAGGAAGAGAGATTGGGTTTTATGAAAGCTTTCAATGTTCCTGCAGCTAGGTATAGTAATGATTATCCTACTGCTCCAGAGGGCTGCAGATTTTCAAGATAAATTACCTAAAATGGGACAGGGACATAACAGAATTTAGGAGATGTTTGGGAAAGTCAGAAAAGTTCCTGCTCTCCATTCCTTCCCTGACCATTTATCCTGACTGCTCCCAACTTGAAAAGTTCAATGTAAAAACCAAGTACTGCATAATAGTGTTTCATGTCACATTCCTTAAGCCCACCTGGCTCCTCATTCTTGGCTACTGCCAAGAAACTGGGATCCCTATTTGTGATAACAACCAAGTAGATCTAGAGCTTACAAACCCAAAGCCTATAACCAGGCTTCAGGCTGGAGCCAACAACCTTTGTCCAGGCCCTTCATACTTGGCTTCCAACTATCTGCACAATCTCATTCCCCAGTCCAGTGCAGACCTCAGCATCCAGCTCCCAGCCAGCAGCCATAAGGAACGGCATATCTTAGTTACCTCTCCTGCTATCCAACAAGATTTAGGACATTTATGATTTGCAAGGGCTGTATTGCATGTAGTCTGGCACTTTTAAACCTTATTTTTCCTAATAAATTGTTTTATTGAGTGATAAGAAATAGAATTGACATCCAGGCCAGGTGTAATGGAAATTCTTAGAATTGTACATCACTAAGAACCAAACTGAACCTCTCATTCCCTAAGAAGGGCTGAACTGAAGAGTTCATGTAAACAATAGTCTCATACTGAGTAATTTTCACTAGAGAGCTATTATTCCAAATTGCATCTCAGTGAAGGACAGATACTCAAACTGGATACCTGGCAAACACAGAGGTGACATGCAGGCTCTCCCCCTACACCCAAAGGGCCAAAACCCAGACTGGAGGTGAGGATGGGCTGGCATTTGCCTCAGTTTATCCTGCCAGAGAGACCATTGGCTTCTACTTCCTTGGCTGCTGAAATGAGCCTAAATGTCAGAACTCTCTACTACATACACTGTGAGCCTCTGACAATGGTTTGAACCCGCTACACATTAAAGTCACCTGGGTGTTCCCTGCCTGGGAGATAATTTTTAAAGTCTCCCACATAACTTTAAATTAGAGTCAAGGCAGAGGGCCACTGGCTTAGGAGATTTGTTTGAGTCCCATTAACAATGGTGTCGACTCTGTGAAGAGACCTCTTCAATACAAGGTGAACAGTTGTCATAGACTTTGCACACCGTGTTCAAAAGACCTGTCACTCACTGTACTCATATCTACTTTCTTTCTTCAAGAAAAGATGACACATTTATTTTGAATTATGAAATTATAAAGATAAAATTATAAAAATATTCCATGCTCAATATAGAAAATTTGAAAATAAAGCATGAAGAAAAATATAAAACCTCAAATCTCACCAACCAGATAAATGTCTTTAATATTCTGAAGTCTTTGTTTCTGATGCTTTTTTTAAAATAAGTAATAACATGCATATGCATTTTGTTTTAAAAATATTGGAATAATACATGGTTAAACAAGAATAGCTTATATCATTGGAATTATTTGTTCCTTGAAAGTTCAAAATAACTTACCCACAGAATTCCATGGTTCTAAAGCCTTTTTTTGGATATACATCTCCAACATTAAAGTCTTTTATTGAGGGGCACCTGGGTGGCTCAGTGGGTTAAAGCCTCTGCCTTCAGCTCAGGTCATGATCTCAGGGTCCTGGGATCGAGCCCCGCATCGGGCTCTCTGCTCAGCAGGAAGCCTGCTTCCTCCTCTCTCTCTGCCTGCCTTTCTGCCTACTTGTGATCTCCATCTGTCAAATAAATAAATAAAATCTTAAAAAAAAAAAAGTCTTTTATTGATATTTGTTTATATAATATTTTTTTCTTTTAGAACCAATGTTGATAATTCATAATTGCCCAAGAAAAGAGTGCACTTATTTGGTAATTTGCATTTTATTGGGATAGAGTTTAATGTAGTGTTTCTTTATATTCCTTGCTATGTTGTTCCCAACAGGAGCGGGGAAGGTGGTACTGGGGGGACTGGTGTAACATAATCTCCTGATGGGCAATTTTAAAGCATGTACCCCAACATTTTGTAAATGTTCCTCATGTGCCCTACCCCCACACCTCCTTTGCCCCTAACATTGTTGAGAATCACTGGAGTGAAATGAGAACAACTACCGAGAGGTGCACCTTACACGTGCAAATGGCATGAAATTATTAAAAAAAAAAAATGCTGAGAACCACCATGGGACACTCTTATTCCAAGTGGAAGCTCCTGAAACATCACCAGGAGAGTGTCACTGTCGTCTGGTTTGCCCAGCATGATCCAGCAGTAAGAAGCATGACTTAAAGTAATATACTTTATTTATGTGGTAACTTGGGGTTAACACTACTTATATTCAGAGTGGAGTAGACCATCCAAACTCATAAATTCTACACATGTTCCTACTATAAACAATTGGACTTCACAATTAGATCCAATTACTTTTCACTTCCAAGAACTCAATCACCTCTGTCATAAGATGTTCATTACAGCTGAATTTTTATTTTTGCTTTCTTGGCAATTTATAATCCCTCTTAACACTGGCTCTGAGGGAGACATGGAGAGCTTCCAGGCCTGTAAAAAGTCTTAGGTGTCTTTCTGGACAGCTCAGTGAAGATGTATGCTCCATACACGGTGGTAATCCAAAAAAAAAAAAAAAGGCAGAAATAGAATTTGAGAAAATATGGAATATATTATTATTCTATTTCATAAATCATCCATGACTTATCTTTATCACTTAGAGTCATCTTCTTCCAAAAGGGAAAAGAATTCCACAAAAGAGCAATAAAAAGGAAGCAAGGCAGAAAGAGGATTTTCACATATAGAAGGATTAGAAAGCCTAGGACTTACTGACAATACTTAAGAGTAATTAGAGAAATGTGAAATAATGTGCAGAGATATAATAAAATGAATTTAAAAAGATGAAGGAATGAGTGATTCCCATGCTATGCAAAAACCAATTCACTTTAATCAAAACCTATATAGGCACAATTAAAACAATAATTCAGAATTTTTAGCCCAATTTTTATGAACTGACCTGGATTATTATATATTTAAAATTAATTAAAAGCAATGATTTGGAGTACAAAATTATATAAATCTCCACTCTAAAAGACTAGCAAAAAAAAATTGGTTTCTGACTTTTGCTGTACTAGAAAACTATCGACCTCTAATTTAAATGTTATCAGCTATACTTTAATAAATTACCCAATAGATCAAATTAAGTAGTTTTAAGTGAAACATGATCCCACATAAACAAAGGACTGCCATGAAAATGTCATTTTTCTGGAGAACTCAACCCAGTACATAAAATGAAATCTGAAAATCATACAACAAGAAAGAAGCTTTGTTAAAACAACACTCTCTGGGAAACACTTAATAAAGATGATTAACTCCCTACTTAGAACAACTGAAGGATGAAAGCTCTGGCACATTTATGAGAGCAATGATGAGCGACCTCACATAAATGAAGTACACATAGCGCAGTGTATAATGTACCCTTCCCTATCTTTACATTCCACTTGGTCTATAAATGAGTTGAGAACAAAACTACATGTGTCATGGATACAATGATCAAAAAACTAAAAGTAAGTCTTTAATTGAAAGGCATCAGCAACAGACAACCATCCCTACTTCTATGCTTTAAGAGCAAGCTGGAAACTTCTTGCAGGGGGGATATTTATAAAGTCCACCATTTCGCTCTGTACAATTCTAAAGAGCCTGAGAACAAGGGAAAAGCCTGGCTTTGGTGAAGGCTGATTCTGTAAGTGCCATCCATATCCCATATCCCCTAAAGTGCTGGCACTATTCAGACAGAAATTATTTTTCCTATTTCTGTACAATACTCTTTTAATGCCTAGATTGCATGCCTAGTGACTAACAGGTAGTCTAATAAGGGCAGAAGACAGAACAGTGGTTAACACACTGGGTTCAGCATTAAATGAACCAAGTATGATCATATCACATGCCACTTTCCAGAGGAAACCTGACATGGGTTCCCCAACTTCTCTGAGTTTCAGTGTCCTCATCCGTAAGTGAAGGCAACAACAGGCCTATCTTATGAGCCTTCTGTGGGGGTTCAAATGAAGACAAGGTGCTTAAAATAGGGCCTCACAAATGACAAGATTTCAATAATGTTGGCTATTTTTATAGAAAAACCGTTGGTACAGCCTACATTATCTGAGGATATAGGTTCATACAAACTGTACAAATCTTCCTGAAAAGCAATTTGACTACGTGCCTCAAAAGTCTTAAAAGTGTCAGTACAATTTGTAGGAGAAATTTCACTTTCAAGAATACAGCCTAAGGAAACAGAGACTCACATGCATAGGAATGCTCATTGCATTGATGTTTTCAATTTGAACTTCTAGTTTTCAGATGATTGTACATTCACATGCAGTTGTATAAAATAATAGAGAGAGAGCCTGTGTACCAGTTATCCAGTTTCCCCAGTGTTTACATTTTATAAAACTACAATACAATATCACAACCAAGATATTAACATTGATACAGTCAAGACACTTGATTTTTTTTTTAATTAGGACATTAACTCCATGCCATCAGCACAAGGATCTCCAAGTTGCCCTTTTATGGCCATATCATGTCCCTCCTACTTTCCCCACCTCCTTCTTGACCCCTGGCAATCACACATATGTTCTCCATTTATATAATATTGCCATTTCAAGAATGTTACATAAATGGAATCATAATGTATGAAATCTTTGAGATTGGCTTTTTCCACTCAGCATAAGTCCCTGGGGATTCATCCAAGTTGCATGTCTCAGTAGTTCATTCCTTTCTATTCCTGAATAGCAGCCCCTGGAATTGATGTACCATGATTTGTCTAGCCGTGCATCCATTGAAAGGTATCTAGGTTGTCTGAGTTTGGGTCTTTTATGAATTAAGTTGCCAAGAACATTTGTGTATAGTTTTTTTTGTGAACATACATTTTTATTTCTCTGGGAGGAATACCCAAGTGTTCAATTTCTGGGTAGTTGCATAGTTAGTTTATTAAGAAGCTGCCAAAATGTTTTCCAGAATGCCTGTACCATTTGGCATCCCACCAGCAATGTGTGAGTGATCCATTGCATTATTTTAAACACTGAAAACAATAAACCACTCCCAGTGGCAGCAACAAATAATGCCACAGCCTCAGGATGAACTAATATTAAGGTATTTTAAGATGTCGTTTAAAAATTCAAATAGAAGTAGGAATAAGTACAGTTGACCCTTGACTAGTACGGACTTAAATTGCACACCTCCACTTATTAATTAATTGCACCTTTTTTTGGTAAACATAGTGCAGTACCTTAGCAACATTTTCTTTTTTCTAGCTTACTTTATTGTAAGAATATAAAATATAACACAGGTAACATACAAAATATGTTAATCAACCATTCATGTTATTCTTAAGGCTATTAGTCAACAGTAAGCTATTAACAGCTAAGTTTTGAGGGTGTCAAAAGTTATATGTAGGTTTTCAATTACACAGGAGGTCAGCATCCATTTTGGTCAAGGGTCAACTGTATAACCACATAAATATGTATTGTATATGTATGTATACATGTGCACATATACACACATAATTAGAAAACTGACCAGAATATAACTCTGAGAAACACAAATTAAAAGATTATATTTTTAATCCTTATTTTCTAAATTTTGTATGTTGACTCTGTACTGTATAATTTAGAAATGTTTCTTTTAATTAGAAATGATCTTCCTACCAAATCAACATCTCTTTAAAATGATACGTATGAATGTATCATTACTTATTCAATGTACACTCTAATTATACATGTTGATGATTTGTCCAGCTTTTTGCCCCTTCAAACAATGGTAGAGTAAGAATTCTTGAACATATAGCCTTACACTCTGATGACTTTACTTCTAGAGGAGAGATGCTTAAAGGCAGAACTGAGAGGTCCAAGAATATTATTAATTTTTACTTTAATCTGCCAGATCACTTTCCAAAAGAGAACATTTCTCATTCCCAAGAGCAGTTTATGAGAACTATTTCCCCACACACTTTTTCCTTGAGTTTTTATAAATTTTGGACATTTTTGCCAACATAATGCATGAAAATGACATCTTGTTGCTTTGATCTATATTTCCCTCACATGTGATTTTTGTATCTTTTCATTTGTTTATTGCCCCTCTGATTTCCTCTTCTGGCTAACCTGTTGATATGCTTTCCCCAGTGTAAAATAGGTTACTTGAATTTTTTGTATCAGTCTGTAGGATTTTTTTTTAATAAAATGACACTAGCTCCTTGATTGTTACATTATATATATTTTCTCCCTACATGATTTGTTTTCGACTTTGTTTATTGTCTTTATCCAAGCAAAAATCTTTATTATATAGTCAAATTTGTCAGCCTTTTTGACTTTGGGATGTTTTATGTTGTTTAGAAGTCTACACCAATACATACACACATACCCAACATTATACAAAAGGGTATCCTAAGTTGCCTTCTAATACTTTCAATGTTTTATATTTAATTCCTTAAATTTACTTCTATTTTTATATATATAAAGGACAGAGTAAGCACCTGTGTAGATGGGAAGGGAGGAAATAATTTTCTTACTGATTTAAAAGGTCAAATTCCAGGGGCACCTGGATGGCTCAGTGGGTTAAAGCTCTGCCTTCAGCTCGGGTCATGATCCTGGGGTCCTGGGATCGAGTCCCATATCGGGCTCTCTGCTCAGCAGGGAGCCTACCTCCCCCCCCACACCCCGCTCTCTGTCTGCCTCCCTACCTACTTGTGATCTCTGTCTGTCAAATAAATAAATAAAAATCTTAAAAAAAAATGTCTAATTCCCATTCGAATTTAGAATTATTCCTGAACTCCCTATTATGACTTAAGTATTGATTTTGTATGGCTACCACAAAATTTTGATTAAGTAGTTTCATTACAAATTTTAATATCTGATAAGGCAATTTTTAAAATTCTGCGTTTCAAGCACATTTTATTTTCCTGTATGACATTTAAATTCAGTTATACCTATGATATATTAAATAAAAAATGCCATGATGCTGAACAGGATATACAGCATGATCTTATGGTCTAATAAACAGAAAACACTGAGGGCAGGGGAAAGTGAATGGAGGAATGGTGTGCATATGTGTGTTTAAGTTTGTACTAATATAATAAAGAAAGGTCCAGAAAAAGAACACAAACCTAGCTGTCAACACTGGTTACCTCAGAAGGATAGGATTAGGAAGTGTGGAGATTGGCTTTCTCATCCCCACTCCACCCTGTTGTTGGGTCGCCTTGCGGTTTGGCTTGTTGCAAGAATGCTAGTTTGAAAGAAAAACCCAATTAAATATTTTAAATAAATAAAATATAATTACATTATTAGACCTGGATAAACCTTAGAATTTATTTCTTCCAACTCTTACCCAAACAGGAATCTCTTTGGCTATATCTCTGCCAGATGGTCTTCCAGACTATTTTAAAATGTCCAGAGACAGTTAGTTCTCTTATTTTTGCTCGGCTGCCTGCTCTATCATTGGAGAATTGTAACTGTTGGAAGGCTTTTTCTTAAATTTATTCAAAATGTGTCAGCCTCTAATAACCACTCAGGTCCTGGGGCTGTCTTCTGAAGCAACATAGTATGAAAAGGACTTTTGCTTCATTTAATCATGCCCCCCATTGTGAACTTGACCAATCCTTCAACTGTGTTGTTAGTTGCTGCTATACATGTTTTTAGAGTGTAACATGTACTAAGCAATATTATATTAAACATTTTGCATGGACTTTCTTAATTCTCCCGATAACCTAATAACGTTAACTAGTAAGTGATAGTACCAAGATAAAAAATCTAAGTCTGCGGTTTGGGGGAAGATGGCAGAGTGGGAGGACCCTAAACTCACCTTAACCCATGGTTACAATTAGATAACATTCACATCAGTACAAATAACCCAGAAAACAACCCAGAAAGGCTGGCAGAACAAACTCTATAACTAAATGTAGAGAAAAGGCCACATCAAGGAGGGCAGGAAGGGCAGAGTTGCAATGGAGAGCTAAATCCTGCAGGTCTGGTGACTGGAGGGAGGAAAGAGGGAGAAAGGGGTGCAGAAAGGGGTGAGAAATAGACCCATAAAAGGGAAACTACACAGGGCAGATGAATCCCCATAACATTTAGCTTTGAAAATCAGAGGGACCAAACTTCATGAGTTCTTAGAACCAACAGGACTTAAAGCCTAGAACTTTAAAAATCAGCAGCTTGGTTCTGGAGAGCCTGGAGAATGATAGGAAGCTGAGTCCCCCACCCTTAAAGAGACAGTACAACAAACAACCAGGGAGATACAGCTTAAAAAAAAATGGTAGTTGGAAAAATGCCTGGGGCGTTCCAGAGGGAGAGTTAGTTACTAATCTCAGAGTTGACTGAAGGACTTCTCCAGGAACAAAGGAGCTGGCAGGTACCCTTTCCCTCTCTGCCCCCCAAGCATAATCACGCAGCTACCTGCTGGAACATGAGTAGCTCAGCCACTCACTACATAACTTACTTATGCTATGCTCTACTCCTCCAGCTTGACCTGCTTGCTTCCCTTCCAATACTTCCGGTCTCTTCCCCAAGAAGACCAGTGTCAATACTGTGACACCTGTAAAGAATGTGCAAACCTTGTTATGGTACCCCTGGCCGCCCAGGCTTTGGACAACATTCCCAGCTACCTGCATCTCCACAGAGTCTACATGTTCCCTGTGGAAGTTGATAGGCACCATCTTGTTAAAAGTGCACACCATGCCCACTACTTTCAAACCAAAAGACTAACTGAATTTCCTAACACAGAAATAGACACAGAGAGTTAGGCAAAATGAGGAGACAGAGAAATACGTCCCAGATGAAAGAATAAGCCAAAATTGCAACAAGACACCTGACTAAATTGGAGATAAGCAATATATTTGATAGAGAATTTAAAGTAATGATCATAAATATACCTACTGGACTTGAGAAGAGAGTAGAGAACATCAGTGAGACCCAAGAGGACATAACAATGTAAATGTTTATGCCCCCAACATGGGAGCACCCAAATACATAAAACACTTATTAACAAATATAAAGGAACTAATCGGTAATAATACGATAATATTAGGGGACTTTAACACTCCATGTACATCAATGGACACATCATACAAACAGAAAATCAATAAGGAAACTGTGGCTTTGAATGAGACACTGGACCAGATGGATTCAGCAAATATATTCAGAACATTCCATCCTGAAGCAGCAGAATACACATTCTTTTCAATGGAACATAGAACATTCTCCAGAACAGATCACATATTAGCCACAAAACAAATCTCAACAAAGTCAAAAAGACTGAAGTCATACCACACATCTTTTCTGACCAAAATGCTAGGAAACTAGAAATCAACCATAAGAAAAAATCTGGAAATAGCACAAACACATGAAGGTTAAATAATATGCTACTAAACACTGAATGGGTCAACCAAGAAATCAAAGAGAAAATTTTAAAAAAAATGCATAAAGACAAATGAAAATGAAAATACAAGTCTACCTCAAAAAACAAGAAAAATCTCAAATAAACAACCTAACATTATACCTACAGGAACTAGAAAAAGAACAAACAAAACACAAAATCAACAGAAGAAAGGAAATACTAAAGATTAGAGTAGAAATAAATGAATACAGAACAGATAGAACAGATCAATGAAAATGGGAGCTGGTTTACTGAAAAGATCAACAAAATTTATAAACCTTTAGTTAGATATCAAAAAGAGAGAGAGGACTCAAATAAGCAAAATCACAAATATACGGAAATCCATTCCATTTCTATATGCTAATATTGAAACAGCAGAAATAGAAATTAAGAAAACACTCCCATTTGTAACTGTACCAAAAATAATAAATGTCTGGGAATAAACTTAACCAAAGAGGTGGAAAACCTGCACTCTGAAAACTAGAAAACACTGATGAAAGAAATTGAAGATGACATAAACAAATGAAAAGACATTCTACGATCACGTTAAAATGTCTTTACTACCCAAAGCAATCTACAGATTAATGCAATCCCTATCAAAATACCAACAGTATTTGCACAGAACTAAAACAAACAATCCTAAAATTTGTATAGAACCATGGAAGAGTCCAATAGCCAAAGCAATATCGAAAAAGGAAAATAAATCTTAAGATATCACAATTCCAGACTTTGAGTTATATTACAAAGCTGTAGTTATCAAAACAGTAGGATACTAGCATAAAAATAGATGTATGGCGTAGATCAATAGAACAGATTTGAAAACCCGGCAATAAACCCACAACTATGTGGTCATTAATCTTCAAGAAAGGAGGAAAGAATATGCAATGAAAACAAGTGTCTTCAACAAATGGTGCTGGGAAAACTGGACAGCTACATGTAAAAGAATAAAAGTGGACCTCTTTCTTACATCGTACACAAAAATAAATTCAAAATGGATTAAAGACCTAAATGTAAGACCTAAATGGATTAAAGACCTAAATGTGAGACCATAAAAATCCTACAGGACAACATAGGCAGTAATTCCTCTGACACTGGACTTAACATTTTTCTAAGTATGTCTCCTGATACAGGGGAAACAAAAGCAAAAATAAACTATTGGGCTTACCTCAAAATAAAAAACTTCTGCACAGTGAAGGAAACAATCAACAAAACTAAAAGGAAACCGAGTGAAAGGGAAAAGATATTTGCAAATGACATAGCCAATAAAGGGTTAGTATCCAAAATGTATAAAGAACTTATACAACGCAATACCTAAAAAACAAATCCAATTAAAAATGGTCAGAAGACATGAACAAATATTTCTCCAAAAATGACATCCAGAAGACCAACAGACACATGAAAAGATGCTCAACATCATGCATCATCGGGGAAATGCAAACCAAAACTACAATGAGATATCTCCTCACACCTGTCAAAAAGCACTAAAATCAAAAACACAAGAAAGAACAAGTGTCGGCAAGGATGTGGAGATAAAAGAACCCTCGTGCACTGTTGGTGGGAATGCAAACTGGTGCAACCACTATGGAAGAAACTAGGGAGGTTCCTCGAAAAGTTAAAAACAGAACTACCCTATTATCCAAGAATTGTGCTATCAGGTATTTACCCAAAAAACACAACAACACTAATTCAAGGGGATACTTGCACCCCTATGTTTGTAACAGCATTATTTACAACAGCCAAGGCAGGGAAGCAGCTCAATGCCAATCAAATGATGAATGGAACAAGAAGATGCAGCATACACATGTAATAGAATATGATTCCTCCATAGAAGTGAATGAAATCTTGCCATTTGCAACAACATGGATGGAGCTACAGAGTATTATGCTAAGCAAAATAAGACAGTCAGAGAAAAATAAGTGCCCTATGATTTCATTTATATGTGGAATTTAAGAAACAAACAAAAAAAAATGAGCAAAGAAAAAAAAGAGAGAGAGAGAGAGAGAGAAACCAAGAAACAGATTCTTAACCATAGAGAACAAAGTGATGGTTACCAAAGGGAAGGTGGGTGGGGTGGGGCATGAAATAGGTAATGACAATTAAGAAGTGTGCTTGTCGTGATGAGCACAGGGTGATGTATGGAAGTGTTGAATTACTGAAACTAATATAGCACTATATCTTAACTATACTGGAGTTAAAATTTAAAAATTAATTTAAAAAAATCTAAGTCTGGCTGGCTCCAAAGACTATAGTCTAACTACTCTGCTGCACTACACTTTGGTGCCCCTCTGTTCCAATACTATGGGATTTTTTTTTCCCTAGCATAAACAATGCTGCAATAAACATCCCTGGCGATGTCTCCTTTGTACATGTCCCTGAAGTGAAAATTCAATTCACAGGGTGTGTATGTACATCCTCAGTGTTATAAGATACTACAACATTGGCCTTACAAAGTAGCAGGCCAATTTATACTTTTACTCTTAACTTTGTATGGATACTTGAATAATGGCCCCAAGGATATCTAGATCCTAATCCTTAGAATCTGTGAATGTTATCTTTATGGCAAAAAGGACTTTATGGAAGTGATTAAGGTACAGAAAGGTAAAGTAAAATTTGCCTACAGAAACTGAAAAAAAAAAAATCAATGTGATGATGGACTCAGGGGGAGAAGAGATGATGCAGTGTGAGGAAGGCGATGTAAGCAAGCAAGGAACACAGGTGATTTCCAGAAGCTGGAAAAAGCAAGGAAATGGATTCTCCTCTAGAGTCTCCAGAAGGAATGATACCTGGCAACACCTTGCTTTTAACTCCTTAAAACTATTTTTGGATTTCCGACCTCTAGAACTGTAAGAGAATAAATCTGTGTTGACTTAGAATACCAAGGTTGCAATAATTTATTATACCAGCCATAAGAATGGATATAATGTTTTAATTATATTTTTAAAATTTTTTTAATTTTTTTAAGAAATCATAAAAGTGGTGTGGAGTTGTATTTATTCATTTTTTCTATGTATATCTTATCTTCCTTCCTTTGTTAATATTTTGAATTATATTGATGGCACTGATAGATTTTTAGTATCAAAAAATCCTTGCATTTCTGGGAAAATCAAACTTCATCATTATGTATTTTTAAAATACGTTGTTGAATTCTATTTGCTATTGTTTGCTTATAATTTTGTACCATGCAAAATGTCCTCTCATTTTCTTCTTTATACCAACATTGTTTACACTGAGATTACTGCCCCAGTAAACCCTCCAGCACATCCTCTCACCACATTTCAACTCTTCACTCCCACGGTCTTTTCCTTATAAACTGCTGTCATTTCAGTATCCCTCATTTTGTATTAAGGATATTTTTTTTTAACTGACACATGTCCTTCCTTTCATTCAGTAAAAATTAATTAAGTACTAGGGTGCCTGGCTGGCTCAGTCAGAAAACATGAGACTCTCGATCTCTCGGTAGCTGAGTTCAAGCCCCACACTGGATGTAGAAGTTAACAAAAAATAAAAGGTAAAAAAATAAGTAACTACCCTTTGAGTACTTCATTTAAAACTTAAACACATAAACTATTCCATCAAATAACTCGCAGTCTGATGAAGGGAAAGACATAATGACAGAAGAATGGACTAAACCTATTTCTTTAACAAAATACAGAAGGAATATCAAGAAACGGAGAATAAATAACCATGGAAGTTACTGCCTTCTGCACGGCCACAATTTCTGGCCCTTCTGTAGTTCCATCTCACATTCCTCCACAGAAACTGTCTTTGGTCCTCTTTAAAACTGATTCCATCTGCCATATTTCTGCTAGACAATTTCCCAATTTCAGGCCGTCTTTCTGTCTTCCTTTGTGACTAAAGTGCATGGTCCTTTGTTCAAAGGGACTTCCCTGCCATCTTCAGCTCTCTCTTCCCTTTCCAATCCCTAGAACTGGGTGTCTTCCCCTTTTTACCCCCTCCAATACAGGTATCTTTTACTCATCATCTTCCCAATAAAAATGTCCTCAACTCACCATCCTCCCAAACAAAACTGTCTCCTACTCATTGCCTCAAACACGGGTTGCAAAACGTAAGAATCAAAGATGTAAGTTCATAAACAAAGATTTATGCTTTGTTATAAGTTTACAGGACAGTAAATATATATAGCAAGGGCTTAGTAATTGTTAATTGTTCAAGTTGTGGTTTTTTTTGTTGTTGTTATTGCTCTTCTTGTTACCACATCTTCCTGATTCACATTCCACTCTCCACAGAGATGATTCCAAATCTTCATTCTCCCCAGTCCTATTCCCACTTGGGTTACTCTTAGAAAACCAAGATGCTTGCTGGTTCTACTCATAATGTCTCCACACCTTTTCTTTTCCCCATTTCCCCATTTACTCTCTTCGCCTTGTTGTCCACAACAAAAGTCCTGGCTTCTCCGATACTAATGTTTTCAAAGTCAAACTATTACTAACTCTACTAAGAAATTTAGCCTTTCTGGAGGCAGGTTAGCACTATATTGGAAAGTTTTAAATGTATTTACCCACCCAAACTATTTCCAAGAAATTATCCTAAGAAAATAATTGGAAAGATTAAGACACAATGGGGGTGCCTGGATGGCTCAGTGGGTTAAAGCCTCTGCCTTCGGCCCAGGGTCCTGGGATCGAGCCCTGCATTGGGCTCTCTGCTCAGCAGGGAGCCTGCTTCCCCCTCTCTCTCTGCCTGCCTCTCTGCCTACCTGTGATCTTTGCCTGTCAAATAAATAAATAAAATCTTTAAAAAAAATTAAGACACAATGGATGCTCATGACAGCATTATTTGTAAATTTTTAAAAAACAGCCTATATCAATAAAGAAATGACTAAATGAATTTCAATATGTATAACGGAATACTATACAGCCATTAAAATTGAGAAAACAGATTCATAGTTGTTGACATGGAGAAAGGTCCATGACACATTATCGATTAAAAAGGAAAATTGCAACAAGCATTTTTCACAGAACTAGAACAAACAATCCTAAAATTTTTATAGAACCAGAAAAGACCCTGAATAGCCAAAGTAATGTTTAAAAAGAAAAGCAAAGCTGGTGGCATCACAATTCCGGACTTCAAGCTCTATTACAAAGCTGTAGTCATAAAGACAGTATGGTACTGGCACAAAAACAGACACATAGATCAATGGAACAGAAAACCCAGAAATGGACCGCAGCTATAAAGTCAACTAATTTTTAACAAAGCAGAAAATAGTATCCAATGGAAAAAAGACACTGTCTTTAACAAATGATTTTGGAAAACTGGACAGCAACATGCAGAAGAATGATACTCTCAATAGATCTGATACTCTCCGTAGATGCTGAAAAAGCATTTGACAAAGTACAGCAACCTTTCTTGATTAAAACTCTTCACAGTGTAGGGATAGAGGGAACATACCTCAATATCATCAAAGCCATCTATGAAAAACCCACAGCGAATATCATTCTCTATAGGGAAAAAACCGAGAGCTTTTCCCCTAAGGTCAGGAACAAGGCAGGGATGTCTACTATCACCACTGCTATTCAACTTATTATTTTTTTGTTTGAGTATAGTTGACACATAATATTACATTAGTTTCGCCGTACTACATAGTAACTCATCAACTCTATACATTATGCTGTGCTCACCATTGAATGTAAGTATCATCTGTCACCATACAAGGATATTACAGTACCATTGACTAAATTCCCTATGCTCTACCTTTTATCTCTGTGTTTTATTCATTCCGTAACTGGAAGCCTGTACCTCCCACTCTCCTTTACCCATTTTGCCTATTCCCCTACTACATTTGCTTCTGGCAACATATAGTTTGTTCTCTATATTTATAGGTTTGATCAGAATCTTAATTTAGATCTCTGTGTGGTGAGATCGGGAGTGATTTTCAATTTTCTCCATTGTCGTAGGTATGTATGTATGTATGTATGTGGGATTTGTACATGTGTGTACACAAAGTCTCTGTTGACTCATGGCAGTGTTTAGCAAATATATTTTGGCAATCAAATGCTTATCCAGGGGCACCTGGGTGGCTCAGTGGGTTAAAGCCTCTGCCTTCGGCTCAGGTCATGATCCCAGGGTCCTGGAATTGAACCCCACTTCAGGCTTCCTGCTCCGTGGGGAGCCTGCTTCCTCTTCTCTCTCTCTGACTGCCTCTCTGCCTACTTGTGACCTCTGTTTGTCAAGTAAATAAATAAAATCTTTAAAAAATGCTTATCCAACACCACTCTATTTTTTGCCTTTTTATACTGACTATGTTTACTTTTATTTTTTTATTTATTTAATTTTTTTCTTTTTTGAGAGAGAGAGAACGAGAAGTGGGGAGGGGTAGGAGGAGAGGGAGAAAGAGAATCTTAAGCAAACTCCATGCATAGCACAGAGACTGAAGTGAGGCTCAATCTCATCACCCTGTGATCATGACCTAAGCCAAAACCAAGTCAAATGCTTTAACTGACTAAGCCACCCAGGTGCCCCCTATGTTTACTTTTATAACCAGAATAAACACTAAAGCTACTTTCGCTTTGGGGAAATCTAAGGGTACTGGTTATCTACTACTATAGCAATATTGTATGACAACCACAAAACACAATGGCATAAAATAATAACCATTTATTTATCTCAAAAATCAGCTGGGCAATTCTCATGTTCTGGGCTGAGCTCAGCTGATCTTGGCAAGTCTTACTCATGTGTCTACAGTCAGCTAGTAGCATGGCCAGGAGCTTGCTGGTTCAGGTTGGCCTCAGCTGAGATGACCTGCCTCTGGTCCATGTTATCCCTCATCCCCTGGCAGATTAGCTTAGGCTTATTCTCATTGTGGAAACAGGGTTCTAAAAGATAAGGTGGAAGTCCCCCAGGCCTCTCAGACCTATGCTTAAAACTGGCCCACTCTCACTTCCATTTCTTTCTTGTAGTTGCAGCCAGATCCAAGAAGTAGGGAAACAAACTCTTTATTGAAGGGGCAACAAAGTCTCAATGCAAAGGGTATGAATACAGGAAGGCCACTCATTGGGGTCGCTGATGAAATCCATCCATTAGAACCAGATTTACCCACAGCAGAGATGTATGGTAAGGGGAGACAAGGAAAAGAATAAAAAGTATCTGGGGCACATCGTTTGCTAAGCCGGTTAAGTGTCTGCCTTCAGCTCAGGTCAAGATCCTGGGCTCCTGGAATTTAGTCCCTCATTGGGCTTCCTGCTCAGTGGGAAGCCTGCTTTTCCCTCTCCCATTCCCTTAGCTTGTGTTCCCTCTCTTGCTATCTCTCTCTCTGTCTGTCAAATAAATAAGTAAACTCTTTTTTAAAAAAATACATAAATTTAAAAAAAATAAAATAAAGCATTCAACCCCATACATTATATAGGAGGAAAGAGGAATCCATGGCATCCTGAGTCAAGGTGACATAATGACATCATCCCTTCCTCTCTGCAGGGTACATCATCAGTTGTTACTTGGTAAATGGCTGCACCATACCTTTAATTCTGACATTTCTTATGGTTGTGTGTGTTTGTGTGTGTGAATACAAGGTCTCAATTGATCCATGGGTATGATTTAGTAAAAAATTTTGGGAACAAAAAGCTTTATCTAATACCACCATCTCTAAAGCACAGAGCTGGCCATGAGAAATGAGAAGTGGCCCTAGTTGAACATGGATAAAGCACCTAAGACTTTAGACAGATCCACTGTTGAAAATCTCTATTTTCTGTGTTCTTTCTATGCAAAATTTGTATGTTTTTCCAACGTTCAACTGGATGTGACTTTCACATGATCGTTCCAGAAATAAACAAAGATTTAGTGATTATGTCAAAGCACGTCATCTGTTAAGTTACAAATGTGAACTCTGACAGTTGACAGGTAGATAGAAACTGTTTATATCAATTGTAGGCATTTCTGAGTGTATATTTACTCAACCCTTTAGAAATGAAACTTAGAATTTCTATAAACGGTGATGTTAAACACACTATTTTGAACTTAACATGGCACATAAACATGTTTATAAGACTTGTATTCATTTCTGAAGGGTTTTTTTTTTTCTTAACCCAAATAATTTTTATGTGTTTTTGGGTCTTGTATTTATTTAATGAAAGGCTTAAAAGTTTTAAGAAGTATAAAAATGGCTGAGGCATGTGAGGGAATCCTGAGAAGCCATAGATAAAAGAGGTACTGGAAAAGAGGTCCAATAATATCAGCACTAAGACAAAATTCTAGGATGGTAGACAGAGGAAAAAAAAAAACTACAAAGAAAGAGAATAACACTTGGAAAGGAGTAGAGGGGGGATAATGCGTAGAAATAATCTAAAAGAAGCACCATATGTAAATAATTAAGTTGGAGAAATACTTCAAAGAAAATGGATGAACTTAAAATAGCACAAAGCAATATAGATACTGTCAGCAAGTTAAACACAGAATAAATACAATCATATTTTGTTAATAACTATTAAGAGCTGATAGACTAGATTACATTAAGTCAGGTATGGCTAGTGTACAACAATGTGAGATCATCACATGCTACTCTTTATTAATCTGAAGATTACAAATCACCTCACATATGCTAGTAAATTCTTATACCAACTCAGCTGATGTTGTGGTGTCTTCCATACAGCTAGGAAAATAGGACAAGGCACAGACCCAGTCACATAGCATACTTAAAGCAAGGCTGGAAGAAGACCAAAATCTTAACCTATGAACTTCATTCCCACTTTTGGATCCACTTCACCAAATCATTCCCTTGAGATGTTAGACTGATTGCCTCTGAATTAAGTTGCCAACTTCAAACTGTTACTCTTATTCATGCAACCCTGCTGTGCTGCAGAAACTCTCAAGTTTGAATGGTCCCCAGCTTTGCCTGTTAGCCCAGCCACAGGAGAAATTAAGTGCTGGAAACCAACACCTCCATGCATTTCCTCATTTGATTTATTCAGCCTCAGTGGGAAACTCATGTGCCTGTCTCTGTCCTTAGAAGCCAGGTTAATGACCAGAGCTGTGTGAGGCAGGAGCCTTGTGGTTGGGAGCTGCTGGCCATTCCCTCCTCTGGTGCCAGCCCACCTCATCACATCACAAGGAAACTTTTGAGCTGATTCTGTCAAAAGAAAATGTTGGTAAGAATGCGGAAAAAGAGGAACCTTCTTACACTTTTGGTGGGAATCCAAGCTGGCACGGCCACTCTGGAAAACAGTATGGAGGTTCATCAAAAAGTTAAAATGGAGCTACCCTATGACCCAGCAATTGCACTACTAGATATTTATCCAAAGGATACAAACATAGTGATCTGAAGGGGCACCTGCTCCCCAGTGTTTATAACAGCAATGTCCACAATAGCCAAACTATGGAAAGAGCCCAAATGTCCATCAACAGATGAATGGATAAAGAAGATGTGGTATATATATACGATGGAATATTGCTCAGCCACCAAAAAATGAAATCTTGACATTTGGATTGACATGGCCAGAACTAGAGGGTATTATGGTAAGCCAAGTAAGTCAATCAGAGAAAGACAATTATCATATGATATCACTCATATGTGGAAATTAAGAAACAAAACAGAGGATCATAGGGGAAGGGAGAGAAAAAGAAGACAAGATGAAATCAGAGAGGGAGACAAACCATAAGAGACTCTCAACTATTGGGAAAAAAAAAACTGAAGCTTGCTAGAGGGGAGGTCTGTGGGGTATCGGGTAACTGCAGTGATAGGCATTAAGGAAGACACTTGAGTAATGAGCGCTGGGTGTTATATGCAACTGATGAATAACTGAACTCTACCTCTGAAACCAAAGATACAGAAATGTTAATTAACTGAATTTAAATATGATACAAAAAATTTTTAAATGCTCCAAAAGGAGATTAGTACCTGGAAACACTCCTTGATTTTTTAACCAAATAAAGTTTTAAGTCATTCAAGAGCTAGCAGGATAACCATAAAGTGTGCCAATCAGCTAAATTCAATCTTCAGTCCTAGAGGTACGATGTCATCTGCTGTGTGCACAAGACAGTGGGATGTCACTTTATCGTAAGAATTGAGAAAAGGTTAATGTGTCCATAGACGCCTGAAAAGGTATGCCCCTTGCAATTTCATTATCTATACATATATATGTGGGGAAAGAGAGAAATTCGAGGAGATGTAAAAAGTTATGTCAACAAACTTTAGCAAATGTGAAAAAAGATTAAGGCAATGAGAAAAGATGATTGTGGGGATAGGAAGCATAGTAGAAGTTATTATTAATTCAAGGGAAATCATTATAGTTAGCAGAAACTTTATATGAAAAATATAAGAGAAAGACTGTAAGGATAATAATGGAGCAAAGGCAGAGAAAATGTGGAATACACAAACCACAGACATGCATGTGTGAGAGACTCAGAGTCCGAGACCCAGAGGGCAAGATGTCACAAGAAGAGCAAAGCTGGCTAGCCCATGCTGGTTTGTTTTTCTAGAGGTTTACCTGATTGTAGCAGTGAGGCTATCTTCCAATCCCATTCCTGAAGGTTAGGAGCTGGAGACAAGAACAGGGCTGGAACCCAGGGTGGGGGGAGAAGGGAGCCCAGCACTGAGACTGGCAGTAGGTGCCGAAGTAACAAGCTAGAGCCTAGGAAGAGAGTGTTGGAGGATACTAGGTGCACATGGAGCTGAGGAGACCCCTCAGGTCAAGGCATAGTGGACACTGTGGTGACTGACGTTAGTCTGAAGAACACAAATAATTCGGGCTTCCCATTAGGCCATTTTCTCCTCAGATGACCGGGGATCAACATGGCCTGGCCTGGTTGCAGGCTCAGCACAGGCCCCGTCCTGCTCATTTACAATCCCATGGTAGTTTTAATTTCTGGCTCTGCATGAGGAAATGATTGGAGGACACAGTGGCTCCATTGTACAGCTGGACCACACTGATCCACCACGTCATGGGTCCAAGCCACCTAAACTCCTCCCTGTCACTCTCGGGGACTTTCTTCCCCACCCAGTCACACTGCTAAGCTATTCCTGGAATGGAGTGGGGCCGTAACCATGTCTAGACACCACACAGGACCTCACATGGCCATGGTAGGGTTTGGAGAATGAGTTGAAGCTACAGTGACATCCAGCCATAAGCATTAAAGCCAAGAGCAGTACTTGATAAGGAGCTCCAGGGCCACCTGAAGACAAGAGTTATCCAAGAGAAGGCGCAAGGGAAAAAAGAAAATTTTCAGCAGATTCTTCTATGTTAGTACTTTATTATCTTTTATTTTTTTCTCACCACTTACCACAAACATTTAATCCACCCTCGCAGTGATGTTTCCTTAAAATATTCCTTCTGGGGGCGCCTGGGTGGCTCAGTGGGTTAAGCCTCTGCCTTCGGCCTGGGTCATAATCTCAGGATCCTGGGATTGAGCCCCCTATCAGGCTCTCTGCTCAGCAGGGGGCCTGCTTCCAACCCCCCTCTCTCTGCCTGCCTCTCTGCCTACTTGTGATCTCTCTCTCTGTCAAATAAATAAAATCTTTTTAAAAAAAAATTCCTTCTGATACTTGCGAATTTGCTTCAGATTTGAATTTCAAACTGTTCCTCCTCGTTAGCTCATGTCCCTGAGTTCTTGTCATCCTTTGTTGCATGGCTTTTTTACCTGAGTATTTCACTGTCACCAGAGGACTTTGTCACTCTTTCCTCTCATTGACAACTCATTAAAAAAGTTAACTACTGGTACTGGATAGTAATGTTATTAATACTTCGTTGTTTTTCTTTTGGTCTGGCTCCTGGTCTCGATTTGAACTGTGTGATTTTCAATCCATAGTCCACTGTTAGAGTTGAAAATATTTGTACATACGCTAGGTAGGTAAATAATATACAGATACATATCTATGTATCTCTATATAATATATATGATATGCTACTCTAAACTGATGTGTTACATATGCCAGTTTTTTTTTTAAAACTTCTTTTATCTTTTTTTAGAAAAATAAGCCTAGGGGCACCTGGGTGGCTCAGTGGGTTAAAGCCTCTGCCTTCAGCTCAGGTCATGATCTCAGGGTCCTGGGATCGAGCCCCACTTTGGGCTCTCTGCTCAGCAGGGGGGCCTGCTTCCTCCTCTCTCTCTGCCTGCCTCTCTGCCTACTTGTGATCTCTGTCGGTCAAATGAATAAAATCTATAAAAAAAAAAAAGAAAAGAAAAGAAAAAGAAGGCTAACATATACGAAAAGTATTGCTTGCCCCTCTGAAGATGTGTGAGAATATTTGTAAGATTTTCTCAGCCACTTTATCAACTCTTTCAGAAAAAGACTCTCAACCAAATTCTCTAGTCCTTTCTGAAGATAGGCAACAATTCCAACATCAGGCAACATCTTTGAGAACTCTAATTCCTGCAACAATAATCCCATGCATCTCAAACAGGCCTCCTACTGAGAGTTTCAGTTTCTGAAGCAATTTAAGTACAATCTAATTCTTTCAAACAGCAGAATAGAGGAGGTTAAATTCCTCATCAGTTAACTAAAGAATTTATCACAATGTCACAGATCATAAACTATGAATTATTTCTCAGTGAATTGTAGAGTAAGACTTTCTTTTGAAACAATAAAGTTTGGGTTTTTTGTTTTTTGTTTTTGTTTTTTTAATCAGACATACTGGAGCACCTGGGTGGTTCAGTGGGTTAAGCCTTTGCCCTCAGCTCAGGTCATGATCTCAGAGTCCTGGGATCCTGCCCCACACTGGGCTCTCTGCTCAGCTAGGGGCTGGCATTCCATGCCCCCCAACACCCCCTCTTCCTGCCTCTCTGCCTACTTGTGATCTGTCAAATAAATAAATAAAATCTTTTAAAAAATCAAACATACTTATAGTAGAAAATGGACAACTAAAGAGAAAAAAGAAAATTTTCCATGATTTATAATATCACTGATTTGTTTGTTTCATTAGAAGTGATCACTGACAAATGTTATGTGGTTGAACCAGATGACTCCCTTAAGCTTGGCCCCATCCGTTGATTTCCCGCAGAAAGTCAGAGCCTCCAATTTGTTCCTACCTTCCTAAAAGTACCTATAATAACACTCAAAATAATCGTTATCAGTTCAGCTAACATTTATTGTGTACTTATCATATTAAGCCCTTTAACACTATACAGACGTTGTCTGTTTTAATGCTCAGTAATGTTTTATAAGAAAGGTGTAATCATTCTCCCCATTTTGCAGATCAGGAAACTGAAGTGTCCCACAGCTGTAAGTGGTGTGGGCGTGCTTGGTGATACCTGACCTCAAAGGCAATCCTTATTACTATGCCAGTGGAGTGTCAAACTTTAACAGCCATGAGAATCACCTGGAGAATTTATTCAAATGCCAGATTCTCCAGCTTCAGTTTTTTGTTTTTGTTTTTTTATTTGAGAGAGAGAGAGCATAAGAGGGGAGAGGGTCAGAGGGAGAAGCAGGCTCCCTGCTGAGCAGGAAGCCCAATGCAGGACTTGATCCCAGCACCCTGGGATCATGACCTGAGCCGAAGGCAGTCACTCAGCTGACTGAGGCACGCAAGCGCCCTCCAGCTTCAGCTCTTGAAACTCTGATTCGGTGGGTCTGGGCTGGGGCTGAGCAGTCTGCATTTTTGAAGCAGCCCAAGAGACTCAACTGGACAGGGTACCCCAGGAACACACTGCTGTTCCATCTGCATAAATGTAGACAACAGAAACTGCCAGCAAGTGGTTCTCTAGACTCGATGTCTTTAACCATAGCGGTTCCTAAGATTTTGAGAGGATCCCAGACCCCTGTGAGAATACAGTAAAAGCTGTATGCCTTCTCTCAATCAAAACACACCCAAATTTATTTTGCCGTCATTTTCTGGGAGTTCAAGCCCATACACTTCAAATTAAGGACTCCTGTTCTCCAGCCTCTCTCTACTTTTTCATTCTAGTGTCTCTTGCCTCATTATTCCCATCTCTGAAACAAGGACACTTACCCTCCTGGCTGCCTGCTTTGTCAGGCTATTATAAGGATCATTCATATGCATATATATAATATATATATATTATATATATATATGTGTGTGTGTGTGTGTGTGTGTGTGTATTTTAATTTTAATACAGGGGTTTTGAGATACAGAACTAGAAACACATCATGTAAACTGCATGTTTACAACAAATAGAGGGTTAGGGAAGAACTGATTTAATAGGAGGGGCTTTTAAAGAGAAACTGAAACTCAGAACTGGTTAAGGGAAAAAACCGGCAAATGACCATGAGCAGACTCAGAATGGTCGTTTACCCCTCACTGAGTGCGCACTGTGCACCAGGAGGCACTGCAGTTTCTGCCTCAGCAGCACTTTTTCTAACGCTCACACACTCCTTGACGGCATCATCATCTTTATTTCACCAGTGAAGAAACCCAGGCCGAGAGAGATTATGTAACTTGCCCAATAGCCAACGGCGAATCAAGCGACAAAACCAGGTCTGTCTGCCTGCAAAGCCCATCCACGCTTCATGATATAAAGATATATGGACCAGAGCCCCTTTCCAGCCCAGATTCCATACATGGAACAGGCAGGATTTCTGAGGCAAGTGCTAGAATGGGAATGGGGAGCCTTAGCCTCTACTTCACCCTCTTCCCAACCATCCCTTTACCTCCTGGAATAATAGTTTGCAACACTGCAGTAGGTATGCAATTACTGTTACCACTCAGTTGCCTTGTCCTCCCAGTGGAAGCAGAACAACAGAAGGCACCAGAAATGCTTAGGTTCCTAATGGCAGGGACACCAAAGACAGATCCACAGCACGGTAAAGGTGGATGTCTTTCTGCTTGTTTTGTGGCATGTTCCTACTATCAAAGCTCTTGGGACCAGCTGTATGAGTCACACTTCTAAGTGCTATTCCAACTAGTAGGAAACAGCCTTCCCTTTAAATAAATTTTGCTTTCAGGAAAGGCTTTAAAGCCTATTACAGATAGGGCCATGAAACATTTGGCTACATGTAAATCCTTCCACAGCAAAAGGAAACCTCCTCATGTACCAGTAAAGCTAAAACTAAGTCCAGGAAAGTCTTAGCCAGGAGGGCCGAGAGATATCTGGTAGAAAAGAATGCTTCACTCCCGTTCTCTTTCAAACCCACGGCATTCTTTTGAAGGATTCTTTAATAATAGGAATTAATAGCAAGAACAACAACAACAAAAATGTGTTAACTGAGGTACTAAGCCCAGCGGGTAGTCTGCTCTCCTTCTCCAGTAGTCACCCTGTACTTCTCTCCTGCTCAGCCCATCCTAATGTCTTTTCCTTAAGGCTGCTTCTCACATCCTTGTTTTATGGAATAAAACTGTAACCCAAGCTTGCCTCAGCACTAACAGATGTGCAAGGAATCACTTCAGCTTGAATTCTGTCTCTGTCTCTTCATCCCACGAGTCCTGTCAATACCACAGGCTTTTGCACAAACATTGAGAGCTCTCAAAGCCACTTTCTGCAGCATCCAATGAACCTTGTTCAGTTAGATTTTTTTTAAAAAGGGGAACTATAGTTCCATTAGATAGCTAAGACCATTCTTGACCGGTGATTGGAGGAAACCTGTTAGATCAAGCAGTTGCTTTTCTAATGGTTTCAAAGATAAGCTTTTCTGACCTAGAATTGGCCTCATTCTGTTATTCATTAACTCACCACATGACTTGCAACAACTTATCATACCTCTTAGAATCTTACTGTTCTTTTTTTTGTAATAACTTCCCTTAACTCTGACAAAAAGGATCATGCCATAAAAAAGACACAAACATAACTCTCTATTATAATGGTGATTGGTATTGCTTTTATATTAATGTCATCCAGAGGTTTCCAAGACACCCAGGAGCAAAGGCTCATGAACAACAAACAAGGCAATGCTAAGCTCAGACCCTGGATGGATGAGTTAGTAGGCTCAACACTTTTCTAAACATAATCAGAATTTAATATGTAACAGGTTCAATATTTTATTAAGCATAATAAAACCTATAGCCTTGGATTTCTAATCGCTCACTGCTTATTAGAATACAGTGGACAAACACACACTAGCTTGGAATTCAGGAACCAAAAGTAACACATCAGTGGTTTCACAAATAATTGTCTAAAGCCAAGGCAACAGCAACCAGGAGGGCAACTCTTGATAATGCCTAACTCATAAAACTTGATTGAGCCCTTCATTCCAGAGTCAGAGTGGTCAGGGTCCCAATGCAGAGAAACGAATTCAGTCTGGCAAGGTTAAGCAGAACCAGTTTCATCACAGTGTATGAAATAGCTTACAGAGCACTGGGAGCACTAAGGAAGCAAACTCGAGGTTCTTCCAGGGACAACTCCCAAGACACACAGCAGAACCAGGCCACCGAAGTTGCTGTCTGTGGATCGGGAAGCTGGTCTACAAGCACACCACCACTGCCATGAGGAGGAGAAAACCCCCCCTCAAACCCCAGGACTGGCTGCTGCTGGCTCCAGGACTCAGCCAGGCCTGTGACCATCTGCACAGGCAGTCGGGCCAAGGGCGGGCAGGGGGCCCTGTGGCAGTCTGGAGGAGGGTGGGGAGGGCCCAGTGCCCCACCTCTCACATGCAGGACAGTAGCAGCCAGCCTGGGGCCTTTGCTAATAGGGCTACAGAGAACCCACCTGCCGCCCACTCTTCCCAGCCTGACTTTTGCCTTCCAAGGGCACTGGGAAATGCAGCTGTTAGCTTTCCAGCCCCTGCAGTACAGGAAGGCACAGCAGGAGGAGGCTGAAATGGATGTTGAGTGAGAACCCCTCACACCCACCACAGAAGTCAATGGGAAAAGACTCAACTTCTCCTCCCTTCCCCCCCGGCCCACCAAGGCTGCTGAGAGAGATATGGGAAGGTAGGTGATAAATGTAGTGAGGGCTTGATGACAAAAATAGATGACTCAGAGTTAGCACAACTGTTTACACGATGCTGCTTCAGAGGAGAAGTTACAACCAAGCTGAGGGAACTTTCCATCAGCCAGCAAAATTTAAGAAAAAGCATTTCTGTTTTTCTTGGGACCCTCAGGAAATACGGGATTGCTTTCCCCCATCACTCAACTATATGCCCTACCCACAAGCCAATGTGAGGTAACTCGGTATGTTTTAAGAATTCTCTTCAGAATGAGGCAATCAGATTACTTATCCTGAGGTTCACTTGCTATTATTAGGCAGAAATTCCAGACTTCCCAAGGGCTCTACTAAGAGAGGGCTCTACTAACAGAAAAATTATCTATTTCTTAATAAATATGTAGCCAACATGACCATTATTTCTGCAGGCAGAGCTGCTGTAGTGTTACTGATTTTTGTATCTGTTTTACAGCAGAGTCCTTACACTTCGCCCAGGATGATGCTGTGTCTGCCACTTTTTAGCACCTTCTGTGGAGTGACTCCAAATTCCAAGTTCCCGTCAGGCGTGAACAAAATCCCGTGCTATTGTATGTCAAGTACAAGAGACACAGAAATAAATAAGACAGACGTGGTCCCTGCCCTCGTAGGACATCTAGACTAGAGATGAGCTCTAAGAAGGCCTTCCGCACGTGAGGCAGGATCATTACAGCCCTGAGATCTGCGTGGAATTCCTGAAAATGAAGTGCTCTAGTTCCTCCCCTTCAGACTTTGTTCCCACACATGGAGAAGTTTCAGCTACATGACAAAATCACTTTGGTGTTTGAATTTGGAGAGTCTTCTGGAAGAACACAGTGGTTAAGGGAAATACATAGAGCAAGGGTAGTATTGCAGGCCCCGATGCTGATGCTGGACAGGTATGTCTGTCGTGAGAAAGGAGGAACTAGAGCTGATATGATCGCAAGGGAGGTGCAAGGCTTCTGGTCAGGATCCTGGTGTAGATTCACCAGTGGAAAAAACCTCACGAAACTTGACCTCAGTGACAATTAACTGGCCACAGGTCACATTTCAGTTATCTTCCTGGGAAACAGGGATAAAAAGCAAGTCCAACTAACTTAGGCATGGTTTTCTTTACTGTCTGAAGAGCACCTGCTTCCATTTAGCTAGGGGAAAAAACTTTAATTAAATTTCCCTCAAAATTCGTGTGGTTTTAGATTAGGGAAAGGTGTTAAACAAAAAAAAAAAAAAAGAGAGAGAGAGAGAGAGGGGGGGGGAGTTTTGCCAGAAAGATTGAAAAATAGTTCTCTAGAGATTTTACAAATTCCCTCAGGCTGCAAAATCCCGCCTTACCCCCCCCTTCCCAGCCACGTCAATTCCAGTTGGGTTTACATTTAAGCTGAAATTTTGGATGACATTTCATTATATCCAAACAAGACCAACTAGTCCTATTGGGCTTACCTGGTTCCACACTGGAAAAGAAAGGGCCTAATTCTTGTGAATGAGACCTCCTTCCCCTCTTTTCAACAGTCTTGATTATGCTTCGGGCACTAGAAGTGCTGAGATGAGTAAGATACAATCCCTTCCTTTCAGGAAAATAGCCTGCACCTCACAAAAAGAGATCAAGCAAAATTCTATCCAAGACACCTTTGCGTCTGACAAAGATCACAGCTGAGAATCAAGCAAGTGTGGAAATAAAGACCAAGCAAATAAAAACAAAAACTATTCGTTCAGAGCTTGCTGTTGGCCACCATCATTTGCGTTTTGACAGAGACTCAAAGGCAGGCAGAGAGGTTAGAGAGCATTATGGTGGAATAGGGAAGGGGACAGGAGTGCCCTGAATGCGGGCTGTTGGCATGGGGAAGCTGCAGGTGGTTCAACCAGAAGAGGGGCATCCTGTGTGATTGGTTAGGGTGCACGTTTGGCTTTCTCTAGTTGGTCCTAAGTTGGAAGTAGGGACTAAAAGAAGGAAGGTGTCAGTTATGAACCAAGTCCTGGCTATTTGGGACTGACAGTTAAATAATTATTGTTTAGTTTCCCGGATTGTTACAAGAGATGGCTATCTGGCTTCCTGTAAGCCCAACTTAGAGTATGCTGGGATGTTTACTATAGATAAGGGGGTTGCTTTCCTGGGCTGGGTGCTACAGGCTGTTGGCCAGAGTCCCAAATGTATGTTCAGCAATTGTCCATCTGTGTATTCACTCTATCACAAGTCTAGGATTCTATTCTGTCCTGGCACTAGGAACCTACTGACATTAGCTCCCCCTTGCAGAGCAAACACCTTCAGAGCCACCCCATCCCCCAGACCTCCTTAATGTCTCCCAACATGCTCAACTTCTGTCCTTCACAACAGTGCCAGGAGAATGCTTCTGCCAGACCTCCTCTAAGCAACCATCTTCCTGACCCACTGCCGTAATTTCACTCTGTGTAAGATAAGGAGAACAAACCTCACCCACAAAAAACAAGCAAATAATCTTACATAAAATAGCAAGTCTTTGAATCATGCCTGACCCTGTGGCAAGGGCCTGGTTTACCTTTAATGGTATTAAACATCTATGAACATAAGCAATCATTTACAAGCATAGCAGCAAGACTAGAGCAAAACAGAAAATATAAACATGACTGAATGAAAAGGAGTCTGAAGAACAATAACATATACCATCCCATTCTAAATAATGTGTATGTGTACATAGAAAAAGACACAAAGGCTAGACAAAAATTAAATAAGTTCTCTGTTGTAAGATTAAAGGTGATTTTTTGTAAACATTTTTGCTTGTTTGATTTCCTAATTTTTTATAGTCAACATTCATTTTTTATGAAATAATAAATAATAAAAGTTTTAATTTATTAAAATCCTACAGTATATTTTAAAAATAGGACACATCTGATTTATTAATAGCTGCCATCACGAGCACTTACCACCTCCTAGGTTATTATCCTCATAACTACAACAAATCTACAAGGTGAGTGTTTCTATCCTATTTCATAGATGAAGAAACCCACATGCAGAGTAGAGGTTAACAAATTCCCAGGTCTACCAGACCCCTGTGTTGGAGTTCTCAGCCACTATTCTATTCTGCCTCCCTTCTAGGACACATGTCCTTAAATTGTGCCTCATACCAAGAAGATGACCACAGGAACTCACTCCCCTAAAATGGGGATGATAATTTTACCTACCTCATATGGAGAGTCATAAGGACAAGGAGATAAAACACATACAGAGCTAATACAGGGCCCAATGCCTAGGAAATGTAAAGGCCATTGTTCTCAGGGTTTTATGAAATACTCCAGGAAGGACTTTTACATTTAAGAGAAACAGCAATGGGTGACAAGAACCATTGTAGTAGGGATTTATTAAGATATTAGGCTTTAGAATAAGTTAATATAGTTAAGAAGAATGTGAAGGATTTTTTTTTAAACTCACTCTTGGGATTATTTTCTTCACTGTTCAACATTGATCTATTTCAGTATTGAGTTACGGTTCACTTTGATAAAACAATAAAATAGAAAAAAGAAAATTCAAAACTTCCTCAGACAATCTCACTTGTGGCTGAAATCTAGGCCTAGCAGCCAGGTCACCACAAGGCACTGGGAGACCATACATCCTGACTCTGACTGGGCTGTCCAGTAAAGTCGTCGGGGATTCTCTGAGACATCCAGATGCCCAAGCTCACCTCAGAGGTTTTGATCAAATTGGCCAGGATGGGACCCTGGCAACAGTAGGACTTAGAAGTATCCCAGGTAATCCAATGTACAGCGAGCTGAGAACTCTCTGAACCTAAAGTCACAAGGAAATAGACAACTTCTTTGGAACTCAATTTGAAAATCTAAATATAGGTGACAATACTAACAATCCTCACAGGCAAGTGATCTGTTTAAAAGCAACTAACATTTTCCTTGTGTGTGTTTTTTTGTTTGTTTTTGAGAGAGAGAAAGAGAGAGAGCAGAGTGCATGAGGAAGAAGGGAGGGGCAAAGGGAGAGGGAGAGAGAGAATCTTAAGCAGGCTCCACACTCATCCAGAGCTCGATGCTGGGCTCAATTTCATGACCGTGAGATCATGACCTGCACAGAAATCAAGAGTCTGATGCTTAATGGACTGAGCCACCCAGGAGCCCCAACACTTTCCTTGTGTTAAACACATTTCCATTAATTTTATTTTTAAACTTCCCACTGATAAAAATAATACCTATATTTATTGAGCACTTATTATGTGCCAGGCACAGTGCTAAGCACTTTTCATAGTGAAATGGATGACTCACGATTTGAACCCAGGCAGTGTGGCCCAAGGTTCTGTTGGGCCAATCCCTATTTTATGTTTTCAATAGTGCAAACATTCTTAAACTGTAAAAGTGGTATGGGTGTTTAAGGGTATTAACTTAAAATCTGTTAAGATGAAATAAACTGTTTTGTTTTTTTTTTCCACTTGACCCAGACTTTTTACAAATAGGCAGTTTCTGCACATGCAATGTTGTTTCATTTGTCTACTTGAGCCAATTGCCATAAAGCCTCTGGACAAGCAGATCCATTTAACAATAATGAAAAGGAGCAGGTCATTCTAACTCAGAAACTGTCATGGTTTTTACCCAGAGGCTGATTTTCCGTGAAGCTGGGTGCAGGGCCCGTCCTTTACATGGCGCCTTCTAAGGCCCAGGAAGAATCACAGCAACTTTTTACTTGTAAATTTGTTTTATTTCTCCTAAGGAGGGCTCCCCCATATTGTGTAAGTTTTAAGCCCTAGCAAACTTGGATCTGTCCCTTATGTATAAATAAGTAGAGATGTGATCTAAGTTCCAGTTCAAGACTTAACACCCAGACTAATGTTAGAGCTTTCCCACTGGAAACCTTGCCTGCAGGCTGCTGGCTCTAGTCCTTATAACTCCACCATGGAAGTGTCCTGCAAATACCACCATCACCATACCATTGCCCTACCCAAATGCAGTGATTCACATGCCTACAAAGCCCAATCACCAAAGACTCTTCATAATATGACCTCTACTTGTATCTTCCATCTTCTCTATCATTCTTCCATATTTATACAGTCTACCACATTTACCCCCTCCATGACATTTTATACCCCTTTCTACCCAATGTACCTGGACTTCCCTGTCTTTTTTTTTTTTTTTTTAAGATTTATTTATATACTTAGAGAGAGAGAGAGAATGCATGACTGGGAAGGGCAGAGGGAGAGGGAGAGAGAGAATCTCAAGCAGACTTCCTGATGAGCATGGAGCCCAACACAGGGCTCCATCTCACAAACCTGAGATCATGACCTGAGCCGAAATCTAGAGTCAGACACTTACCTGACTGTGCCACCCATGTGCCCCTGGATTTCCCTTGTCTTTAAGTGTGACTCATTCTTTCTTACTTCCTTGATCTTGTTTATGCAGTTTATTGTACTTTCATTCATATCCCATTTAAAGTAGTCCTGATAACACGGAAATATGTTTGCCCATTGATAATTCCTACCCATCTCTTAAGGCAACTTACTGCATAAGCCTTCCTGGGCCAGAAAGCATCACTTTGTAAACACTAATTGTCTGCATTGTTCATAGGATTCTTATTCTATATGGTTTGGAATTATAGTTGCTAGTATATATGTTCATTTCTCCTATTAATTTGTAAAATGTGGAATCCCATATGTTATTGAGAAAAGTGCTATGCAAACTATAATTTCTCAACAATTTTTTTAATATCTAAAGTATCTTTAAAGCAAAAACCATTTTGTAGATTTCTGTTTTTGTATAAATTTCTTGCTTTCAACTTCAAAGGCTCTTGAGAAAAGAAACTTGTTCTTTTTGTGATTATAATGGATAAGGACTACCTTTTAACTGGGCAACCTCTAGCCAGATGTCCCCTGACAATATATGGCAGTCTCCGAGCTCTTTTACTTTCTGTACAATGAGAAGGTAGAGAACGCAGCATGGCTTTTTCCTACTGAGTATATAGAGACAAACTAACTAGCCAAGTGGGTCCACATCCTACCAAAATGAACAAGGTAACTAGACCACCTTCAGCTGGGAATGAGAAAAGTTGCTGATAACAACAACAACAACAACAACAAAAAAAAAAAAGTCACATGAAGGGAATTTTAACAGCAAGTTGCCCTAAGACCTTAGCCTTTTGGGGAAAAAAAAAAAAAAAAAAAAGACCTTAGCCTTTTGGATCTACCCTACAAGGGATCTGAGTTTAAAATGAACTCTGAGTAATTTAGCAAAGAGATTTATAATCAAAATCTGGAGGCTACACTTGGGTTAGATTGTTCTGGAACTGGTATAATTAAGTATTAGTCCTAAAGTGCATGTAGAATTTGGAGCAATATAATCTAATAGCATGAAAATGACCAAAGAGGACAATGTTCAGACTCGACTGCAGAATTTGTAAAGCTTGTTACAAGGTTTTTGGAGACTGAAAATGTCACACTGTCTTAGATACTGAGTTTGTACTAGGAAACCAAAATTTAAAACTGTGTAATTATAGATTATTTGGCACACCCTCTTAACCCCCGCAAGAGCCCTTTCATTTGCATAAACTAAATAAAGGAGATAAATGTTTGTATGGAGTTAGGGAAGAGCAGAATCTTGAAGCAGCTGGGTAATTTTCTGTTTGTTTTGTTTTGTTTTGTTTTTTTGTTGTTGTTTTTGTTTTTTTGGTTTTTTTGGTAATTTTCTGTTTTACTAAAATAAATCTCACCATAAACTTTGCTTATTTTCTTCACCTAAAATTAAGATACCTGAATGTAATAATGGAATAAGAGGAGAGAGGTTACCTTTTCCTTATGTTTAGGAGAGAACTGCATCTTTCACCACAGAAAAACGTCATTGTCAGTGCTGAAGAATAATTTTCATCCTAAGGTCACTTTTGTTGATTGCTTATAACTATGTACACTTAAAAAAAAAAAGTTTACTTTTCGTCTTAAAAGTGTCAGACTTATTCTCTACTCCCCAAGGTAAATTACTTTGGAGCAATTGAGCAAAATAGCTTCAGAAAAAAATGCTATTTTTCACATTCAGTGAAAAGCACCTTTACCTCTAGCATTCTTCCAAGATGTCTGAGTCTAGGACCTCAGACTTGGCAAACAGATTTAGAAGCACTGATGAAGAGAAACAGAGCCAAACATGACCCACTAGCTGAGTGTTTTATTTAAGATGCAAAGGTTTTCATCTACAGATAAACTGAGCTCTGTAATAGGAGTATTTCTGCTCTTTGGTGAAGTCTACCAGAAACAAAATCTCAGAGGGAATGGCTACCAGGGAAATTGAACTCACTAAAGTTTCCTCCAGACAATAACAACCAGTTAAGTCAGACAATTGGAATAATTCATCCTCCTGGAGCACAAAACACAAAGGGCAATATGAAATGTGATATTAAGATTTTAAAAAGAAGCATACAAAAGTCAGGAATTCCCTTCCAAAATAAAAGTGTGGGTGGGAATTGATTAAATGTTAGAAGTCACTCTGATATGTTTCAATCAACAAAAGGAATTCCTTCCTTCCAGGATTCAGGGTCAGGTAGCAACTTGCAGTTCTAGCCACTTTCAAACAAATATGCAGGTATGGCAGCAGTTAAAAACAGTGGCTGTGAATTACATCCAACTGACTTCATCTTGGACCCCCCTCTTATGCTTTTGTTCCTCATCTGGCACACAGACCCTGGTATAAGTCTGTTTCCCATGAGTTGGCAGACATAACCTAGCACTTCTTTTGTGTCAACACTTGGCTTAGAATTTGAGAAATAGCTTTTCTTCTCTGGCTCCTCTGGTCTTTATCTGTGGTATTTGACATCTGCCAATAGTTATGCTATACTTCCATACCCATCCCTATAGACACTTGGCTATATAGTTACTTATCAAGATAACTTCAAAATACATAAATCATAAATTGATGAGTAAAGAGAATTTGAAAAGTCACTATGATAGTGAAAGATTTTAACATTCCTAAAAGAGATTGAAAAAAAGTAAGTAAAGATGTAGAAGATTCAAACAACAAAATAAACAAGATTGATCTAGTAAGCATGTATCACATACAAAATGACATACTCTTTGAGTACACATGAAATGGTTCCAAAAATATCCTTGAAAAAAAGATGTCTCAACAAACACAAAGACATATCATATAGACAACATTCTGTAACCATAATGCAATAAAATGAGAAATCAATAAAAAGAATAATTCATGTATTTTGAAGCTAAAAATACACTTCTAAATAATCTAGTGGTCAAAGATGGATTGTAATAGAAATTATGAACTATTTAGAATTGAACAATGCATGTGCAGCATGTGACTAAAGTGGTACCTACAGGCAAATGAATAGACTTAAATTTAGATTCAGAAAAGAAAGTTTGAAAATCCATAATTAATCCATTTAACTCACAACATTATTTTAAAAGCTACCAAGTAAACTGAGACAAGGGAGAAAAAGGAAGAAAATACAAGAGAAAAAATTAATCAAATAGAAGAAAAAACAGTATCAACAAAATCAAATGCTCTTTCTTTGAATGGACAAATCTTGGGTGAGAGAGTAGAAGAGGGGAGTGCATATGCAGAATAAATGATAGTAGAAATGAAAAGAGAGTCAAAATAGAGATATTTTGTACTCGTTTATAAAATTATAAGAGAATACCATGAGCAAATTAGTCAGTGAGTTTTAAAAACTTAAATATGATAGACAACTTCCTGGAAAAACATTGCAATTTCCCAAAACTGACTCAAGAAGAAGAAGAAACTGGGGTGCCTGGGTGGCTCAGTGGGTTAAAGCCTCTGCCTTTGGCTCAGGTCATGGCCCTGGGGTTCTGGGATCAAGCCCCGCATTGGGCTCTCTGCTCAGAGGGAAGCCTGCTTCTCTTCCCCTTCTCTTTGCCTACTTGTGATCTCTGTCTGTCAAATAAATAAATAAAATCTTTAAAAAAAAAAAAAAAGAAAAGAAGAAGCAGAAACCTAGAAGAAATATATATCCATTAAGGAAAGTGAATCAGAGTAGTTAAAAAATTTTAAAGTGTCACATATAGAAGCACCAAAGCAGAACTTTAAATAATTATAAAACCTCTTCCTTATTCAAACTATTCCAGGGACTATGAGATAGGAAAAGCTCTCCCATTACTTTTATAAGGCCAGGAAAACTTTAACATCAAAACTAAGTGAAAACAGTGTAAGACAGTGAAATTATAGGCTTAATTGCTTTTATGAATATATATCATAGATATAATACTTTGGTATATAGCACTAGCACCAAGTATTCTTAAACAAGAATGTATGGATAACATAATTACTATAAAATCTATTAATGTAAACACTTTCTTAATAAATCAAAGAAAAAAATCTCAACAGATACAGAAAATTACACCATGAAAAAAGTCAATACCCTTTCACAATAAAGAGTTTTGGTAAACTAGGAAGAGACAAAACTTATTTCACCTAGAAAAAGTACAAAAAATAAGTTTCTTATTTTGTAATCAATGATAGAGGCATCTGCTATAAAGTTGGGAATATAATAAAGATGCCTGTTACGAACACAACTCTTCAACTTGTGACTGGAAGTCTTCACCAATGCCATAGAACAGGAAACAGAAATAAGAAAAAAGTGGAGGGGTGCCTGGATGGCTCAGTGGGTTGGTTAAAGCCTCTGCCTTGGGTTTAGGTCATGATCCCAGAGTCCTGGGATTGAGCCCCACCTCAGGCTCTCTGCTCAGCAGGGAACCTGCTTCCCCCGCCCCCCTCTGCCTGCCTCTCTGCCTACTTGTGATCTCTGTCAAATAAATAAATAAAATCTGTAACAACAAAAAAAAAAAGTGGAGGAGGGGTTCAAAATTGTCATGAACTGACTGTCTACAGAAAAGCCAAAAGAATTCACAAACTTAGAACTAATAAGAGAGTTCAGCAGTCACCGAATACAAGATCAATTAATCAAAAAAAAAAAAACAATGGCATTCCCATGCACAAAAACTACCTATTAAAAAACAAATGGTTTTAATTAAAATATTCATTTAAAATATTAAAATATTAATTCCATTAATTAAATATTAATTAAATTAATTAAATTATTCATTTAAATTAAATTAAATTAAAATATTCATTCTATAATAAATGGAAAAATATTTTAAAATCTGCAAAATTCCAGGAATAAATCTAACAAAAGCAGTATATTACCTGACAGGATAAAACTATAAAATTTTAATGAAGGATATAAGAGAATACTTAAGTAAATGGAAAGATATGTCATATTCATTTACCAGAAGGCTCTTGACATCATTAAGATGTCAGTCCTCCCCAGATTAACCTAAAAATTCAAAGGAATCCCAATGAATATTATAGCTTATCATGAAAACTGACAGGCTCTTCCTGAGTTTTATTTAGGTGAGTAAAAGTCAAAAATAGCCAACACCTCCTTAGAGAAGATTTAAAAAAGGGATTTCCTCCATCAGATACCAAAGCTAACGTAAGGCTGCAACAATTAAAACAATGTGCAAAAAGACTGACAGACCAATGGAAAAGAATGGAGACCTTGGAAATTAAAACTTGCCAAAGGGAATGTCTTTATGAAGCTGGCTAGGAAACAGTCTCTTAAATAAGATATAATAAACCCAAACCAAAAAAAGGGGGGAAATTGACAATTCAACTACATTAAAAACAAATCTATAATGACACCTGGGTGGCTCAGTCAGTTAAGTGTCTGCCTTTGACTCAGGTCATGATCTTAGGGTCCTTGGGATCGAGTTCCACATCTAGCTCTCTTCTTAGTGGGGATTCTGCTTCTCCCTCTCACTCTTCCTCTGTGCTCTCTCTCTCTTTCAAATAAATAAGTAAAATCTTTAAAAAAAAACTATAGAATTAGAACATTATTTTTCAGAAGTCACAGACTAGAAGAAGTACAATCACTATAAACAAAACATTAGTAATAAAAATATATAAATAACTTTAACATAAAGAAATAGACAACCAACCCAATAAAATGTAGACAAAGACATGACCTCTCAAATCACAGAAGAGCCGTATGACTGACAAATACACATATGAAGGATGCCTAACTGCATGAATAATCAAGGCCATGTGAATTAAAACAATAAAGGAGCATTTCATACTTTGAGATAAGCAAAAATTAAGAAGCCTGACAAAAGTTATGAGGGATGTGTAATAATGAAAACTCTACTAATGGAAGTTAAAATTTGTGTAAACCTTTAAGAGAGTAAATTGGCAATACAGTGAATATAGTATAATTGGCAATATAGAAAATATAGTAAAACTGCTGATGAATATACTCTACCAGCCAGGAATTCAAATCCCAGGCATATACCCTAAAGCAACTCTAAGCACATATCTGTCAAGAATCACACATAAAGATGCTCATCTTTGCAGCCTCATTTACAAAAGGGAAAAAAATGGAACCCTTTTTAGTGTCTATTACTATTGATGGATAAATAAACTGTAATATATTTACTCAATAGTGCATCAATCAGCCGTTAAAATGAATTAACTAGATCTATAATTATCAACATGAATAAATGTCAGAAACAAAATAGAGAAAGAAGCAAGAATCATTTCTGTCAAATGGGAAGCATATCACATCATGTAATACAGTGTTTAGGACATAAATATGTGCAAGCATATGTATAGTAAATGTATAATTTAAAGAAAGGAAGAACATAACACTAACTTCAAAAAAGTGAAAGTCTGACAAGGAAGAAAGGGAAATGGGAGTCAAGGAGGTAAAATTAGATATATGGCGACTATCCATTGAATTGTGTCTCCCCAGAAATCATAGGTTGAAGCCTTAATCCCCACTGTGGTTATATTTAGAGACAGAGCTTCTAAGGAAGTAATCAAGATTGAATGAACCATAAGAGTGGGGCCCTATTCAATAGAATTAGTGTCCTTATAAGAAGAGACACCAAAAAGTTCACACTCTCTCTCCATTCACACACATTGAAAAAAGGCCAAGTGAGGACACAGTGAGAAGTCTGTAAACCAGAAAGAGTTTTCACTAGGAACAGAATCAGCTGCCATGTTGATCTGGGACTTCTAGCCTCCAGAACTACAAGAAAATAAATTTCTGTTGTTTAAGTCATATGGTCTATGGTATTCTATTACTATAGCCTGAGCTAATACAATGGTAGAACATTAAAATGTGTTAAATCTAAATAGTGACTATATAGGTTTGTGTTATAATATTCACTATGCTTTTTATTTTATTCTAAATAGTCCCTTCACATATACAGTCATTGTTTAATCTGACTGATGCCAGAAGGAAAACATTAGTGATTTTAATTACCCTAGAAACAAGGATACAGAACTCATTCTCTCCAGGAGGTCATAAAAGTTTTACATTTCACTGAATAAAGGGTTCTTGCAGAGAAGGGGTACTTCTGCAAACCGGTGAGGTCATACTGGATGCCGCTATAGGTGAGATTGACAGACATTTGTGCCCTTCCTCCTGCACTGGGTCCCCTTGTTGTCCGGTCAATAAATGCCCAACCAGATTGACACCATCATTCGCAATTTGTTCCATTCTTTGAATTTTAGGAAACCTAACAGGGCTAACCCCAAATACTTTCAATCAACCTCTTGATATGAGAGGAAGAAAGATTCATCATGCTATTTTTCAAACAAGAAGAAAAGACGTAGTATTGTTGTGTCTTGGCCAAACACTGTGATACGAAACGTACATCAAAGCTTATTATATTAGCACAATGCCTTGCACCCAGCAAGCACTCAATACACATTTATTAAACCAAGAGTTTATGTTTATAATATTACCCTTTGATTTTAGTTCAGCATTTAAACATTTGCTTGAAAGTGTCTACATGAAACAAGATACCAACTAAACCAAGTATGATTGGGATTGAAAAACCATTAACCTAGAATGGTGATAGGCTCGATTCCACTGGTTCTCAAACTTTAGAGTGCGTTGGGATTATCAGGAAGACTCACTGAAACATAGATTTCTGAGCCCCCTTCCCCAAATTTCCAGGGTAGAGTTCAAAAGATAGAATTTCCAGCAAGTCCACAGGTAATGTTGATGCCACTGGGCTGGACACTACATTTTAATAACTGTTGGTCTAGATCTTCACAGATGCCTGGAGAAAGTAAAGTATGGTTGAACCTTGAAAAATCCAGGGATTAGAGGCACTAACCCCCTCCCCACCATGAAGTTGAAAATCTATGTAGAACTTTTGAGTCCCCTAAAACTTAATGAGTAATAGCCTACTGTTGGCCAGAAGCCTCACCAATAACATAAACAGTCAATAACACATATTTGGTATCTATATGTATTATATGCTGTATTCTTACAATAAAGTAAAAAACAGAATATGTTACTAAGAAAATTATAAGGAAGAGAAAATACATTTACAGTACCATACTGTAGTTATCCAAAAAAATCTGCATACACGAACTTATGCAGTTCAAACCTATATTGTTCAAGGGTCAATTGTACTATTTTTAAAATCTGAATCTTATTCATATATACACTCACATATGTATATATAATAGAATATGTATACATAATGCTTGGTATAACATATAGTAAGATACAAAATAATATAGCTATAATAATCTTATTTTACTATACCCTTAAACTACAAATTAATAAACTAAAAAATAATTGAGTGTTTACTATATGCAGGGCACTATGGTACTTGCATAAGACACACTACTTATTTTAATCTTCACAGCAAATATACAAGGTAAATATTATTATCCTTATTTTTTTTAATTATTTATTCATTTGAGAGAGAGACAGAGAGAGCATACAAGCAGGGGGAGAGGCAGAAGGAAAGGGAGAAGCAGGCTCCCCACGGGGCCAGCCAGGAGCTCGATCCCAGGACCTAGAGATCATGACCTGAGCCAAAGGCAGATGCCTAACTATCTGAGCCACCCAGGCACTCCATCCCTATTTTCACTTGAGTAAGTTGAACCTCAGAGAGGTTAAGTGACCTGGCCAGCTGAAATGGGGACACTAGAATTTGTACCTAAGTGGAAATCCAGAGCCCAAGCTTTCACCCTTGCTTTCTGAAATAACAAATAGGCTTCTGGATCTAGCATCAATCCACAAACCTGACTCCATTTGTACTCTAAAACACCAACGATGGGAGCCGTTGCATTCATGTCGAGCGCCTGATGATGGGAAAAGGCACCAGAGCAATGTTTCCTTCTACCTGAAACTAACCATTCACCCTATGGAGAGGAAAAACCAGAAGAAACAAACTGAAGGCATTAATAGAAGATCCTAGTACTATTTTTCTCTTGATGTCCCCAAACCACAAAACAAAGATTCTTGTACATTATATTCATTTCCTCCCTCAGTCCCAGTGGCATCATTTGAAAACACAATAAAGAAAAGACAAAACTGGGTTTTGAGGGGAAATATCTTAGCATCCTTTTGTTCTATTTTTTCTGGTTAGTGAGCTGTTTGTTACAGGAACTTTTGAAGTCTTTACATTTAAGGGGATGGAAGTGAACATAATTATTTCTTAGTAGTCTAGGAAGTGTACTGATGAAAAAGAAATGAAGTAGCAAGCAGGTAAGATATGAGATTGACCTTGTCAGAAAGCCAGTAAAATTTCAAGTACTGGGAGACAAGGAAAAATTGAGACAAACTGCTCTTTAAAAAGGAGGAAAGAGAATGTCATCTTTCTTTGTAAAGTTGATGACATATTCATTTTTTCAGACTTTTCTAATTTTACTTAAGTTTTAAAGAAGGAAAAAGTGAAAACATTAAAATATTAAGTGGACAGAGCTTCCCATTAAAATAAATACACTCTGCTTTATTGTTTGGAAAATTCTAATGAGCTCCAGACTATTAACTGAATTCTGTCATTTTTTTAAAGAAGACATTGTTAGCACATTTCTAGAAGTTAGGTTAAATTGGTATCAATTAATCTTGGAATTACAAAATTAAAAGAAAATATGCTAAAGTACTTAGGAAAACAATGCATATTAAACAATGCATATTATACCCCCAATGTGGTAATCTGCTTCCTTTTTGCCTGAAATATGAGGCTGTTAGCAATGTTAACCAAAATGGGACTACTGCTTCAGTCTACATTGAGATCATTTTTCCTCTTGGCTGAAGATGTCAGCATAGTTGGTATGGATTTTGTATGTGTATTTGAGGCTGAGAAATCTGATATCTAATTGACACTAACATTCATGCATTTTGCTCAGAATTACATTTTAACTTCATCTTTGATGCCTTTTCCTCACACTCTACTTGTAACTGATAAATCCTATCAGCTCTACCTTCAAAATCCAACACTTTCTCTCCACTCTCACCATTTCCACCCTAGGTCAAGCATCTTTCACTTCGACAGCTGAATGAGCCTTCTCCCTGCTTCAGTGGAATATTCTACACAGGAGTGGTTAAAGTGAGATAGTGTCACCACATAGCTCATCGCTGCCCATCTCACTTGGAACAAAATCCAAAGTCATCACCATATCCTATAAGGCTCTCTTGATCTGCCCCCAATTATCCCTCAGACCCTAATTCTTACCTCTCTTTAAGTTCTTTGTGTTTATTACACCAAACCTACCCACAATAACAATACCATTCCCTGTTCCATTCAATCTCCTTCTTTCATAGACAATTACATCACACCTTCTCCTATCTCCTCAACACTCCAACAGTCCTCTCCACTTCCACTCCCAGATATGGCCTTGCTCTCTATTGTACTAGAAAAGAGTAGCAAATAGAGAGAGGTCCACATGCTCCCACCTCTGTATTTACCCACTTACCAGCATGTGTGCCCACTTATTCTGCCCTCCTCATGGATGTACTGGCCAGGCTTCTATTTAAGACCAGCCTCTCTACTCATGTACTAGACACCCTCCTTCTCGCCTCCATTAATTCTCTCCTCTCATTTTGTCATCAATTTCCCCCTCTTTCCTAGATTATTCCCATCAGCATACAATTTTTACCTTCTTAAAAATTAAAAAAAAAAAAAACTATACTCTGCTTCCTATATCTTCCATGCACTGCAACAAAACTCCTCTAAAGAGATATCTGTATTTCCTCTCCTCCCCTTCACTCTCAATCCTAGCACAACTACTCAACACAAATGTAAGTCTAGTGGTCACCTCTCACATTGTATCTTGTATCACCTGTTAGCATCTGTTGGCCACAGTTTATCATTCCCTCCTGGATATACTTTCTTCACGTGGCACCCAGGATGCCACACAATTCAGGTCCTGCTCCTGGCCAGTACCTACTTCCCTAGACCCCCTCGTCCCTAACTCAACCCTGAGCTAGGATTCTCTGATCTCATCTCTTACCACGCTCCCATCATTTATTTTCACCTGCCACACTAGTTGGCCACTTTGCCAACTTAAGTATATCAGTTGAGAAGTCCTTCTCCATGCTCTTCTCCCTGCCTGGAATATTCTTCACTCAGCTCCTTCAAGTTTTTATTCAATATCACATAATCAGTGGCACCTTCACTGAATAACCTATTTAAATTTATAATATCCACCACCCTCAAACTTCCCATTTCCATTTATTTTGCTCCAGGGCACTTACCAAATTTTAACATACTACAAAATGTACTTATTCCACTTATTTTATTCCTTTAGTCTGACTATGAACACTTTGTCATTCAAAAGTCATTTGATAGATACCTTTAATTCTAGATACCTGCCCATAGCAAGCATTTATCAAATCATTATCATATTAATAAAGCTACAGCTTTGGCTCCTAACACAGAAGTTAAGAAAGTTATCACTACCAAAGACCATATATTAAAAAACTGAGACACACTTAGAAACCCAAATTCATGAGCAAAATATTCAGTAACAAGATAAAAGCAGATTAAGGTCCCAACAGATTGCTCAGAACTGATTTGGTCAACATACAGAACCATTTCCATAGCCATGTTGGGAACCACCATTTTAGGAAAGGGATGCCACTCAAATAATTAAATGAGTTAGTACCTGAGATAATCAAATGGGTAAAGAGAGTTACCATCGAAACATAGGATCATATAGTTACTGGCCCTCAAATGCCAATAATTATAGCATTTTGTAGTTTGTCTTAAATTCTTCAGGTCTTAAAATAGACATGGTCATTTTATAGAAGTCCAAATCAGAAATAATTTGAAGATAACACAAGTAGCAGGACCATTTCATGCCACACTAATGACTTGAGGACATGCAAGGCATGACTCCTCTGTATAAATCCACTTCAGAGCAGGGGTCAAAATCCTCTGGAGCCCCTGGGCCCAGAGTACCCCATGGCTCCGGAGGATTGGGATTTGTAAGAAAAATACTAAATACAGACACATGCATAAACACTTTAAAAGACTCTTTATACAAATGCATTTTTGTCTGAAATCAAAACTCCAGACAATAGAACTTTAAGTTCCACTTTGAAATGACAAGTAAGTTTAGAAAGACACTCAAGAGATAATTTTGAAAGAAAAAGAAAAAACCTCTCAAGATGAGGTATGAAAACATCACTGCTTGACTTTAATGAATGTTAGTATTTTTAATGTTTATTATTAAGTTTTGGTTCCATTAAAAATTCAAGCTTAGCAACTCCTGAGAGCTTTGGTATTTGTGTGATGAGTCATCTACCCCTCAACCCAGCCCAAAGCAATGTCCTTATCGAGGACTGAGTTAGAGGTGAGTGACTCTATGACCTGGCCATATGATGTCAATATACTGTCCTAGAAGAGGGGGATGCAAGCCACATTCATTGAGCTTTATTTTCAAATTTAAATATATGGAATGCCTATGATATGCAATAAGGAAGTTTATGTTACACAGAAACTGGCTAGCTCTTCGCCAAATTTTTTCTGCCCTCCTTCTACAAAAAACTATACTGTATGTCCAGCCACCCTTGCAGGTAAATATAACCGAGCCCAGCCACTGAAATGTGAGCAGAAGTAATGTATGCCATCCCCTGGCTTTAGTTTGTAAAAATATCTCCCCAAGAAATGCCAGCTGAATGTAGATGGATACGGCAACCTTAAAAGCTATATGTCAAAGGTGGCAGAGCCACAGATAGAAGGAGCCCAGGCAGGAGCCCCTAATCACTACTTAGAAGAGAGTTGACATTTGAAAGGGAACCCATTTTAGATTCTACAGAGATAATATAACAAATCTTTTCAAGTTTGTTTTTTAATTTTATTTTTTATAAACATATTTTTCCCCCAGGGGTACAGGTCTGTGAATCTCCAGGTTTACACACTTCACAGCACTCACCATAGCACATACCCTACCAATTGTCCATAACCCCACCCCTCCCTCCAGCAACCCTCAGTTTGTTTTGTGAGATTAAGAGTCACTTATGGTTTGTCTCCCTCCCAATCCCAACTTGTTTCATTTACTCTTCTCCTACCCCCTTAAACCCCCATGTTGCAACTCCTCTCCCTCATATCAGGGAGATCATATGATAGTTGTCTTTTCTCTGATTGACTTATTTCGCTAAGCATGATACTCTCTAGTTCCATCCACATTGTCGCAAATGGCAAGATTTCATTTCTTTTGATGGCTGCATAGTATTCCATTGTGTATATATACCACATCTTCTTTATCCATTCATCTGTTGATGGACATCTAGGTTCTTTCCATAGTTTGGCTATTGTAGACATTGCTGCTATAAACATTCGGGTGCACGTGCCCCTTCAGATCACTACGTTTGTATCTTTAGGGTAAATACCCAGCAGTGCAATTGCTGGGTCATAGGGTAGTTCTATTTTCAACATTTTGAGGAACCTCCATGCTGTTTTCCAGAGCGGTTGCACCAGCTTGCATTCCCACCAACAGTGTAGGAGGGTTCCCCTTTCTCCGATCCTCACCAGCATCTGTCATTTCCGGACTTGTTAATTTTAGCCATTCTGACTGGTGTGAGGTGATATCTCATTGTGGTTTTGATTTGTATTTCCCTGATGCCGAGTGATATGGAGCACTTTTTCATGTGTCTGTTGGCTATCTGGATGTCTTCTTTGCAGAAATGTCTGTTCATGTCTTCTGCCCATTTCTTGATTGGATTATTTGTTCTTTGGGTGTTGAGTTTGCTAAGTTCTTTATAGATTCTGGACACTAGCCCTTTATCTGATATGTCGTTTGCAAATATCTTCTCCCATTCTTTCAGTTGTCTTTAGGTTTTGTGAACTGTTTCCTTTGCTGTGCAAAAGCTTTTGATCTTGATAAAATCCCAATAGTTCATTTTTGCCCTTGCTTCCCTTGCCTTGGCGATGTTCCTAGGAAGATGTTGCTGCGGCTGAGGTCAAAGAGGTTGCTACCTGTGCTCTCCTCAAGGATGTTGATGGATTCCTTTCTCACACTGAGGTCCTTCATCCATTTTGAGTCTATTTTCATGTGTGGTGTAAGGAAATGATCCAATTTCATTTTTCTGCATGTGGCTGTCCAATTTTCCCAACACCATTTATTGAAGAGGCTGTCTTTTTTCCATTGGACATTCTTTCCTGCTTTGTCGAAGATTAGTTGACCATAGAGTTGAGGGTCTATTTCTGGGCTCTCTATTCTGTTCCACTGATCTATGTGTCTGTTTGTGTGCCAGTACCATGCTGTCTTGATGATGACAGCTTTGTAGTAGAGCTTGAAGTCTGGAATTGTGATGCCACCAACTTTGGCTTTCTTTTTCAATATTCCGTTGGCTATTCACGGTCTTTTCTGGTTCCATATAAATTTTAGGATCATTTGTTCCATTTCTTTGAAAAAAATGGATGGTACTTTGATAGGAATTGCATTAAATGTGTAGATTGCTTTAGGTAGCATAGACATTTTCACAATATTTATTCTTCCAATCCAGGAGCATGGAACATTTTTCCATTTCTTTGTGTCTTCCTCAATTTCTTTCATGAGTACTTTACAGTTTTCTGTGTATAGATTCTTAGTCTCTTTAGTTAGGTTTATTCCTAGGTATCTTATAGTTTTGGGTGCAATTGTAAATGGGATGGACTCCTTAATTTCTCTTTCTTCTGTCTTGTTGTTGGTGTAGAGAAATGCAACTGATTTCTGTGCATTGATTTTATATCCTGACACTTTACTGAATTCCTGTACAAGTTCTGGCAGTTTTGGAGTGGAGTCTTTTGGGTTTTCCACATATAGTATCATATCATCTGCGAAGAGTGATAGTTTGACTTCTTCTTTGCCCATTTGGATGCCTTTAATTTCTTTTTGTTGTCTGATTGCTGAGGCTAGGACTTCTAGTACTATGTTGAATAGCAGTGGTGATAACGGACATCCCTGCAGTGTTCCTGACCTTAGCGGAAATGCTTTCAGTTTTTCTCCATTGAGAATGCTATTTGCGATGGGTTTTTCATAGATGGCTTTGATAATATTGAGGTATGTGCCCTCTATCCCTACACTTTGAAGACTTTTGATCAGGAAGGGATGCTGTCCTTTGTCAAATGCTTTTTCAGCATCTATGGAGAGTATCATATGGTTCTTGTTCTTTCTTTTATTGTGTTGTATCACATTGATTGATTTGCGGATGTTGAACCAACCTTGCAGCCCTGGAATAAATCCCACTTGGTCGTGGTGAATAATCCTTTTAATGTACTGTTGAATCCTATTGGCTAGTATTTTGGTGAGAATTTTTGCATCTGTGTTCATCAAGGATATTGGTCTGTAGTTCTCTTTTTTGATGGGATCCTTGTCTGGTTTGGGGATCAAGGTGATGCTGGCCTCATAAAATGAGTTTGGAAGTTTTCCTTCCATTTCTATTTTTTGGAACAGTCTCAGGAGAATAGGAATTAGTTCTTCCTTAAATGTTTGGTAGAATTTCCCCGGGAAGCCGTCTGGCCCTGGGCTTTTGTTTGTTTGGAGATTTTTGATGACTGTTTCAATCTCCTTACTGGTTATGGGTCTGTTCAGGCTTTCTATTTCTTCCTGGTTCAGTTGTGGTAGTTTATATGTCTCTAGGAATGCATCCATTTCTTCCAGATTGTCAAATTTGTTGGCATAGAGTTGCTCATAATATGTTCTTATGATTGTCTATATTTCTTTGGTGTTAGTTGTGATCTCACCTCTTTCATTCATGATTTTATTTATTTGGGTCCTTTCTCTTTTCTTTTTGATAAGTCTGGCCAGGGGCTTATCAATCTTATTAATTCTTTCAAAGAACCAGCTCCTAGTTTCGTTGATTTGTTCTATTGGTTTTTTTTGGTTTCTATTTCATTGATTTCTGCTCTGATCTTTATGATTTCTCTTCTCCTGCTGGGTTTAGGGTTTCTTTCTTGTTCTTTCTCCAGCTCCTTTAGGTGTAGGGTTAGGTTGTGTACCTGAGACCTTTCTTGTTTCTTGAGAAAGGCTTGTACCGCTATATATTTTCCTCTCAGGACTGCCTTTGTTGTGTCCCACAGATTTTGAACCATTGTATTTTCATTATCATTTGTTTCCATGAATTTTTTCAATTCTTCTTTAATTTCCTAGTTGACCCATTCATTCTTTAGAAGGATGCTGTTTAGTCGCCATGTATTTGGGTTCTTTCCAAATTTCCTCTTGTGATTGAGTACTAGCTTCAGAGCATTGTGGTCTGAAAATATGCAGGGAATGATCCCAATCTTTTGATACCGGTTGAGACCTGATTTAGGACCGAGGATGTGATCTATTCTGGAGAATGTTCCATGTGCACTAGAGAAGAATGTGTATTCTGTTGCTTTGGGATGAAATGTTCTGAATATATCTGTGATATCCATCTGGTCCAGTGTGTCATTTCAGGTCTTTATTTCCTTGTTGATCTTTTGCTTGGATGATCTGTCCATTTCAGTGAGGGGAGTGTTAAAGTCCCCTACTATTATTTTTTGATTGTTGATGTGTTTCTTTGATTTTGTTATTAATTGGTTTATATAGTTGGCTGCTCCCACGTTAGGGGCATAGATATTTACAATTGTTAGATCTTCTTGTTGGACAGATCCTTTGAGTATGATATAGTGTCCTTCCTCATCTCTTATTATAGTCTTTGGCTTAAAATCTAATTGATCTGATATAAGGATTGCCACTCCTGCTTTCTTCTGATGTCCATTAGCATGGTAAATTCTTTTCCACCCCCTCACTTTAAATCTGAAGGTGTCTTCGGGTTTAAAATGAGTTTCTTGTAGGCAACATATAGATGGGTTTTGTTTTTTTATCCATTCTGATACCCTGTGTCTTTTGATTGGGGCATTTAGCCCATTAATATTCAGGGTAACTATTGAGAGATATGAATTTAGTGCCATTGTATTGCCTGTAAGGTGACTGTTATTGTATATTGTTTCTGTTCCTTTCTGATCTACTACTTTTAGGCTCTCTCTTTGCTTAGAGGACCCCTTTCAATATTTCCTGTAGAGCTGGCTTGGTGTTTGCAAATTCTTTCAGTTTTTGTTTGTCCTGGAAGCTTTTAATCTCTCCTTCTATTTTCAATGATAGCCTAGCTGGATATAGTATTCTTGGCTGCATGTTTTTCTCGTTTAGTACTCTGAATATATCATGCCAGCTCTTTCTGGCCTGCCAGGTCTCTGTGGATAAGTCTGCTGCCAATCTAATATTTCTACCATTGTATGTTATAGACTTCTTTTCCCGGGCTGCTTTCAGGATTTTCTCTTTGTCACTAAGACTTGTAAATTTGACTATTAGGTGACGGGGTGTGGACCTATTCTTATTGATTTTGAGTGGGGTTCTCTGAACCTCCTGGATTTTGATGCTTGTTCCCTTTGCCATATTGGGGAAATTCTCTCCAATAATTCTCTCCAATATACCTTCTGCTCCCCTCTCTCTTTCTTCTTCTTCTGGAATCCCAATTATTCTAATGTTGTTTCATCTTATGGTGTCACTTATCTCTCGAATTCTGCCCTCGTGGTCCAGTAGCTGTTTGTCCCTCTTTTGCTCAGCTTCTTTATTCTCTGTCATTTGGTCTTCTATATCACTAATTCTTTCTTCTGCCTCATTTATCCTAGCAGTGAGAGCCTCCATTTTTGATTCCACCTCATTAATAGCTTTTTTGATTTCAACTTGATTAGATTTTAGTTCTTTTCTTTCTCCAGAAAGGGCTTTTATATCTCCCGAGAGGGTTTCTCTAATATCTTCCATGCCTTTTTCGAGCCCGGCTAGAACCTTGAGAATCGTCATTCTGAACTCTAGATCTGACATATTACCAATGTCTGTATTGATTAGGTCCCTAGCCTTTGGTACTGCCCCTTGTTCTTTTTTTTGTGGTGAATTTTTCAGCCTTGTCATTTTGTCCAGATAAGAGTATATGAAGGAACAAGTAAAATACTAAAAGGGTGGCAACAACCCCAGGAAAATATGCTTTAGCCAAATCAGAAGAGATCCCAAATCGTGGGGGGTGGGGGGGAAGGGGACATAAAGAGGTTCAGAAAGAAAAAAAAAAAAGAAAGAAAAAGAAAAAAGAAACAAATAAAAAAAGAAAACCAATAATGAAAAAATATAAAAAGGAAATATATATATATATATATATATATATATATATTAGATAAACTAGTTAAAAAATGTTAAAAAAGAAAGGGGTAAAAGTTAAAAAAATTTAGCAGAAGAAGAGAAAAAAAAATTGAAAAAGAAAAAAAAATTAAATTAACTGCAAGGCTAAAGAATCATGGGGAGAAAGCCATGAGTTCCGTGCTTTGCTTTCTCCTCCTCTGGAATTCCGCTGCTCTCCTTGGTATTGAAACTGCACTCCTTGGTAGGTGAACTTGGTCCTGGCTGGGTTTCTTGTTGATCTTCTGGGGGAGGGGCCTGTTGTAGTGATTCTCAAGTATCTTTGCCCCAGGCGGAGTTGCACCGCCCTTACCAGGGGCCGGGCTGAGTAATCCGCTCGGGTTTGCTTTCGGGAGCTTTTGTTCCCTGAGCGCTTTCCGTAGAGTTCTGGAGGACGGGAATGAAGATGGCGGCCTCCCAGTCTCCAGCCCGGAGGAGCCGAGAGTCTGGGGCCCCACTCCTCAGTGCGCCCTCAGAGAACAGCACACAATTGCTCCCGTCACCCTGGCCTCTGGCCGCGCTCCGAGCTGACCGAGCCTGCGAGCGGTTCAAGGTAACCCCGAGCTTAGAGCTCACTCCTTGGCTCTGTCTCTGTAGCCGGCTTCCCCGTTCTAATACCTGTAAGCACTGTGACACTCAGACACCCCCGATCCTTCTGTGACCCTGCGGGACCTGAGGCCACGCTGACCCCGCGTGCGCTTCACCCCGGTTAAGCCTCTGGAGCGATGTCCCTCAGCGGAACAGACTTTTAAAAGTCCTGATTTTGTGCTCCGTTGCTCCGCCGCTTGCCGGGAGCCAGCCCCTCCCCCCGTGGTCTATCTTCCCGTCGCTTTGGGTTCACTTCTCCGCCAGTCCTACCTTTCAGAAAGTGGTTGATTTTCTGTTTCTAGAATTGCTGTTCTTCTTCTCTTCGATCTCCCGTTGGATTTGTAGGTGTTTGCAATCTTTAGATAAGCTATCTAGCTGATCTCCCGCAACCTGAAGTAGTCTCAGCCTGCTACTTCTCCACCATCTTGACTCCTCCACCTCAAGTTTTTTTGTTTGTTTGTTATAGTAGCTCACATTACCTTAAATACACTATCTTAGTTTAGAATGATAAGCATTAATGAATTATTCACTAACTTAATTAGTTACTAATGACTAATTCATTTAAGATAAACAACTATACACCAACCTTTAACATCCTTGCCTCTAGCATTCAAATCCATCAGTTTTGCAAAAGCTGTAAATAGACTGATACCAGAGTCTGCTTTCCAATATATAAGGCTTTCAATGAACTATACCTGTAAGACTTCCATAAACAAAATAAAAATGAAGATTTTGCTTGCTGTTGCTAATTGTTGAAAAAAAGGATTTTTTTTTTTTAACTCTAATCTAGCTTCCCCCTACCTTTGACCCTGGAGAAGTCTACACCCAAAAAAAAGGAGAAAAAGAGACATAAAAGAGTTTTGAGGAACAGAATGGGGTCCTCAAGGAAAGGATCAGAGCTGAGTAAGGTGAGGGGAGAAGTTTTAAATCCAAAATAAAACTGAAGTTCTAATTTTGCCAAGACGGGACTTTTAATGTCTGAAATTATCCTAATGATCAAAATGAGAGAAAAGGAAACAAAAAAAAAATTGCACAAGCAGAAAACAAAGAGCAACATGATAGATATAAATCTACCCATATCAATAATCACATTAAAAGTGTGATACTTTATAATACAACATAAGGAACATAGTGATATTTTAATGATGTTGTATGGTGATAGATGGTGGCTACACTTGTGGTGAACATAGCATAATGTATGAATTTGTTGAATCACTATGTTGTACACCTGAAACAAATGTAACTTTCTGTGTCAACTATACTTAAACAAAAAAAATTTTAATAAAATAAAATAAGCAAATGAACTGAAGAAAGAAATCAAAGAAGACACAAATAAATGGAACGGTATCTCCTCTTCAGAGATGGGAAGAATTAATATTGTTAAAATGTCAGTACTACCAAAAGCTATCTACAAATGCAATACAATCCCTATCAAGATTTTAATGGCATTTTTTACAGAAGTGGAAAAAACACTCCTAAAATTTAGCTGGCCCATAAAAACCCCTAGTAGCCAAAGGAATTCTAAGAAAGAAGAACAAAGCAAAAAGTATTGTGCTGCCTGGTTTCAAGCTATATCATAGAGCTATAATCATCAAAACAGTATGGCACTGGCATAAAAACAGACAAACAAATGGAACACAAGAATCGAGAGGCCAGAAATAAACCCAAGCACATAAGGTCAACTAATATTTGACAAGGGAGTCAAAAATACTCCATGGAGAAAAGACAGTCTCTTCAATAAATAGTACTAGAATAACTGGATATTCACACATAAAGAATGAAAATGAACCCATAGCTTACACCACTCACAAAAATTGACTTGAAATGGATTAAAGACTTAAATATAAGACCTGAAACCATGAAAAAAAACAGAGGAACATAGGTTCTTGGCATGGGTTTTGATAATGATTTTTTTGGTATGGTACCTAGAGCACAAGGAATAAAATATAAAATAAACAAGTAGGACTACATCAAGTTAAAAAGCCTCTGCACACACACACAAAAAAAAAATCAATAAAATGAAAAGACAGCCTATGAAATGGAAAAAAATATTTGTAAGCCATATATCTGATATGGACTTAATATCCGAAACATACAAAGAACTCATACAACTCAATAGCAAAACAACAATAAAATAAAACAAATAACCCAAATGAAAGATGGGTTTCATAAACACTGCTGTAAAGAATGTATAGAAAAGGCCAGCAGGTATATGAAAAGATGCCTAGTTTCACTGGTCATTAGGGAAATCCAAATTAAAACCACAATGAGGGGGCCCCTGGGTGGCTCAGTGGGTTAAGACTCTGCCTTCAGCTCAGGTCATGATCTCAGGGTCCTGGGATCGAGTCCCGTGTCGGGCTCTCTGCTTGGTAGGGAGCCTGCTTCCTCCTCTCTCTCTCTCTGCTTGCCTCTCTGCCTACTTGTGATCTCTGTCAAATAAATAAATAAAATCTTTAAAAAAAAAACACAATGAGGTATCACCTCATGCTCATTAAAATGGCCTCCAGCAGAAAGCTAGGAGATAACAAATGCTGGTGTGGATGTGGAAAAAAGGAAATCTATATACACTGTTTTGGGGACTATAAACTGGTACAATCACTATGGAAAACCACTAAAAAATTAAAACTAGAGCTACCATATGATCCAGCAATTCCACTTCTGGAAATCTACCTAAAGGAAACAAAAACACTAACACAGATTTGCACCCCCATGTTCATATCAGCACTATTTATAATAGCCAAGGCATGGAAACAACCTGTGCCCATTAGTGGATGAATGGACAAAGAAGATGTAATACACACACACACACACACACACACACACACACACACACACACAGTAGAATATTATTCAGCCATTAAAAAAAAATTAAATGTTGCCATTTATAACAACATGGATGAACCTTGAGGGCATTGTGATAAGTGAAAAAAGTCAGAGTAATACAAATACTATCTGGTCTCACTTATATGTGGAATCTAAAAAGCAATAACAAAAATAAACAAATAAAAAAGCTCAAAGATATCAAAAACAGATTGGTGGTTGCCTGAGGCCGGGGTGGGTGAAAGGGGTGAAGGGAATCAAAAATTACAAACTTCCAGTTATAGAACACATCAGTGGGATATAATATACAGCATGGTGATTATAGTTAATAATACTGTATTTCATTTTTGAAAGTTACTAAGAGAGTAAATCTTAAAAATGCTCATCACAGGGCAAAAAATGTAACTATGTATGGTGATGGATGTTAAACAGACTTATTGTGGTGATCACTTTGCAATATATATAAATATTGAATCATTATATTATATACCTGAAACTAATATATGTATGTCAGCTGTACCTCAATTAAAAAAATTAAAATAAAGAAATAAAACAAAAACTATAAAGAATAAATAATAGAAAGGTAATAAAAAATGTTTACTAAGAAATGAAAAAATACATACTAATAGAAAATCATTGTCAGTAATAAAAAAGAACATTTTATACCAAAACCTATAGGACACAAATAAAAGCTGTACTCAATGCAAAATAAATAACTTTAAATGCCTTAATTTGTTTAAAAAGTTAGAAAATAAAGAAACTTTGCGTTAATAAATAAGAAAAAATGACAAAACTAACAAAAATAAGCTGGGAAATCTTGCATTTATAAGGATAAAAGGTAAAATTCACAATATGAGAGACAACAAAGATAATAAAAAGGATAATTAAATCCAAAAATTCATTCCTTGCAAAATCCAATAAAATAAATTTTGAAAGCTTGATAAAATAAGAAAGAAAAAGTACAAAGTAAGCACAGTTTAGGAACGGGAAAGGAAACATAACCATTGATTCAGGAGAGATAAAAGAGTAACATAAGAATACTAAATCCAACTCTCTGACAAAAGATTTGAAAGCCCAGAGGAATAAATTATGTCTTAGCAAAACAGCAATTACAAAACCAACCCAATAAGAAGTGGACAATTTGGGGGCACCTGGGTGGCTCAGTCTGTTATGCATCTGCCTTCAGCTCAAGTCATGATCTTGGGGATCCAGCCCCGCACTGGGCTCCCTGCTCAGCAGAGAGTCTGCTTCTCCTTCTCTTCTCTCCCCCTGTTCCTCCCTGCTCCCATTCGTGCAGTTGTGCTCCCTCTCTCTCTCAAATAATTTTTTTTAAAAAGTGGACAATTTTAATCAATTAACAAATAATCCATAAAATGATCAAGATCTACTGTTTAAAAAGATACCAAGACTAAATGCCTCCATGGCAGACTTTTACCTGACTTTAAAGAAAGTTTCCGTGTTGTTTAAAATCAACCATAGAAAACTACATAAAGCTCTGTAATGATGCCAATATAATTTTCCTGTTCAAATTTGATAAAAATAGAAGCAAAATAGAAAACTGTAAATCAATTTAACTTATTACTATAAAAGCAAAGACTCTAAATAAGATACTAGCAAAGAGAATCTATCAATCTCTCAAAAGACTAAGTGGAATATATTTCAGGAATAATAAAGTGCTTCATATCAGGAAATGAATGTATCCACTTAATCCAGTACAACAAAAACTAAAAGATTAAAGTACATGTCTTATCAATAGATATTTAAAAGGCATTGGCAAAATTCAATAGCCAGTCCTAATTAAAAATAACACTAGGAAAAAAGTATCCAAATTCAATAAAGACAAATTTCTAAAAATTAGCACCAAATTCTAAAATCACAAGTAGACAAAGATGACCAATTTCACATTATTTTTAATATTATTATGGGTTTTAATGTAAACACTAAAAGAAAATGAAATAACTAGTAAAAAGCACTGGAAAAAAACTATCTTTTGCTGATTAGATAACCGTATACTTGTATAAATACAAAATCAAGAAATTCTAACACAAAAAAATTCTAAAATTAGTGAAATTATTTATTCTAATTTCTAGTTTGAAAAAAATTTTTTTTAAATTAACAGCTTTTCTCTGGCAATTAGGATCAAGAAATGAAGTCAAATCTTTTTATAATAAATCACAAAAACCATAAAATACTTTAAGTGTAATTTAATAAAAAAGACATAGTACATACAGAATCTTATTAAAATATATAACATATGATATAAAAAATATTAAAATGCATTCCATATTCTTAGAAGGGAAGAATACATAGAAAAAAATGTCAATTCTCTAAAAATTAATGTAATAATTAAATGCAATTTCAGTTGGTATTTCAATATTTTCTTAATTGGGTACATTATTTTAAAATTATATATGAAAGAACATACATCCAAGAAACCTATAAAAAAAAGATATGGGAACATTTGCTTTACCAAATATCAGAATATATCATAAAACCACTGTAATCAAAAAGGAATAAGTAAATGGAGCCTTGAAACAAGACAGATACTCCAGAGATAAATGCCAGAATTTATTTGATTATTAAGGTGGCATATTTTCAAGAGGAAAAAATCATGGATTACTTAATATTTGGTACTAATATCCTAGATATATATCTGGAAGAAAATAAATTAAGACAATTTCATTCAACAAATTCAAAAATAAAATCCAGATGGATTAAAGTTTTAAATAACAAAATTAAGAAACTGTAAGAAAATCTGTGATCTCACAATCTACAAGCGTCTAGAATTCACGACTCCCTAATATGACTGGAAACCCAGGAGTTAAGGCTAAATGCATTTGGCTAAATAAAAACTAAAAACTTTTATATGGCAACAGATCTTATAAATAAGGATAATGCATAAAAAATAGATATGGGAAAAGATAAGATGAGAAAGTAACCCAATAAAATGATGGGCAAAGACAATTCACTGATGAACAAATCTGTTCTTTGGTAAACCAAAGAAAAGATGTACAAATTTACAAGTAGTAACGATGAATATGCAAATTATAGTAAAAACATGATTATCACTTTACACCCATCAGACTGACAAAAATTTAAAAGAGCCACAACATTTATTGCTGGCTGAAATGTAATGAAAAGGATACTCTCATATATTGCTGGTGGAAATGTGAAGTGTTACAGCCTTTGGGTAAAGCAATCTGGTATCATTTATTATAATTAAAACACATACTCACACTTAGACCCACCCAACAATAACATTCCTGGGTATTCCATAAAAATAGAAGTATTTATTTACACAGACGAATGTATAAAGATATTGGTTGCTGCATTGTCAGTGGCGGTAGAAGAAAAAGAAAAACTAGAAACAAAAGCAATGCCTATCAATAAAAGAACAGCTTTTAAAAATTCCAGTCAGCAAAAATAATGAATTGGAGCTCTACCACATGACTTAGAGGATTTTCAAATGAGAAACTGTTGAATGAGAAAAGCAAGATGCAGAAGAACATGTAATATATGATTGTACTTCCAAAAAAAAAAAAACACACACACACACAAAACAAATCTTATATATGTATATTATGTGAATAGGCATGTATATTATTCATTATATGAGGATTATACGAGGACAGATAAAAATATACAGAAAAGATGCATTCCATGCTATTTTAAAGGCTAGTTGGGAGCCAGAGAGGCTGATGTGAAAGGAAGAGGGCTGAAGCAAATAAAAAAGAAAAGAAAAACTTGCCGTAAAAGGAGCACTTCATAATTTTACAAGTATTCATTTGAAAAAATTATGTATATATGGGTACATATAGTTAAAATAGGTATTCTTAAAAAATAGATTTAAAATATTTTAAGGAAAAAATAAGTACACTAGTAGAAAAATATTTTGCTCTTCTAGTGATCAAAGAAATTCAAGGTAAAATAATGAGATATAATTTTTCCATAAAAGATTAGACAGGATTTGAAAAATTAGTAACACCCACCGGCTGGGTGGAAGTGAAAAATAAAATACTTTTGATGTTTTGTGAGAGTAAATTGTTAGAACCTTTCTGAAGGATACTTTGGCGATATTTAAGAAAAGTCTTTAAATAAGCACGGCATAATCATACAGAAATGTACATACAGAATAAATATTGTCATTAATGCCAAGAAGTTGTAAGCAAGTTAAATAAATGAAATAGCACATGTAAAGTGCTTAGCATATGCCTGGGATGTCATTAGCACTCAATGAATGTTCAAAAACAGCGGCCTGGGTAATCAAGTGGTAGTCCAACTCAGAAGGTAAAAAAATAATGAAGCATTTAATAAGTAGCACTACCATCCTGAAATGGAAAACAATGCAAGTTTAAAAATGATAATGAAGAGGACACCTGGCTGGCTCAGTCAGTAGAGCATGAGTGTCTTGATCTCAGGGTTGTAAGTTTGAGCCCTAGGCCTGGTATAGAGATTACTTAAAAAAATGAAAAAAAAATTTTTAATGAAAATGATAATGCTGATTTAGATTTGTGACATAGACATTAACAAAACACAAGTTATCACTAAAGGGGAAATGGAGTTGTAAGTAGTATCCACCTTTGAAAAAGCATTTGTAATTATATCCATGTAGGAAAACATCTAGAAAGAAGTGAAACAAAATGTTAACAGTGGTTATCTCTGAATGTGGACTTTTTGGTTTTTGAGGTTCTTTTTTTTTTAAATATATCTGTGTTTTCTAATTTTTCCACAATAAGAATGCACTTTTGCATAATTTTTAAACTTTTCAAAGCACAGCAGGGTGAATGAGTATTTAGAATATGGAATCAGAAGCCCAGCTCTTTAACTTAATCACAATGTGACATTAGGCATTTTACTTTTAAAAAAGATGTTTTTTCATCTGTTGGTTAATTACATAGAGCCAAAATAACCTATCTACTGGTCATTCCAAATCAATAGGCATTTGCTATACTTGAATTCATGAGTGGGATTGTAAAGGGGTGGGGGGGCATGCTGACATTTGCTCACCCAAGCATAATTTTTATGTTGCCCTAGTAGGTATTCAAAAGACTGGATCAGATGCAGGAACTTATGTGGTTATTTTCAAACATCTCATGACTTGAAAGAACAGGTGTTGGAGGAAACCGTGCCTACATATTTGCTAGGAAAGCATTCTCAGGTTTCTTTTCTAATCTTGGAAAAGATGATACATTAATGTGACTATTACCCCTACTTTCTGAAACCAGCCAAGCAACCAGATGCATGAAACCCACATTCGGGAGAAATGAAGTCATTAATAAGAGTCCCAAGCATTCTAGCAATGAAGCTATTAGAGTTACATAACCTACAAGTTCCAACACATTTTCCCAGGTCCACCATGTACCTTATAAAACTTTTCCAAAGACTACTGAAAGACAATTCCAAATTCATATATCATGACCTTTGGACCAGTTCCCGTGAAATACAGAATGTCCCTCATGGGACTGTTTATGAATGCAATTGGTGCATGCTCAAAATTAGTTTGGAAGACTAATGGAAATTTTTGATTCACAGTTGGAAAGAGAAAAAGAGGAGAGGACATCCAGTTCTGAAACCAAAGATTATCAAAAATGAAGATCAAGTAGAGAGACTGATACCTCCTTGGGAAGGACAAAGGAGAGAGGACCTGAAACATTACAGGAGGCATCCGCCTTCATCCACAAGCCCAGCACCATCCTTTGAAGGGAGATGATGGGAATCACTGATCTTTCTGATTTTCTTTAATACTGAGAGCAAATGAATGAACAAGAAGGCTAAATACTCAAGATGAATCCAGTGTGAAGCCAAATTAAAATAATGAAAGCCAACCCTACTTAAAGATAAGCAGTCATCTCCCATCTGGCCTTTTGCAATGGCCTCCTAACTGGTCTCTGTTTCCAATCTTAACTTTCTATGGTCTACCTTCTGTGTGGTAACCGTGATCTTCTGAAAACAATAATCAGAACATATCTCTCCCTGATGACTTCTCTTCATACTTAGAATAAAATCCAAAGTCCTCACCAGGACCTGCAGGGTAACTATAGGTTTCAGTTTGCCTGAATGATCCTGGTTTATGGCTAATGAGGTTCTTCCCGCAATATCCCTTTGGCCCATTCCCTCACTTGATCCAGGTGTCTGAGCAAACATCTCCTCAGAGAGGGCTTCCTTTACCTCCTTACTGAAAACAACTCTATCCCCTCTCCTGCTTTACTTTGTTTGAAATACTTTGTCACTATTTAGCATTATATCATATTTTAATTTCTTGTTTGTCTAACTGTAATTGTGCTTCCTGAGGGAAGCTTATCCTTGTCTTCAATAACACACCCCCACCACTGGCCCTGGGGAGAGGCTCAGCAAATACCTGATGAACAAATGAATAAATGAGTGAGGGAAGGAAGGAAGGAAGGAAGGAAGGAAGGGAGTCTTTGGCTCTGCTTAGCAAGTATTCACTCACTCCAAGTTTGTATGAAACATTGTTTGAGCTGGTGATTTATAGATGATGTTAATATGGACCATGACAAATGCTACTTGTACACCATCAAATCAAATGTACATTTTACTTCTGATTGCTTTACTACATTATAGGTGTTATGAACATTATGTGTTCATATCAGGGAAAGCCCTGAGTGTGGATTCCCAGCAGTCAAGGTTCTGTAGGGTAGCAGATTCCCTCAGCCCCATGGCATGGGTTTGAGGCTCTTTGCTGATTCTTGAACTTTACCTCTCTGTGTACAAGCAAAGATGAGCAAGGGACTAAAAGAAAGCTGATTTTTTGCTTTTTATGAAAATGTCCTGAAAAGCACACATACACATACACACAGAAGTGACCAAAATCATAATACATCTGACTTTTGTCAAAGCGAGCCAAGTATTCCCATTGTAAGGGTAAGGTAATTGAGTTTCCATGAGTTTAGGGGACATAAATGTGCTCATGTAAATGAAAAGTGACAATGCTGAGACTTACAGATCCATATGTCTGGTACCAAATCCATACTACCTTTCAAAAAAAAAAAAAAAAAGGCCAGTCTTTAAAGGGAAATGGGCATTCCTATAAACTTTTAAAGTAGCCCATGCCCCAAAGGGGTCCCACAGAGTTGAACAAATAACTTGAAAACATATTCTTGACTGGACAGCAAATAGTTGTCAATGAGGGTTCTCCAGCAACCCAAACTCCAACTGAGACTTTCAACCATCTCAGTTTTCCCAACCTTTGAGAATAGGCAAGAGACGATGTGCTCCCACCACACTGCAGCCCTAGGATTCTCTCTCTGGAAGAAATAAGAGGCAAGGTTTGCCCTTTATACTTCTTTTGCCAACATACGGTTGCTCTTGAATAATTACGCTAGAGAGAAAAGTTGGCCTTCAGTGCAGCTCTCTGTGAACTTACAGTTACCACTTAAATAACTCAAAAACTAGAATTTCTGTCTGCAGGACTGAGAATCCGACAGCACGGCTTCTATGGGAGAAACTCCATCCCCCATGGGAGGGCCAGTGAGAGGTTCCCCGAAGTTCCTGTTTCTTTGTTCTATCACAAAGCAGGCACTTGGGATCCCAGCCAGCAGCCCCACAGCACCCAAAATTGTTTAAGCCCTGGACTGTATCTGGTATTGTCAGCCTTTCAGCAGTGGAAGGGGGAGTGCTCCACAGTACTGTCTTTCTCTTGGAAAGTACAAACCTGTGATTATTAACCCTTGCATGAGGGTGGCTATGAGGACCTGCTGGCTCACAGAGTTCTCCTCGCCCTTACCCTTTTGTTTGTCTTGTGACTTCACTCTCTCTCCAGTTCTATACATGGTACATTTCATGGGTCTGAAAAACCACCTCAGGAGATGACTTTCTGGAGGTTCCCCATGATATCCACCAGACCCCAGGGTGGGAGAAGGGGACAATTCCTGAGAGAAGGAAACACTGGATCACTGGGAGTCCACGAGCCAGCCTCTGCAGAAAGCCCACCCCTGGGGACAGGTCTCCAAGTCTTCCAGCACTGCCCTCAGGGATGACGAAGTGCATGCTTAGATCCAGGGGTGTTTAGAGCAACTATGTCCTGACTGAGGAGGGCATGCCTGAAATCCTGAACTGAGCAAGCTGTAGTGTTCACAGGTGAGGAGAGACACAGAGGAGAAGGAAGTGCCCCATAGCCTGACCCAGGGGTGCAGGGTTGAGACCACACTGCATCCAGATAACTCTTACAGGACATGTTTGTATGGAAATTTATGTCTTCAAAACACTCTGCAATACATTAATGCATTGACTCATCCAATGGGACCTAAGAATGATTGGAATCCCCTCTTTCTGGTGCCTAGAATGGTGTATAGCCCAAAGAAAACACTGAATGGATATATGGTGAATAAATTGCAGGGTAAGTGAAAAGAAAGGGATGGTCAGAGCAACAAGAGAGTTGGGGACAGGAATCTGAGGGTTTCATATCTAGGTATGTGTGTGAAGGGATCTCAGTTCCAACAACTCATCTCTTCAGTGTTTTTTCCAAGGATAAAGGAATTCTACTCCATATATTTTCCTTAATTTTACTCACCTAGGGTCACCCTACTTCAGTACATGCTCAAAAAAAAAAAAAAAATACATCCAGTGAATGGACATTCTATCCCATCTCCAGGCTCTCTAAAAATGCCTATTCTCTGAACTGCTGTACTTCTTATGAATACCTACTTCCCTTCCCATCCTGGCATTCACTCAAGTCAGTCTTTCCTTCTTCCATACGTCAGAGCTTCTCTATCTCTTATTCTCAGACTTAGGGAATTAATTGCCAAGCCCAGTGTCAGTAACAACCTTCTCCCAATATTATACAATGACAGCTGAGTGCACAAACTCAGCCAGATTATAACTTAACACCCGATAGTTTGCAAAGTGCTTTCACTTACTGCTGTCCCACTTTAATCTTTTCAGTAAGATGGGAGCAGCTGTCCTTATTTAGAGGGAAAGGAAAGGCTCACTTAACACTAGACAGTAGCAGAGTTGGCTTCAATTCCAAATCTCCTGAATCTCCACAGGTAGCATACCTGTGACCTAGGCTATGTCAGGGTGCAATAAGTCCCCAAGCACATTGCATGCTTGGTTCTCAAAGCATGGTGCCGGGTATTACCTGGGAGCTTGTTAGAAATGCAGATTTCTCAGGCCCCTCCACAGAGCTACAAAATCAGAATTTTTTTTTAACAACAGTCCTGGCAATTTTTGTGCCCTTGAAACTTTGACAAAAACTGCCCAAATCACTTGAAATCTGCAAGGTACTGACTCTTTCCAGAAGTCTTTATCTTTTTACCATTTCTTTATCTCCAGGAAGACCAGATGGGACAAGCTCTTTGCTTTGCATGGAAATTCAGCAGATCAAAATAAAAGCCACCTCCTGTGCTCTATCAGTTATCACAAACAGGTTTTTCACATCAGACACTCCCAGGTTATTTTCAACTTTTTATTGGTTCATAAAATTGGGTGTTTGCTCTGTGCTTTCTTCCCTCCTCTTTTTTCTCTGGGGAGCCAGTGAACTCTAATAGTTATTATTCCAGGGCAGAGCTCCTAACTCAAGCTAGTAAGAAGTCCACAAAACAAAGAGGTTTGTTTGTGCAGGTTCAAATCCTGGCTCCACTACAGTCCAGCTGTGTAAAATTTCTACCTTTCAGAGTTTTGTGAAAATACAAGATAATGTAATAGAGTACCTACCATACTGATTGATTCATTGCTAACAATAAATATTATATCACTGGCTGAATAAAGAAATGAATGAATAAATAGAAACTATGGGGAGGAAGAGCTTGGGCAGGAAGAGGCCAGAGATAAGAAAGGGATAGTTACTAGAGTGTATTTATTAAATGTTCTTTCCTGTACTTAAAGAAGAGAAGAAGATGATAAAGGAAGTTCATGATAATCAGGTTTGAAAACCCAACAGGCACTGAAGTAATGAATGGCCCATGGATGTTCTAATGGGAAAATAAATGAAATTGTGCAAAAGTATCATAGACATTACAAAGTATTTTCCAAACATGAGTATTAGTATTACTGAGGGATGGACAGCAGTCCTGTTCTTTAGATATCTATTCTTTTACTACCCTTTTATTGATTACCTAGAGACTGCAACATTTGCATTTTTAACAAGCTCTGTAACTAATTCTGATACACATTAATGTTGAAGAACGGCTACATTTGAAGGAAGAACAGAAAAATAAGTAAGCCAACAAATGTGGAGAAGAGAGTTTGCTTTGAGGAAGGTACAGAAAGAACTAAATGAGAAGTAACATGAGCAATGGCAAATAACAGGGCTAGAGAATGGAAGGGGTCCCCAGTCACAGCATTCTCTTTTGGATTTATTGCATGGTGTCCTGAGTTATAAAGAAGCATATTCTTCTAGAACACAGTTGAAGATCATGATACAAAACTGGCTATTTGAAGCTCTGTCATTTTCTAAACGCTACCCAAAGCTGGGCATCCTTGACCTTTAAGCAGTTAGCTATGAGGTGCAGTGTTGTCTTGACCACAGAGAAGATAAGAGCTAATAGAGGTTTCCCCTAATAGAACCATTTAGTCATCCCACAGCATGTATACAAACACTGTCTTTTGGATAATTCTCAATATTTTTAAAGGAAAAAAAAACTCACCTAAATCAGTTCCTGGATCATTACAATTTTTCTTCAGACCTACTACCAAGTTTCTATAATTTAAACTTGACCTAGATGATTGGCACCCAGACTCCATGTAGCAGGAGATAGTCAGGAGAAATCAGACACTGTTTTGGCCCCCAGACCAATAAACTCATCTCAGGCTACTGCATTCTCTACTAAGGGATAAGATGTCAATGGATAGGCAAGTGAATTCCTTTCACATCTGTAATATTTTTAAATATTTCAAGCAAAGAAGTACTGGATGATCATTTTAGGTTTTTTTAAAAAATGTTTTAAGATCTAAATGGTCTAAAAATTGAAAAGAGAAGCCCCGCATTTTTGACATGTATGATATTTCCCTCAAGGAATTCCTGTACCATTTTATTCTTCTGTAAATGTTAGAAACAAGGCTGATTTATATCTATTTTGCATTAACCTTTGAGACAGAATCCTCTTACATGTTTGTCATCAAATACCTGTTGTTTTTGCTCTGTTTTGTTTCATTTTGCTTTGTTTAAAGGGTTATTTTTAGGTTTTTTTCTGCAATAATATTGACAACTAGGAATGGAGATGAGTTATGAGTCTCAAGAAATCATAGGCAAATGCCTGAGTCCTAGGGCATAAGCTAAAAAATAGTGACCTTAACCAGGCATCCAAAAACCTAGATAGCCAGCAAGTGGAGATACCTTATCTGGAATGTTTCTCTTCAAATACATACTTACTTCTCTAGAAATGCATATCACAGGATCCTCCAAACTGCATTTTCTTTAAAACACTGTTTCCCCATCACCAAAGGCAAGGGAAGCAAGGGCAAAAATGAACTATTGAGACTTCATCAAGATCAAAAGCTTTTGCACAACAAAGGAAACAGTCAACAAAACCAAAGACAACTGACAGAATGGGAGAAGATATTCCCAAATGACATATCAGATAAAGGGCTAGTATCCAAAATCTAGAAAGAACTTATCAAACTCAACACCCAACGAATAAAGAATCCAATCAAGAAATGGGCAGAAGACATGAACAGACATTTCTGCAAAGGAGACATCCAAATGGCCAAAAGACACATGAAAAAGTGCTCAACATCACTCAGCATCAGGGAAATACAAATCAAAACCACAATGAGATACCACCTCAGATACCACCAGTCAGAATGGCTAAAATTTACCAGTCAGGAAACGACAGGTGTTGGCAAGGACGCAAAGAAAGGGGAACCCTCCTAAACTGTTGGTGGGAATGCAAGCCAGTGCAGCCACTCTGGAAAACAGTATGGAGGTTCCTCAAAAAGTTGAAAATAGAGCTACCCTATGACCCAGCAATCTCTCTACTGGGTATTTGCCCTAAAGATACAAATGTAGTGATCCAAAGAGGTACGTACACTCCAATGTTTATAGTAGCAATGTCCACAATAGTCAAACTGTGGAAGGAGCCTAGATGTCCATCAACAGAAGAATGGATAAAGAAGATGTGGTGTATATGTAAATACAGTGCAATATTATGCAGTCATCAGAAAAAAAAAAATCTTCCCATTTGCAGCCATGTGGATGGAACTAGAGGGTATTATGCTAAGTGAAATGAGTCAATCAGAGAAAGACAATTATCACATGATCTCCCAGATTTGAGGAATTTGAGAGGCAGGGCGGGGGTTTGTGGGGGAAAGCAAGGGAAAAATGAAACAAGATGGGATCTGGGAGGAAGAAAAACCATAAGAGACTCTTAATCTCAGGAGGCAAACTGAGGGTTGCTGGGGGGGTGGGGGGAGAAGGATAGGGTGGCTGGGTTATAGACATTGGGAAAGGTATGTGCTATAGTGAGTGCTGTGAATTGTGTAAGACTAATGATTCACAGACCTTTACCCCTGAAACAATACATTATATGTTAATAAAAAAATAAATAGGGGCACCTGGGTGGCTCAGTGGGTTAAAGCCTCTGCCTTCAGCTCAGGTCATGATCCCAAGGTTCTGGGATCAAGCCCCGCATCGGGCTCTCTGTGCAGAGGGGAGCCTGCTTCCCCTTCTCTCTCTCTCTCTGCCTGCCTCTCTGCCTACTTGTGATCTCTGTCTGTCAAATAAATAAAATCTTTTTAAAAATAAATAAATAAATAAATAAAACACTGTTTCCCAAAATGGGCTCTGGCAAACACCAGACCTACAAGATGCTTTGTGAAGAAAAAAGCAGTTTGTGAACAAATCAGTTTGCAAAGCTGTGTTTTCTGACAATGAAGATAAAAATAGTAATTATAGCATTTAACTGAGACTCAGGGCCCTAGCAACATTATTATTTACAAGTAAAATATAAACAGCCATAGCTATCACTTTGCTCATTCCAATTGCACAACCCAAAGGAAAGACATAGCTGGCATCGACATTTAAGGAGGAAGAATCTTTCCATAGTCTTCAGCATAGAGGAAGTAACTAGAATATTATCTCCATCCTTATTAACTGTGGAAGGCACAAGCTTCCTCTTGGAGCAATGCACAGAGATCTAGACTCTCACACAAATGCTCCCTAGCACATGTTTTTCATTCATAGCATTTAGTATATGTGATTATTATCTTTCTTTTTTCACTTGTTTCTATCTCTTCAACTTAGAACGTAAGCTCCAAGGGAGGAGGACCATGTCATTTGTGTTTGCAGCTGACCTAGCCACATCCTTGACACACCACAGGAATAGATACTTGTTAAGAAAGTGAATGGTAAAGTTCCCTAATAAAGACCTGTCTTCTAGGATCTACAGTTTACTAAGAATCATCAAAGGGATGGATTTTCAAGAGTAGCTAGAAAATCACCTCAGGCTAATATCTAAAATTCTCCCTAAACAGCATCAGCTTTTCTTAACGACTTCTCTGCAAGCCCTCCCAACTGTGTCCACATTGCTCCCATGGAGTTTCATGGAGCCATACAAAGTTAGGCCACTGACAAGGAGTCGATGCATCTGACTTCAAATTCTGCCAGCTAAGACTGGGTCTCTTTGTGCTTTATTTTGTTTTTCCAGGTTCACTGAATTATAATTGGAAAGTAAAAAATTATATACAGTTAGGGTATACAATATGGTGATTTAATATATGTATACATTGTAATGTGATTACCACAGTCAAGTTCATAGATACATCCATCACTTCACATAGTGTTTGCATATGTGTGTGTATGGTGAGAACACTTAAGATCTGCTCTCTTAGCAAAGTTCAAGGGCACATACAGTATTATTAACTATAATCACCCTGGTGTGCATTAGATCCCCAGAGCTTATCCATCTTATAATTGACAGATTATACCCTTTGACCAACATCTTTCCATTATCCCAACCCCCAGCCCTAACAACAACTGTTCTACTCTCTGGTTCCATGAACTTGACTTTTTCATATTCCTCATATCTTTATATTTTAGAAACTGATTGAGATTCAACCTCTTGGGCATGAGGAGCAGGTCCTCCACCTGAGCTTCTCCCGTAGTCCTGGGAGCCTGTCCAAATAAGCCTGGGCTCAAGACAAAATATCCCATAGCTCTCAGACATGAAGGAATGGAGTTTCATGGAGCCCTGGGGTAGGGGTGAAGGGGTAGTATTCCCCACAGACTGACATATACACACCTACTGGAACTGACTTCTTGCCTTCTAAAGTGGAAATTTCATTTGCTGCTCAGTCTTATCTTAGTTTAGCACAATTCCCTTAAGAACAAAGGAACTCAATCCAGAGGCCAGAGTGCTGATCCAAAAGTGAAAGTAAAAAGAGTAATTATAACAGTCAGCACTTACTTGGCATTATTATAAGGGTCTGCACTTTGCTAAGCACTCTGCATACATCAATATTGCATTTAATCCCTTCAAACACACTATGATGCAAATTCTGCTATTGTTCCCATTTTACAGATGAGGAAAGAGAGGCATGATACCCCAAATCAAACCATGGCAACCCAATGCAACAACCATAAAGCACTGCAGGCCCATTTATGCCTTCCATAGATCCAAAACACAACTGAATGTGACAAGGGAGATGGAAAAACTGGGACCTAGCAATGTTGCAATGTTTCTGCCCTTTCTGGCCACCCAGTGGCCACCACCAAAAGGCTGCATTATATTGATTTAGCTCATCTCAGATGCACATACCATAGGTCCAAATAGACTCATATAACTGCATTAGTCATTCCAGATACTTTAATCCATTACTTAATGCATTACTCAGATCCTGGTACCAGGAGGGAATGGCAGGAAGTCAAGGTTGGTTATACATGGATGAAACAATAATAAGTCTTGAAAACACCTGCACCTGTGAAGAAACAGCCAGAATTTGAAAACATCTGACTGTCAAAGTTTTATTGTTTGTCATTTAAAATGCTTGCCATGGATCTTACTTTTGAGCACATAGTATCTTTGCATTACTGATCACTTCTAAATATTCATCCTCTAATTAGAGGAACCCCCAATCAAAAATGAGTCACTGACCTTTTCCTCAGCATTTTATTTCAGTAAGCCAAAATAAACACATGGACTTGTTACTATGGTGACCGGAGGTACTGAAGGGACCCAGCCTCTCATTAAAAAATTGACACACCAGCAGGAAAAAAAATGATGGATGTTGTGGTTATTTTAGGGAAAATCATGTCCCAAATGTTGAGGTTAAGGCAGCCACCCCTTTTCCTTCAGAAAAAAAAAAAAAAAGAAAGAAAAAGAAGAAGAAGTTTCCGATGCAAATGGTTTGAATTAATGCCATGGATATTTATAACAACAGTCTGGTTAAGGGAACTTATTTGCTATTCATCAAGCAAATGTCCCCTAGGATTAAAGAAGCCCAAAGAAAATATTTTTAAAATAATAAATAAAATGTCTTTGGGGGTGGGAAGCAGTTATATTCGTATTCAACAGCATGACTGCTGGGTTGAGACCTCAAAGCCTAAGGCCACTGGGACTGGACAATTCTGCAGTGCTTTTGGAAGAGATCAACAAGACACATGTGTCCCAGCTGACATGCCAGCAGGAGAGCCAATGTTTTCTTAAGTTGACACCCCAAGTAGTAAATAAGAAAAGAGAAACCAAGAGTGGCCCGATACACAGGTCTAAAATTGGAAAGGCATTGACTGTCTCTTTTTTAAGCAGCTTCCTTAGTTGAGATTTGGAGAGAAAAAGTGGAAGGGAAGAAGCTTAACTTTTTTAGCATATCACTGGACAATGCCATCCTCACTTTTCAAAAATAGCACTAGAAGAACAGACACTGTTTGGGTGAAACACTACCATACAGTCTCCTCTCCTTCATGGTGCCTCTGGGAGAGAGACCTGTGTGCACAGCAATGCAAAGAGACAACACCAGAACCAAAATGATATGAAGGGCCCAGGAAGGCCCCCCGAGGGTGAGGACAGTAGCAGTGACCATGAGTAGAGAGCCAGCATCGGGCTCACCCTCCTGTTTGATCTCCATCCAGAGGCCTGGCACCAGGTGACTGGGGACCCTACTGATCCTGTCTTTGTTTTGACTACTGATATTTTGTCAAAATGTGGATTTTTTAAAATATTTTTATTTTAAATATTTAATATTTACATAATTTTCAATATTCAATATTAAAATAGTATTTTCTTAATTACTGAATTTTTGGTGTTCCTTTAAATTTTGTACCTGAAGCAAGTGCCTCACTCCCCTTACCCTACCACCTCACCTCCTAGTGGGGAGATCCCCAGAGTCCTGCTAAGGAAGAGGACCTGCTTTCCAACCCAGGCACTGAAGTACTGAGTGCTGCCTCAAGATAGCGGCTTCCACAGAGAGGACTTCCTTTCTCTCAACAAATCAGTCCAAGCAGAACCTGCAAGACACAGATCTCGTACACAACCCAGACAAGATTATAGCTGTGGCTTCAGACCCCTGAACTCAGATGTTTGTCTGCCATTGCATCAGTCATGTCTCCAAACCTCAGTTTCTTCCCGTGTTGATCTAGCATAATAAAGAAGTCCACTTCCTATCATCAGTCAGAAACTCAATGGGGTCATGCCTGTCAATAGCTGAGAAACGTGTACTGCTGAATCACTGTCTGCCATTGTTATTGTTCTTCAAATCTTGGTTCCTGTGCTACTCACCTCACCCCTCAGAGTCTGTGTTTCCTCTTCTGTAACAAGAGGAATATAGTGCTGTCTCTCAAGTTTGCTGTACAGATTAAACACTACTGTATAGGAAGTGCCTAGAACAGTGTCTGCACACAGAGGTAACTATTATTAGAAGTGCTACTACTGCTGTTGTAAACTAGCTTATTCTTCCTCCTCTTCCTCCTGCTCCAAGTCTTCCTCCCATAAACTACTACTGCCTCAGCCTGCCAGCCACTACTCTGGAGTTTAGGTAGTTAATACAGTTGCAGTGAGATCTAGAAACAAGTCCCTCCACTGTGTGAAGGATCCTTAGATTGTATATCAACAGTAAAATCAATTCACTATATGCCATGCTTTTAAAAATGTTTTAAGGTATTCAAACATTATTATTTTCTGCATATAATACCAAATAACCTGTTGAATTTATTTTCTCATATTTTTTTTTAGCTTAGTTGTTTGGGTATGCTGTAGTCAGAACCCCAGACAAAGAAGAGTTAGTGTACTTTGATTGTTTATAAAGGAGAGGCATAAAAATAATCTTTAAAGCTAAGGGAATGTTAATATTTAGATCCATGTAAGGGAAAACAATAACAGTTTGTGATTTCCTCCCTCCTCACTCTCAGGGCAAACATTTTTAAGGGAGGATTTTATTTTGTAACATAAATTGTTTTCTATAGAACCCTAAAGACACGAGTGATTAATAGTGAGCTATAGAAAGAGATGCCCATAATTAGCGTCTTGGGTACAGTCAGATATAAACATATATTTTGTTTATGAAACATGTAGCTTGAAAAGAAATCACATCTTGTTAGACGTTACAAGAGGGTCAAGATACTAAGAAAAAAGCCATTAAGACAAGATTTTTAAATAAAGTCAGAATCAGATAAAATACATATGTGCATACCTGTGCCACACAAGCCTGAGACAAGTTTACCCAAGTTTATTTCTTCTTCATCATCAATATCATTAAAATTTTTCCTATTACTTTTATCAACTTTGGTATAACCTTGTGATTCTGATCTCAATTTTAACTATACAGACCTTTACCAAATACATAATAGTTACCTTGAATGCAAATAAATAAATGCATATCATATAATGGGTCAAGATTTCATGGCTGCTTGGTTTATATGGCTTATTACCACAAAAATGGAACTGATGACATCTGGCCCTTACTGGGGGCCAGACACTGGCCTAAATTCCTTAAGTGCATTAAATCCTTTAATCCTTATAATAATCCCTGTAGGATTGAAATTAACATCTCCACTTTATTGATGGAGACACTGAGATTTAGAGAAATCAAGTAACCTGACCACCAACACATTTTATAAGCAGTGCTGGGATTTGAACACAGTTCCGTTGAACATCAAAGCCTGTCCTCTAAACCACTATACTAACCAGAAAACCACCCAAGTTGACAATGGTAGCCTCTTTCTGTTCACCATGAACATTCACATATGCTGAGACCAGCCCTCTTCATCCTATTCCAGGCATTCATATGGCCACTTGGCATGTTTAGGAAGATTTTCACTCAAGTCAAACAACAGTTAAGTTCCACCATTTTACTGCATTTGTGAAACAGAAGGAGAGCAGAGATCTTGGCCAGGACTGCTGTGTCTCACCATGAGAATGTGCACTACACAAATCCAGAGGGACCCATTCACAAAGCAGTATTTGACAAGCACCCGCCAGAGTTATTCAATATGGCAGCGCTGCATTTGCTTCTCTAAAGGTGGTTTATGACTCCTCGGCAAAAACCAGTCAGTGATTGGATAGAAGAAGACACCTGACCAAAAAGAGCCAACCAGATGCTTGCTGTGTGTACACACAACAGAGAGACAGACGCAAAGGACCTCCCCCCCCCCCGCCCCCCCCGCCCAGCCGCGGGGCAACTGAAGAGACAGGAGACCTGGGGTGGGGCGGGGAATCTGATCACAGACTGCCCAGGCAGGAGAAGCCAGGATTGAAGAGGGAGGGGAAAGGCACACAGGGAGAGATGAAAGAGTTCATGGAGTCCCTTAGAGACAGTGAAAAAAGCCTCATTTTCCCTTTCCAAGAATCCCCTCAGACCCAGTTATACTTTTCTACCCTTGATTTCTAAGAGACTTTTGTGTATCCTTTCAACAAACCCCTCTTTGTATTTGCCTGAGTTTAAGGGCATCCTGATCTTTGCAGGAAAGAGAAGTGCCCATTCTTGACCAGACATCATCAAATGGAATTTTTTATTATTATACAAAAAGCAAGCTTGAATCTCAATCCCCAGACTCATGTGTTTAAGAAATGCAACTTTATTTTTTCTATAACACAATGGAATTTCTGTTTTGAGAGAACATGCTGAAGGAGTGGCAGAAGCTTAGTGCAGTCATTATAGGAGTCCAGGGGCTTTGAGTAGTACCAAGGAAGCCGGGATGAGGATGGTGGGCACTGAGTTCCCCATCATCCACAGTGGCATCTGCTGAGATGCCCCTGGGCTGCCCAGTCCTGGTCATCATACAACAAATTGACTGCTGTCTGGCCCGCCTCCCCATACTTGCTTTTGCTTTTGCTTCCCCTGTGCTCCTCTGTGGTACCCAGGAATTCACTTACTGCTCCACACCATGCTGGGCTGTGAGAAATTGGGACCATTCAGAAACCCATCCACTTAGCTCAGAGAATGATTCTTCCCACCATCTAGGCCATGGGAACCTGATGCTGTCCAAGGCGCCTCTTCTTTATACAGTCATTTCTCCTCAGGGAACTACTCAGAAAGTGAGGTGCAGGTCCTGTGTGCATCTAACTCCCATAGATCTATCTGGGGCTCTACAGTCATACCTCCCAAGACTTGACCTGCCTGAGGACTGGGCCCCTACCCTCCTCAGGGATTATCCACACAGAAGCTCCTAAATGTGCCCCTACAACCCCCTGATGCTTCCTGCTCTGTGGAATCTAATCCCCCACCACCACCCCGAGGTGGGTACCTGGTCCTCAGTCTTGTGGTATTCTAGGCTCATCTATTATTAACGTCCCAGGTTCTTTTCTCTCCTGTGGTAGTTAGAACTTTGGAATCCTAAAAGCCAAGATATGACTTTGTTTCCTGGGCTTGCTCCACTTTTCCCAAGGCAAAGAACCCAGACTGGCCTAATCAACTGAATGGAAGCCAGAACCAAGTGACCCAAGGAAAAAAAAAAAAAAATCCTCAGTTGCTATTTCAAAATATTGCCCCACCATACTGCATTAGAATTGTTGAGGCTCATAGAGTTTTGTTCTGGCCATAGGCCTTGATTTCCTGTGCTTTTCTTCTAGGTGACGCTGGCCAAGCTAAAGTGGGGCACCTCCAAACTTCCACTAAGCTAATGCTTCTATGATCCTGCCATTTCAAATGTGATCATGGTGGTGATGTATGCTGAGCCACTTTTCCTAGTTTTCCTTAAGATTCACCTTTACAGCAAGTGTTACACTGAGAAATCTAGAAGCAAAGTAAATTATAAATGGAGATTTGTCTTTTTTCCTGGTTTCACCTTTTCTATGAAAGCTCTGCTAACCATTAAGAGAACTTTTCCTTTTCCTGCTAAAATAACTATCACTTCACACCAGAAGGATCATAATCTATCATGCCTAATGTACTTCTCCATCTTTGTGACTATATTAAATAATATTTCCTCTTATATATTTTATTATCTCATAAGAATAAGAAAAACATTTCAAGGTAGGCAAAATAATTTATTGGTGATATACAAAATATATTCACACAAAGTACCATATTTAATAATTTTTTTTAAATTAGTGATCCTGCTTATTGAGAGTCAGTATCAAAAATGAGAGTTATATCTATACCTGATTTAGGCATTTGCTTTTTCATATTTCCTAGCCCCAAAGAATTCTGTCTTTTCCAATCTTCCCTAAGAGGCCCATAGCTTCTTCAGGATTCTTAACCAAATGGCTATGGTAGGCTCATTCTTCCCTTGATTCATTCAACATAGATGTAATTACAAACTACTGTGTGTTGGGCATGGAATGCAAAATAACTGTGGCAGGAAATGCACAGGTAAGTGGAAGAAATAGAGGTTACAACACAAAGTAAGATCTGTAACAGAGAGCTTGCCAGCATTTGGTTCAGTCTTCTGTGATGTCCTAGTGCGAGTCCACCCTTCCCACCTCCATAGGGCACCAGTTCCCTTCCTCCAGTGCATTCCAGATTAAATCTCCTTCCTACTAAAAAACTCCCCTAGAATCATTTCCCAATCTAAGTTAAGGGAATAGTAGTTTCAGGAAATCTGAGAAGGCATTACATGGAAAGGGGGCCTACAGTAGTGTAAATTTAGGAAGCAATGAGTAAAACAAAGTTAGACTATTTGGTTGTGTTGTATTTTCAGGAATTCTCAGAGCTTTTGTAATGCTAAAATGCATAGTGTAGTGACACACTTATGCATATCCAAGAAGAATGCATATTTACAGTATCTCCCAAACTTCTAACTATAGATCCCTTTTCTTCCAGGGCATATCGCAGGACTAATATTGAAAACAAAACAAAAAACCTGAGAAACACTAGCCTAAGGAATAAAGTTCAAACTTCTTAGCAAGGTATTTAAGGCTATTGCCATCTGTCTCTAATCTATTCTTACAACCCCATTTCTTATTATTCCTTTGTTACTATACATCACACACCAACCTTGTTGGGCTAGTCATTCCCTAAGCAGATGGTACACTTTAACATGCTTGAGTTTTTACTTATACATTGCTCTGTTTACAATGCCACTCAACATTCTCTTTTATCTCGCTTCCCTCTTCTCCATCTGAACTCCTGTATATATTGCAAAACCCACTCCACAGAGACCCATCTACCCAGTCTCTAAATCAATCTATGTTCTTTTTGTATTTTGTAGCACCAATCACTTTGTATTACACATTTCTCTGCTGCCTTCACAAGTTTATAAGTTCCTAGGACTTCCTCTTTGCATCTCCCAGCATCTGGTGAATTGTCTGCCATATGAATGATTATTTCAGATCAAGTTTTCAAACATCTCACAAAATTTCCTTACTTCCTTCCAAACCAGAAAAATGCAGGTGTGAATCTAGTGTGTACCTTTCTCTTAAATTTAGAATCCATGTTTAAAATGGGATTCTTAACAGTAGATAAGCATCCATGATTACTAAAGAAGGGATTCTTAAGTTGCTCATTAAATCTTAGATTTTTCTTTTGCCCAATTATAAAATCACAAGTCACAATCACTTTAAAAATTGTATAATAAATTGTGCTGTATCTCCCTCTAAACAAAAAGGGAGTTGTACTTTATGCCTTCACTTTATGCTACAGCGCCTAGCACAAAAAAAAAAAAAGAATTGTTACAAACATTTAAAATATACTGTGCTCGCTTCAGCAGCACATAAACTGAAATTGGAACAATACAGAGAAGATTCGCATGGCTCCTGCATGAGGATGACATGTAAAAAGTTATCCTCTCTGGGAATGATGATAAGCCCCTGACAAATGCCAGTTCCTTTCCCCAGTCCAAAGAGCTGACCTACATGCTCCCTGCTATTCCCTGGGCTCATCAGGATTTCCCTATGGATCTTCTTTCTTTCATATTTTCATCTGCCTCCTAGTACCCAGACATCTCCAGCAGAGCAGAGACACTGCCAGACTGGTGGTCTGCGCACACGTTCTTCTTTACTTGCCCCCTTGCCCCCCTGCCATCTCTTCCTCTCACCAAGACTCAAAAGGAATGTGTTCATTTTGCCAACAAGTCTCAGACACATTCACTTCAGCAAAGGGGTTGACTTACTTTATTCCCTGGTGGGAAAGGAAACATGACATTTTCCTCATTATTAAAGTTTTCTTGCTACAAAAGGAAAATTCAACATCCTACGAGCCCCAAAAGCAACTTTTAATTAAATGGCACTTTTTCTCCACATTTTAAAACTTTCTCTGCACATACACACACACACACACACACACACACACACACACACACACACAGAGGGTACAGGCAGTTTCTCACAAGGCTCTACACACCTCAGTTCTGCATTTGGGATCTAGCGTCATCTGCCCCTGCCCTACACCTTCTGCTTTCCCCATTCTACAGTCCTGCCCCGGCAATTGGGTTTCCTCGTCAAGGCTGCAAGCTTATGCCCTCAAGGCCTTTGGACTTGTGATTTCTGCCCTCATCCTCCCAGGCTTCCAAACCCAGCCCAGGTGCTCCCCCAGAAACCCTTCACCGACTACAATCTGCACAGTGATCCCTCTCTAACCCACATGGTATTTTAATGCCTATGTTTAGTGCCTATGTTTACATTTATTCAAATTTTTTCTAGCCTTGTGCTGCTCATTATTCTGTCTTGACTCTCCAACCAGCCAGACAGTGAGCTGGAGAGAGGGTGTAGGCTCTGAAATCAAGCAGCTGTTGCCTCTGGAGTCTAATTTCTGAGCTACGTGAGGCCCAGTTTCATTATTTGTAAAATGAAGAAATAAACACCCACCCCTTGCAAAGTTGAGAGTTGCTCTGAGCATTAAATGAGATCTAGCCTGTGAAATTTCGCCTTCTTGCCCTTCGCCAACTGTCTTCCTGCTCTCCTGAGGGCAGGATCCTATCCTACACTGGTTCCTGGGTTCACTGAATGCCGAGCACAGTAACACACACATGTTACGGGAGCAACTGTGAGAGCACAGAATTAACAAAGAGCTGGAAATATGATCTCAGTTGGCGAGGAAATGAGACAGATCTTTAACCACTCAAAACCGATGTGCCACTAGAATTGAAATGTAAGATGAGATAGCATAAAAAAGCAGACCCGTCATGACAGACAGACCATTTCTATGCCTAGAAAGATATTTTATTAAACCACATAGAAAAGCAAATGTCTTGTTTCTAACACCTTTAGCAAAGGCTGCCTTGAGTCTTGCAGGGATATGCATTAAAAAGATGTTTTCTTCAGCCTTTTTAACTGAGTTCTGATTAGCTCATACCTTATATTAAATCACAGGCAGGGGCTTAAAATACTACCATCAGATATGAACCATATTTCTTCAGTTTCTAGGTGAGCACAAAAGTGCTGCACAATTCTGCTATGGTCATTTGCCAGCTATTTCATTCTTAACCTTAGAAGACAAGACAAAAGACGTCCTTAGTTTGAGCCCTATGAGCTACAGAGTGGGTGTGAGGAGAGTGAATGTCTCCAATTTGCACTATCCTAAAATTTCATATCACTAACCGGGGCGGGGGGAGAATGCCATCCGTTCACTTAAGAGGTTTCATTGAAAAGCAGAACACTTCTTTCTATTTACTTAAGCACAAAGCTAGAATATGAAGAAGCACAATAATTTCTAAACATGGTGCACATCTGGTCTGAAAACCACAATCAATTTACTGCTGCATCTGAAACATTTTCAGCGACTGTCATATAATATATTATCACACATTTCTAACAGGACATTTTCTTGGCACCAAAATAGACAGGTATATCTGTCAGTTCGATTTCTTGCAAACGAAAGAGAAAATTATTTGGCTCAGATGTCCATACTGTCTTTGGAGCAGTGTAACTATCCTATGAGAAGGGTATTAGTCAAAGATGCCAGGAGCTCAGCATTTACTTCCAGAGAGTGGAATTATTGGCTACACAGGGGGAAAAAAAAAAGATACATGCATGTAGGTATGCATCTTCCCTTTTTTCCCATTCCAATAGAACCATTTATTACATTTACTTGAAAGAGATGTACTACGGTCTTGTTAAGCCCATCTATCTCCCAGTACTATAACACTGGACTCTCTAATAAATAGAATCTTTTGATCTCTATGGCTCCTAGAGCAGAACTTTATTAAAAGTTTTATTAAAAAAATTAAAATGCAATAGAAATCACGTGAAAATGCTTAAAAGCTCTTTATTTTCACCCTAACCCCCTCATGGGCATTCGCAAGGAGAGTCACAATCGTATTGAATAGCCAGAGAGCCCCACGCCCAGTAAAGAAGGCTGCCAAAATATCCCAGTATTGGCCCCAGTGAAACCATTTACTGGCTCACCGTTGGCTGCATAATCTGCCTTTAAGCACTTTCTCCTCTGTAAAAAACCCAGAGCTCCTTTAAGAGCCTTGTCTCAGCATACAAAACTTTCAAGTGACTAACCCTTCCCTACCCAGCCCCTGAGCCCGTCACACCAGCCATGCAGATTTGACCTTTCCTGATGACCCACTCAAAGCACATTTCTTCTTGTTGGGCAGGCAAAAAAATGCATAAAGGCAAGATTATCTGATCTTTGACAAGGTTCATAAATAGACTGGACATTGTCAACCCTCTTTCATACTTCTGAGCCTTTGCCTGTGTTATTCCCTCCACCATGAATGCAGCGGCTGACTCTGCCTGGTGAATACCTCATCATGCTTCAGAACTCAGTTCAACGAGGACTTTTTGGTGACACTTTCCCCTCCCTTTACTGAATTAGGTGGCCCACTCTCTGGTAGGAGATGGAGCATCCCATGCAACCCTCCTCCAGCTCCACCCCACCATACGCCAGTAAAATGCAGGAGGGGACATTATGTCTGTCTTCCCACCAGCCTGCAAGCTCTTCTGCACAGGACCTTCACCTTCCTGTGTCGCCAGCACCTAGGACACTATCTTGCATAAAGAAGGTCTCCTCAAATATAAAGAAGGGAGTCCTCAAATTTACTGAATGAAAAAGCAACAGCAGCAAGCCAGAAAAATCCAGACTGTGCCAGAATGGTTAACGGCTTCGCTTGGTTCTCTACGAGCAAAAAAGAGAATCTCGGAAAAGGGCAAAGTCAGAGTTTTCAGATCTTCCAACCACAAGAGCTGTTAGTAAGGAAAATTCAACTGATCATATGGAGATAAAGGAGGGGAGTGTATGCTTTTACAACTGGGCCTGCAGTCTTGCTGTGAGAATTAGAGAAATACAAAAGAGATAGGGAAAAGCACCCCAGAGAAGGGAACTTTTGGGATACTAGTGAAAAACAGATGAAATTATGAGCACTCAAAAACTATAAGGACAGTATCAAGGTAAAGAAAAAGAAGCCAGGAAGGGGGTAAGTCAGATAAGGAAGGATGGGGAGGAACATAAGGTTTATTATAGAAATATTACAGAACCTTGAATGGGAAAAGATTTCTTGACTCTAAAAAGAAGTACATCCATGAAAAATCTAGAAAGACTCTCCGAATGTCAGCCAATAAAGGAAGAAACCAGTGGGCAGACTGCTTGAGGCCCATAACATAAAGCAAACCCATCTGTGTGGAGTTGAACTGAACAAAGATGACTGCCAGATGAACAGACATGAGGCTGATTCTGTACTCACGGCCTAGATTCACACAAAACCCCCAAAACTTTCAGAGAGCCTGGCGAGCTCAAGCAGAGGCACACATGGGACTGCAGGAACCCACAATCTGCTGAGCACAGGAGCACACTACGTTCTGCCCGCCTTGGTGACGGGATCCGTAAAGCAGCGCAGGTGTGTTTGCAGGAGAATGTCTAACAGCAGCTGAAATAACCAAAAACAAAGTGGTGAATGGCTGCCCTGGGCCAATCTGGGGACAAATTGCAGACCTCTCCAACTGCTGGAGAATTCTACCATCTCTCCTGAGGTGCCCCTTGAAAAGGCTAAGTGGAAAGGTAGAGCCTTTTAAAATTTTATGTGGTTTCTAAAGCATCTTAATTTTTAATAAAAAGTTCTTAATAACATTCTGGATAAAAGACTCTGGTACTTACAAGATCCTTTTTATAATGCCAAACTCTTTGTGCAATATATGTATATATTTTTAAAAAGACCACGGTTTGGCAAATGCTGACGGCCTTTAACACTTACGATTATTCTCCTTCCGTTTACTCTACTGCTTGATGCTGTGGCCAAGAGCAAATCCATCCAGTTCTCTGCCCTGACTTTGCTTCATTCTGAGGTGAAAAATTTAAAGTGAAGTGTAACAGAGAGGTAATTTCCAACAGCCTTAGCCACTGAAAGTGTTCATCCAGCAGATACGGTTTAACCCTGGCTTCTGACACACATACCAAAGGCCCACGCACATCTAGAAACAAGTATCTAAGGACATTTCTAGGGCTGATGGCTATCTGGGTATCAGCAACTCCAACGAGATAAGCACAGAATAGAATCCTAGCATTCTCCTGGCATTTGCTTAATCCTTTACAATTTACAAAGTGCCTTCTTTGAGCCTCAGAGAAGTTATATGATTCACCCAGAGTCCATGGCTCGGTGCCACAGCCAGAAGCTCCATGGGCTTCCTTCCTGCAAGTCCAGGCTGTGGGAGCATTCTGACTAGAACACTGTGGCCAGAATTCATTTAGCAATGAAGTGTAGTGATTAACAGCTCAATTCTGGAGTCATTCAGAGAAGCAGACTATAAGCTAGATGGATGCAGGGAAAACTGCCAAAGTTAAGACATCAGCCGAGGATGGACTAAACACAGTATTCAAAGGACAGCCTAGAAACCTGCCTCAGCCCCTGAAAGAGGTGGTACCAGGGCATCACCAGGAATGGGTAGTGGGAAGCCATTTGGAGAAGGCCAAACATTTTAGGAAGAGAAAACTATATTTCATGCAACCTAAGCATTAGCAAATTGCAGAAAGCTCAGACCTACTACAGTAGGTAAACATGTCATTTGCTTAGAAAGTGAGTCACTTGGTTTCATCTTGTTAGCTTTTATCAAGAGGGAAATGTAAGAAGTATTGGAGAGAAAGGCAAAGTTCCCCCCAAGACCAAATCCCATGAAAGCAATGGATTTTTCCAAGCCATTAGTATCTGATCTGTGAAGCTAGATTTTCTTTTAGTTTCTTAAATTCATGTTGTGGGTTTCAAAACTCTCTTTTCTGAATTCAAATTTTGACATGTCTTCCAGGGAATAAGAAGTTACCAATATCCACACCAAACCTGAGGTATTGAAGGTTACATTTATTCATGTTCACATTTATTCACATGTATGGAGCTTGATTCATTTTCTAAGTGAAAGACATACTGATCCTACTCTGTAATTTAGCCTTTTTGTACTTCAAGGTTCTCATCTGTAAAGTAGGAAAAAGAATAGTACCTGCTCATGCGTTGTCACGAGGATTAAATAAATCAATGTACATAAAATACTTGGCATAGTGGCCAGCATAATAAATGACAAGTAAATGTTAGCCATTATTCATATTCCAATGAGTGCTTTGGTTTCTATAAATCATAAAAAGTGATCCTTGAACACACGCGTGCAAGAAGTTTCCAGTGGTTTGTTAGGTCTATGAAATTTGATCTTCCTTGCCTTTCTTGGCAGGAATCTTAACTAGCTAAAGTTATTGATCCAGGTAGCAAGACCCACACCTCTACATGACTGTTTCCACTCACTGAAAATTTCCAAAAAGTAATCATTTCAGGCTGAAATTGTCCATGGTTGGTCTCAGCCCAATGGAAACTCACTTGCATTGGAAGATGGGAACAGAATGCATCCCCTGATTTTCAATGGCTGGAGTTAAGGAACAACTAGGCTTTTTTCTATCCCAAAATAATATCTTGTAGCTGAACTTTTAAAAATCACTAAACATTATAAGTTTAAGCTTCCCTTAGCCCTGAATACAATAAGTGACCACCTGCTTTAAAGCTCCTGTTATTCTTAAGACTTTTTAAACCTCCTTTGAGACAAAGCAGTACCAAGTAGAAAGTGTTTTCTTTTATGTCCAAGTTTTTCAGCTGAAATACTCTAAATTTTAATAGTTGCTTCTCTGTATTTTCTCTTTTAACTTCGTAACATATTTTGCAGCTCCAAGGAGCTGTTAAAACGATTTTGAAAGGTATTTTTAACATAGATTAAATGCCAAGAGCCCTCCATTCTACCCACCAGACATATGCAGCCCACAAGTCCTCCTCTTCATGATGCCAAGAAAGTCGGACCCAGTGTTTGGAAACATCGGTTTCTCAGCCACAGACTGACCAGGGCCTGCAGCTTATGTGTATACCCAGCCCCTTGCCCAGCGCCCAAGACAACGGATGGGTGAGTGGGTGAATGTACAACTGGGCATTGTGTGGACCAGACTAGAAGATGGTCTACTGAATATTTTATTGATCTGGATATTTCTTGGAAATGCTGTAACGTTTCTTTCCTTATAAATACTTCATTTCTCTAATACGTTACAAAAGCAATGACTACATATCTTCAAACCCATGACCACTCAGAATCATAGTTGCTTTGGCTGCATGGCAATCATAGTCCAACCTGCCTGGTAAAAAATTAACTCTGAAATGAGACTCCTTTGAACTCCCTCCCCTCTGTCACACTGCCACAAACCAGGAATCCGTTGTCATCCAAATTGGGCAATGCATGGATAGAAGGGAAAGAGTTGGGGGATGGTGGGCAGGGAAAGGGCTTTGATACAAGAGAGCAGCACTCAAGCACCTTGTCATTTGATTCTTCATCAAAGATGCCACCAGGCTCTGTAAACTCTCCAGGGTTAGGGATGCAGGAACGATGGTCCAGAAAACATTTACTCCATTCACAGCTCTGCTTTGACCACTTATGAGCTCTAATGAGCCTTAGGCTCCTGAAAGGCAAAAACCATGTTGTTTGCTACTTTGTATTTTCAGGGCCCACTGCAATAGCTAGAATATAGGGAGGGGGAAGCTTAAGAAGTATTTGCAGCAGGAAGAAAAGAAAGACTGAGAGAGATGGGAAGGAGGAAAGAAGGAAGGAAGGAGGGAAGGAAGGAAGGAAGGAAGGAAGGAAGGAAGGAAGGAAGGGAGGGAGAGGACGACTAATGTTGAGTCTCCTCTGGGGAAAGCATGCCCTGCCAGGTTATTGTGACTACCATGACTATACCATGACTATAATGACTATCAGATGTCTTGCATCCACCTCTTTCACTCATTTGTGCCTGGACAATTTTCAGTTGTGTGGACAACATGGGCCAAGAGGAGGATCTGAAACTCATATAAATGATACCATTCTGAATTAGATTGTTAAGTTATCTTGTGTCTCCTTTGCATGTGTGGTTTATTTTAAATGTAGTGTATAGCTGGAGTGGGGGGAAGTGGGCATGGAATTCTATAAAACATGGAACTGCATTATTGAAAATCATCAGAGCCTTCACTTGAGCTTTAAGGTTTGTAGGCATGGGAAATTAGAGCTCTGGAGCATGGGATGCTATCTTTGAACCAGAAGACCAGATTCTCTGATTAAGCTTCAGACTCTTGGAATCTCCTGATTGTTCATTTCATACTAATGATCTGGGAGAAATGCTAGAAGGCAAGCTAATGATACTGCTGACTGAATTGGGAGGAAGCCACCTGAAATATTAGTAATCGACCAAAGTAAAGAAATAATTACAGGCTGACTAGATTAGAAATTTAATCTCCACAGTACTTTCCCATAAGAAAATAAGGTTCAACTTATAAAACATTATGAAGAAAAAGGGCTACCACACACACTCATTATTGAGTACTTTAAAAAACTGGCTCCATCTGGACTCAGCTATGCCCTTCTCAGAGATACATCCCAGCGGGATGGCCCCCAAAACAGTGTAGTCTCCAAACAGGAGACACTTTAAAATGAAAGCCCTCAGTCCTAACCCACCAGGACCAACACTAGCATGTCCACCACCCTTCATGACCCAGTAAATACTGAGCATCCACCATTTGTCATCCATTTGTGCTGGATGCTAGGATAGAGACAAGGAAGATCCCATCTCTGGAAAGCTTAGTATATGGTGGCAAATGATCCTTCCCTTAGAAAAAATGACAGGAAACTACATTCCTAACTTGGAAACTTCTGGATGAACTTTGGATTTCCATCCTGGGAAGCCTTGCCTACATGCAAGTTCCTCTAGCCAAGCTTGTGGAGAACTACTTCTTTTGAGTTAGAAGACTCCAGGCAGGGCTAGAGAGGCTGTGAGCCTCTATGGGGTGGCTGGCTTCCCTCCAAACTGTCACTAAAGGGAATGTGACCTCTATGTCACTGCCCCTTTTCTTGTTTTCCCTCCTGTTTTTGCAATAAGCCATACACCAGAATCACTGAGGGCACTTTTTAAAATAGATCCTCACCCTGCCTCAGTCTTGCTGAATTATAATCCCTGGACTGGGTGAAATCTGCTTTTTAGACAACTTTTACAGGAAATTTACATCAAGTTAGAGAACCACTGGGTAGAAAGAGCACATATTTCAGATCAGATAAAACAAGATTTGAAAGCCAGCACTGACAATTTATTGACGTAATTAACCCTGGAGGATCCGGTTTAATTATTTAACATTTTTGTGACCCAGTTTCCCTTGCAGTAAAGTGGAATAATGCCTAGTGTTGTTACAAACTTCGAATAGAGTAGCATCATCTCTTCCCACCTCCACCAAATGTCTGATCCCAGGAAACATCTTATGGCAATATTTTATGATTTGGTTCAAATTTAAGTCAAATTTCTTTGGGATTTTCTTATGGGTTTACCTCTAGCTATGAAAAGATTAGTTTTGTTCACTAATTTTAAAACTATAAGAAGCATAAATAGGAAATATTCAGGTTATTGAGTTGGGTTTAGCCATGGGGATGAGTTATGGGTACCCTTCCCTAGAGAAATAAAGTCAATTAAATTACTGGGAACAAGAGGCGTAAATCTAGGAAGAATTATAGGAAAAGAGGGAGGCCACCATTTTGTCCCCTTACATTTCAGTAATGAGTTATCCTTTATTACATGATGAAGATATAATATACAAAGAGCACGGGACTAGGAACCTGAAGACCTGGGTTCAAATCCCAGTCATGTAATTGTGGACAATTCAATTCTCCCTGAATCTCACTCACTTTCCCCATAAAATGAAGGATCTAAGCTGATAAAATCCTACTACAATGACTTATTGGTTTCATATTTTTTTTAAAGTACAGGATATTCAACTAACAGCCACATAAATGAAGCAGGAAGGTTCTGGCAGGCATCCGAATACTGAAGAGCAAGGAAGACTTTCCAGGAAGGTGAGCACCTAAGAAGCACAAATCTTGAATGTATCATAGGAGTCTGATCTTAAAGTTTACCCTGAATTTGCCAACCCTTAACCACTCTGACACTCAAGTGAGTTGGCTACAGCCCCAAGTTCTTGGTAAAAATAGGAGTAGGCTAAGTGTCCACATGCCACCTGTCCCTGGGTGCTCCTGGCAGGAAGCAGCAAGAAAAATACTTGAACCTAAATTTGGATAGAAATGAGTTCTTTCCTTGATAAACAGATAAAAGGTAAAACTGTCCAGTTGCTTTTCCAAGAAAGTCCAGAGAAGATCATCAGGAGGTGAAAACCCCCCCAACAGGGCCACCGAGGAGTTGCAACCACAATCTACCACCAGTGACCTAGCAGAGGCTCAGATAATATGAATTTTGTCAGGGTCTACAGCTAGGTTACCCTTGGATTGAGTGTTCCTGCTTGAGCACCGGGTGAGTGGACCCATTAATAGGATACTTTGAGAAAGAAAGAACTGAGACAGAAAAACCGAAAGAACATTCTACTTCATTAAGAATATACAGGCTTTGACATAACCTTCCCTAATTTTGCCCTTTCTCTACTCTCTAATGTATCTGAATTTCCTTCCATCTCTCCTTTCTTTTGGATGAGATCTCACCTAACCTGACAGCTTTGTATCATTCCCCCCCTCCCCCCGATAGCTCCTCTCCTGGATGACCATCCCACCCTCTACTGGATATCCACATGCCGTCCTGTCCTGGATGATCACAGCAAAACTGACTCTTCTCTTGGACCTTCCTATTAGCTTATCTTCCTCTACATCTCCCTTAAATGTTGGTTTCTAGTAATCTAGCCTGAGCCCTTTGACTTTTGGTTACACCTCTCCTCAGGCCATTGCATCCATACTTAGGGCCTCAACACCACAGCCACAGACTCCCAAATAAATATCAGAGTTCCAAATTCAGTCTTAAGGTTCTGACTCTTCGGTCTTAATTGTTCCTTTGGTCTCTCCTTTTAGGACTAAAAGAAAAAGACCTGAGCTACAAGAAGGAGCCTACAGCAGGATGCTCTAGAAAAGGTCTTTTCCCTAGGAAGCCGGCCTGAGCACATTTCCTGTCTTCCTATTCAAACCACTTCCCTCATAGCTAATGAAGCAGTATAGGAAGTGGTGCAAAGGTGTCAGCATCTAAATTTGAATCCTATCTCCATAAATAGGCAACTTATCTAAACTCTCCAAGTTTCGCTCTATCATCTGTGTTGAGCAGTTTGTAATAATACCCACATCATGGAATCATTATGAACATAAAATGAGATGATGCCTGTAAAGTGCTTAGCACAGTGCTCAGCATGTAGAAAGAGCTCAGTGTTAGCTATTATTATCTATCTGTGGTTGTTACACAAAAATGGTGGTTCTCATTCTAACTTCTACTACCTCAACAGGAAAAAGAAATCCATTTCAATGGTTTCTAAGTCTTTTAACCCTGTGCCATCTCCATAACTACGTATAATCCAGATGGTGGGTGCCAACTCCTAAGGCTGCTGGTTGAAAAACTCATGAGGGAAAAGGGTTTCCTTCTTTGGAGTTTCTTTGTTAAATACAAGATTCTCCTACCAACCAGGGTGCGCTAAATCAGGCCAAGCATCCTCCAACTGAGGGTGATGCTGAAAGGAAAGCTGCATTAGTGAATTCAAACTGCAATAAACAAAAGAAATGGACATCACGCAAAGTCAGGGAAACAAGGTGCAAACAAGGTGCACAGGAGGCATGCTTTTTGCATAAGAATTTACTTTTGACAAATTTGCTCTACTCTGGAATTTCATCTTTTGCCCTATAATTAAAATTCCCTTGTTCCCACTCCCCATCAAAATGGGTGGGGAAGAGTAAGCTTAAAATCCCACAAGAGACAAGCGGCAGGAGAGACAAATTTTTGACCAATTAAAACAATTCTGTCGCTTGCATCACTATCCCCTGGGAAAAAAAAAAATTCTAACACTCTTCCCGCAGCTTCCCTCTATGTAGCTTCCCTGGGGTTGGGTGTTGCGTGCACTCATCATTGTTGTGCATATGCCTTCCTCCCTGCTGAAGTTCCAGCTTTCATTTTTCTTTACAAAGCAACACAGTTCACTGGAGCCTGCTGATTATGAGGGTACACAGACCCAAATGAATCATAGACGCAGCCAGATTGCACAAATACAAATCCTCCGCATTATGTCTTACGCCTGCACTAACCTTCTCATATGGCCTCTCTTCCCAGCATCCCTTTCCCTGATTACCTCATCCACACCAAAGTACAATTAGTGCATTCAAGCACTAGAGACAGCTAACAAGGCAAGGGAGAGTGCCACAAACAACCTCTTGATTCCTAGAATCTAGACACAACGACATTTTTAAAAGAAATAGTATTTGTAGCTAGTACTGCGGGGTGCCATCCAGACCTCCCCATCAACTCACTCCCTCGCTACCAGTGCTGGCTGTTGATGGCACAACTGAGACCCTTTCTAGGGTATGTCCTTAAGCTAAGGAGCCACCTCTCCCAAGTTTACACTTTTTTCCCAAAAACAGACAGCATCCAATACCTTGTCAATGTCGGGAGTTCAAAGCTGAATGTTTCTGCCTAAATTCAGAGCAACTCTGAATGGCCATCTCAGGTCCAGTACTCCTGTAAGTTTGATGATGGTCTTTGTTTGGAATGCACTGCACTTCAACCTTCATCTGCTCAATCCCACTCCCTTCACATCCAGTAAACTCCTGTGTGCAAATCCATCTCACCCTCTGAACATGACCTGAAACAGTAGCCTGGACAGGCTAATATTTCAAGGTTCAGTGAAACTGGTATTTCAGAAACTTCCATCAAGTCTTGACGTACTCCTTAAGATCCATAGAAATGGTCATGGGGTAGGCAATCTTTGGTATCATACAGCCAGCCATCAACTTGCTCCATAATAAGAAGGATATTGGGCTCTGAGGAAAAAGAAAGCTGGATTAGAGCCAACACGTTTTGGGTTCAGTCCCAGGGCTTCTTCAGTGTGCCCTTAAGCAAGTTTTTTACAGCAGTGCTTCTCAAATGATCAGTGGACCTTTTTCATTTTCAGTCTATCACAAACCAATAATATTTTTATATCAAAAAATATACATGCATTACACTTAGTATATATTATAATCTATATTTTTATAAAGTACAATAAAATAAATTGTATCTCCCCACTTAAGTGTAGGTTGCACATAATGACTTCCTTCAAAAGAGTACACTATGGAAGGGGGATATGGGAAGATTACATTACAGCAGAGAAACCTGACAAACATGACCTTATCCAGATTATCAAGGTCAACATCAACAATAATAAGTCATGTTGCCAATATGCTACCTTGATATGATGTGATGAAAGTGACCATTTTCCTCTCTGGTCTTTCTGCCAAAAACCCATGAGCCCAATTTAATCATGAGAAAACATCAGACAAATCCCAACTGAAAGACATCCCATAAATCTCCTGACCAGCACTCCCCAGAACTGTCAAAGTCACCAAATCAACAAGTCTGAGAAAATTGTCACAACCAAGAAGAGCCAAGGAGACATGACAACTAAAAATAATGTGGTATTTGGATAAGAACCTGGAATAGAAAAACAATGTTAGGTTCAAAAATAAGAAAATATCAGTAAAATATGACTTTAGTTAATAATATTATATCAATATGAGTTCATTAATTATAACAAATGTTCCATTCTAATGTGATGTATTAATAATAGGGAAAATTTGGTGCAGAAGATATGAGAACTCTGTATTATCTTCTCAGTGTTTCTATAAATCTAAAATTGTTCTAAAAAATAAAACTTGTTCTGAAAAATAAATTAGGGTTACCTGGGTGGCTCAGTCTGTTAAGTGTCTGCCTTCAGCTCAGGTCCTGATCTCAGGGTCCTGGGTTCGAGACCTGAGTAGAGCTTCCTGCTCAATGGGGAGTCTGCTTCTCCCTCTGTTCCTCCTCCTGCACTCATGTTCTTTCTTTCTCTCTCAAATAAATAAAACATTTAAAAATAAATATATACAATGAAATATTACTCAGTCATCAAAAAGGATGAATACCTACCGTTTACATGGACATGGGTGGAACTGGAGAGTATCGTGCTAAGTGAAGTAAGTCAATCAGAGAAAGACAATTATCATATGGTTTCACCCATATATGGAATATAAGAAATAGTGCAGAAGACAATAGGGGAAGGGAAGGGAAGGAAAACTGAATGGGAAGAAATCAGAGAGGGAGACAAACCATGAAAGACTCTTGACTCCAGGAAACAAACTGAAGATTTCAGATAGGAAGGAGGGGTGGGGGGATGAGGTACTGGGTGATGGGCATTAAGAAGGGCATGTGATGTGATGAGACCTGGGTGTTACACAAAACTAATGAATCACTGAACATTATATCAAAAACTTATGATGTAAAAAAATAATTAAATATAAATGAATTTTAATAGCCCTATTTTTTAATTAGTGTCAATCAACAGAATATCAAACTGCTATAAAAGTTTTTTTAAGATTTTATTTATTTGTTTGAGGGAGAAAGAGAGAACGGGCACACATGAGTGGGGCAGAAGGAGAGAGAGAGAGGCAGGCTCCCCACTGAGCAGGGAGCCCAAGGTGGAGCTCAATCCCAGGACCCTGAGATCATGACCTGAGCTGAAGGCAGACATCTAACCAACTGAGCCACCCAGGCACCGCACTATAAAAATTTCTAAATGCTTAAACATTCTGTACCTACATTGCCACCAACCAGTAATAAGTGGTTCCCAGACAGACACCAGTCTGAAAACCACATTCTGAAGAGTTGTCCATCTGATGCCAGGGCTCATTTTCCACATGAGTAAAATGAAAACATGGGACCAGTGGATCAGATTTTTCATGTTTCTTCACAGATAGCCTCTGGAATGCTGTAAGTGATAACCTTTTGCAAAATAATAGGTACTCGGGACCAGATGCCTAGAACCAAGCCCCTTCTTCATGACAATGGCATAAGGTAAGCACTGTGCAGCTTTATAAATCGCTATTTTACCCCAAAATTTCTTTACCTCAAACAGCACAAATTGTACTGTCTCTGGGCTTTTTTTTTTTTCTTTTTCTAATCCAGAACAAGAAAAGGAAGAAATGAAACATAAAAGTAATATGACATGTTCAGACTCTCACAGATGGTCCTCAAGCCAGGGTAATGAGTGTTCCTTTTCCATCTCTCTCTCTCTCAGAAGCCCTAGAAAACCAAGAGAAGCCTCTTGTGCCAGGAGATTGTTGGAGTCATAACTCAGCAGTAATTGGCCAGGAACCAAAGGTCTGTCAACAAACCATGAATTGTCAGAGTTGAGACAGGGTACACTATGAGAGAAGACACACCACAGATTGGGAAGTTGGTAAAATGAGTGGAAAGCAACCCTTCCAATGAGCAAGAAGGAGGGGGAAAATGGTAGTTGAAAAACAGATGGTATCAACCTGTCCCATCAAATAGGTTTTTAAGATGTCAATGGAGGGTTTCAAAACAACCCAGAGAAACAATTATATATCTGAGAGGCCCAGAGATAATTCAGTTTCTTGTGGGTCTTGGAAAGCCTAAAGTTGATGCCCACAACTGAAGCCCCAAGAAACAGGAAGCAGACATAGCAAAAGCCAGTAGGGAATTTGAACCATGAACATATGCCAGTACTCAACCACCATGAGTGAGAATGAAGGATATTTAAATATTGGAATTTGGGGGAGAATTCAAATACTGAAACACTTAGGTTCCTGTACTATTCATATATTATCTCCTATTAATTAGATATCATGGATTTATTTATTTATCTATCTATTTATTTATTTGAGAGAGAGTGAGAGACAGTGAGTGGTGGGAGGGACAAGGAGACTGCACTGAGCATGGAGCCTGATGAGTGGGGGTCAATCTCACAACCCTGAGGTCATGACCTAAGCCAAAAATCAAAGAGTCTGACACTTAAGTGACTGAGCTACCCAGTCACCCCTAGATATTATTTCTTAATTAAACTTCTATTTTCATTCCTCTGTGGTCCATCTCCTAGCAATAGAGTTGGTCTAGATATTTGATCTCTACTTCAGAATTTCTAGAGATGGGATATGTCAGTCAAGGTAATATTCCACAAAAATAATTCATTAGTCAGACTATACTAATTGCTATAATAAACAAGTTCAGATCTCAAAATTCTAGTAGCTTTACACCTCAAAGGTGTTTCAATGTAGTCAGCAATAAGAGCTTTGCTCCAGGTGGTCATTCAGGAACCAGTTCCCCCCAGTGTTGTGGCTCTTCCATCTTAAACACAAACCAGTGGAGGGGCATATGGGAAGGGAGAATGGAGAAAGCCCACCCATTCCTACCTGCATTTGCCTCAAAATAATGTAACCACTGTTGTGCATATTCCATTGGCAAGAACTAGCCACATGACCTCACTGGATACCGGAGTGCTGGGAAGTAGTTTGACTATGTGCCCAGGAATAAGAAACCTGTTTGGTAAGCACCGAGCCAGATGGCAGGGGTAATTACAAGAGGAACTCCCAGAAAGCTGCCCAAACTTGTTGGTCTTCAATATTTTCACATATTTCAGACAATAACATCCTAGAAAACATGGGCAATGTCTGGACAATTTTCTTACCAGCACTTGAGTCAGTGCCTCATCTGTTAACACTTATTCATAGGATTAAAAGTGTGTGGAATTTGACTGCCTTTATTTAAATCCAGATTCTGCTACTTGCATCCTGTGCAATCAAACCTAGAATAGGTTAAAAATCCTCTTGGCACTTCAGTTTTCCCATTTTTAAAATAAGGATATTGGTACTTATTTCATAAGATTATGAAGTTTAAATAAGATAATTCTTATAACACACTCAGCATAGTGCCCAGCGCATGACTTTTTAACATTTGTTACATACTTCCCATATGCCAGGAAATACCATAAGGGCTTTGCATCAGTAAACAACACTCACAAAAACCAAATGAGGTAGTAATGGTTTTCTCCATTTTACATATAGAAAAATAGGTCCAGAGGAGTTAACCCATCTCAAGTCATACAATTATGAAGTGGAAAAGCTGGGTTTAGAGTTTAGTCTCTATGCTATCATTTCCTGCCTCTCAAATAATATTCCTAATAGTTATTGCTATTTTAGCATCTTTATTGAAGTATAATTGACATACAATAAACTGCATATATTTAAGATGTACAGTCTAAGTTTTGACATACTATACACCTATGAAACTGTCACTACAATTAAGTCATGAACATATGCATCACCCCCAAGAATTTCTTCAAGCTTTGATTGTTGAAAAGTCTACCCTTTCTCCAGTGAATTGCCTTTGCGTTTTTATCAAATATCAGCTGACCCTGGATATGTGGATTAATTTTTCCACTATATCCATTGACCTCTGTCCACCTTGACATGAATCCTCCAACTTTGTTCTTTTTCAAAGTTGTTTGGCTATTCTAAAGCCTTTGCACTTCTATACAAATTTTAGCTCAGTTTCTTAATTTCTAAAAATAAATAAGTAAAAATTAAAATAAAGCCTGTTTTGAAGCTATAGGTCAATTTGGGGAAAATTAACAACTTAACAATATTGAGTCTCCCAAGAATTCAGTATATCTCTCTATTTATTTAAATATTCCTTAATTTCTCTCAGCAAAGTCTGGTTCAGAGTGCACAGATATCGCTATTATTTTAATAACTCCTCTCATGTCCATATAATTTCTCTACCTGACTGTATCAAAGAGAATTAACATTAACATTCATTTGTTAACATTCCTCTTGCATCCTCACTGAGCTTCCATTTTCTCATCTGTAAAGAGAGAACAGAAACACCTGCCTCACAGAGTTGGACACAAAATTGAACATGTAAATCAACTAACATTTGTGCCTGTTGCACAATGTGACTGGTCTGATTATAGGGTTAATAAATTTTATTTAATAAAAAGACAAAGAGGAAAATAGAGGAGTTGTAAGGATGAGGCAACAAGTGCGGGTTCAAAGCAAAAGACATCTGAACTGATAAGATAGAGACTAATGAAGGAACCAATGACCACAGTAGCAGGAACTGCTCATAAATTAACCCTACGACTCAGATAACCAGATGAGGTGCTGCTGCAGAAGAAGCATCAATTCTCCTGTCTAGACAGAGAATACTTAGTAAGAAACCGCTGGGTGTACTTACATTAAGAGATTAGCTGGTGATGGTCTAGTTTTAGGAATGAGACTTAGAAAGGATTACAAAGTAAATCAGAGAAGGAGACCAAATACGCAGCAATGTACATCCTCTGCATATCTGGGCAGCTGACAACTTTGTCCAAGTCCTGGTAAGAACTGAATAAAGTTGGCATGGCATTCCTTAAAATATCTTAACTTCTATTTATCTGGGGATGCAAGAAAGGTCACAACCACCAGGAAAGAGGGTTCCATCTACCCAGAGTAGGCACTCCATAGCAAAACACCAAACATAATGCTAAGCATATAGAACATACATTAAAGTTTTAATTGACTAATCTTTCTCCAAGTGTAAATACATTTAGAATTAGAGTCCAAAATGTTTTTTATTCATTGGGCATGTGGAGAGAATAGATTTATTAAACAAGGTAACTAGCACTTGCTACCACAACAAACAAACAAGAAATCTTAGAGGCTTAGCACAAAATGTTAGTTGATAGGTGTTGGGTAGCTTCATATTATAGCTAGACCATCTCTAACACGTGGCCTCCAAGGTTGTTATACAAGGGCAAGAGTACCATAGAATGCCAGAGAGGAGGTACACTGGCTCTTAACTGCATCAGCTCAGAACACCCATTCACGGTCCATTGACTAGAACTAATCACATGGTCTGAGACTAACTGCAGAGGAGACTGGGAAATATAGAGGAGCAAGCCCGTGGTGAGCATTAACTATATTCCTGCAGGTAAACCTAGTTCTTTCCCCCACTCTACTTCCTTTTCCCCTTCAGAAGTAGTAGCAGAGTAAAGAGAAACTTTTTAAGCAAAGGGTCTGCTTTGAGGTATGTCACATGGACAGGGGTAATAAAAAGATGGAAATCAGGTCACAGTGATGAGAGAGACTGCTCATATTTGTGGAAGAAATTTTGGAAGGGTGTTCTCAATGACAATATTCCTGTACCCAAATATTCATAACCAAAACGCTTTGGTGTTTCAGTGCACTAACAGGAGAGACTCCACTTGCCACTACCTCCAATGACCACCTGACTCCTTCCCGTTCCCACAATTCTGGGCTCTGCAGAGATGAAGGCCTTGACCATAAAAGGGTTACATTTTTGCCAGAGGACACAGCAAGAGACCCATTAAAATCTAAGTTCTAACTGTTGAGGATATGTTGGTCTCCTAGGGTCCTGGAATCAGGCAAAAAGAATAGTTAGCATATTGTCTTATGTTTCTGCGGGGTCTGTAGTTATATCCTCCTTTTCACTCCTGATATTGGTCATTTGCGTTTTCCATTTTTTTCTGGATCAGTCTTGCTATAGATCTGTCAATTTTCTTGATCTTTTCAAGAATCAACTTTACTTCTGTGTCTGTATATTTAAAGTGCACCTCTTTTTTTCTTTTAATGTTATGTTAGTCACCATACAATACATCATTAGTTTTTGATGTAGTGTTCCATGATTCATTGTTTGCATATAACACCCAGTGTTCCATGCAGTATGTACCCTCCTTAATACCCATCATCAGGCTAACCCATCCTCCCATCCCCTCCCCTCTAAAACCCTCAGTTTGTTTCCTAGAGTCCACAGTTTCTCATGGTTCTTCTCCTCCTTTGATTTCCCCTTCATCTTTCTCTTCCTTCTCCTAATGTCCTCCATGCTATTCCTTATGTTTCACAAATAAGTAAAACCATAAGATAATTGACTTGTCTGCTTGACTTATTTCACTCAGCATAATATCCTCCAGTCCTGTCCATGTTGATGCAAAAGTTGGGTATTCATCCCCTGTGATGGCTGATTAATATTCCATTGTATATACAAACCACAACTTCTTTATCCATTTGTCTATTGAAGGGCATCTTGGCTCTTTCCATAGTTTGGTTATTGTGGATGTTGCTGCTATGAACATTGGGGTGCATATGGCTTTTCTTTTCACTACCTCTGTATCTTTGGGGTAAATACCCAGGATTACACTTGCTGGGTCACAGGGTAGCTCTATTTTAATTTTTTGAGGAAACTCCATACTGTTTTCCAAAGTGGCTTTACCAACTTGCATTCCCACCAACAGCGTAAGAGGGTTCCCCTTTCTCCACATCCTCTCCAACATTTGTTCTTTCTTGCCTTGTCAATTTTTGCCATTCTAATTGGTGTAAGGTGGTATCATGTGGTTTTGATTTGAGTTTCCTTGATGGCTAATGATGATGAATCTTTTTTCATGTGTCTCTTAGCCATTTGTATATCTTCTTTGAAAAGTGTCTGTTCATGTCTTCTGCCCATTTTTTTACTTGATTCCTTGTTTTTTGGATGTTGAGTTTGAAAAGTTCTTTATAGACCTTGGATATCAGCCCTTTGTCTGTAGTGTCATTTGCAAATATCTTCTCCAATTCTGTATGTTGCCTCTTCATTTTCTTGATGGTTTCCTTTGCTGTGCAGAAGATTTTGATCTTGACGAAGTCCCAAAAGTTCATTTTTGCTTTTGTTTCCTTTGCCTTTGGAGTCATGTCCTGAAAGAAGTTGCTGTGGCTGATGTCGAAGAGGTCACTGCCTATGTTCTCCTCTAGGATTTTGATGGATTCCAGTCTCACATTGAGGTCTTTCATCCACTTTGAGTTTATCTTTGTGTATGGTGTAAGAGAATGGTTGAGTTTCATTCTTCTCTATATAGCTGTCCAATTTTCCCAGCACTGTTTATTGAAGAAACTCTTTTCCATTTGATTTTTTTTTTCCTGCCTTGTTGAAGATTATTTGACCACAGAGTTGAGAGTCCATATCTGGGCTCTCTATTCTTTTCCATTGTTCTATGTGTCTGTTTTTGTGCCAGTACCATGCTGTCTTGGTGTTTACAGCTTTATAATATTACTTGAAATCAGGCAACGTGATACCCCCAGCATTATTTTTCTTTTTCAACATTTTCTTGGCGATTTAGAGTCTTTTCTGATTCCATAAAGATTTAAGGATTGTTTGTTTTGATCAGGAGGGCACTGAAAGTACAGACTGCTCTGGGCAACCTCTTATAACTAACATAGTTTCTCTAATGTTTGTTTTCTCTTTTTATTTCTGTTTTTATTTTAATTGGCTCCATCCTTTTACTGAATTGTGATTTAATTTGCTCTAATGTTTCTAGATTTCTAAGGAAGTGCCTTAGATTATTAATTTGGAATTTTCTTCTTTCCTAACATAAGCCCTTAAAGATATAATTTTCCTGTAATTATTGTTATGATGGTTGGTTTAAATCCATGTCTGCTAATTCCAATATCTGGTCTACCTCAGGATTGATCTACATGAATTATATTTTCTTTTGAAAAATATTAAGCGGTGCCTGGATGGCCCAGTTACTTAAGCCTTAGACTCTTGGTTTCAATTCAGATCATGATCTCAGAGTTGTGAGATCAAATTACACAATGGGCTCCATGCTCAGTGCAGAATCTTCTTCGGACTCTTTTCCTCTTCCCTTGCCCCCCACCCCGTGCTCAGTTCATGTTCTCTCTCTCAAATAAATAAACAAATCTTCAAAAAAAATCAAGAACCCCATTCTTGCTCTTTGTATGTCAAGTAACTCTGGATGGTATCCTGGATATTGTGAATGTTTTCTTGGGAGGACTCTGGGTTCTATTATATTTCTCCGGGAAGAGTATGATATTTTTGTTTTGGTAAAACTACAAAAAAAAA
>NW_022631045.1:12581685-12597283 GCF_010015895.1 Lontra canadensis | reverse complement strand
CTGTCTTTCTTTCTTTCTTTCTTTCTTTCTTTCTTTCTTTCTTTCTTTCTTAAGATTTACCTATTTATTTTAGAGGCAGAGAAAGCATGAGCAAGAGGGGCAGAGGGAGAGGGAGAGAGAATCTCAGGTAGACTCCATGCTGAGCGTGGAGCCTGATTCAGGGCTCAATCCCATGACCCTGAGATCATGACCTGAACCAAAACCAAAAGTCAGACACTTAACAAACTGTGCCACCCAGGCACCCCTGGACCACTTTCTTATACCATACACAAAAATGAACTCGGAATGGATTAATAAGGACCTAAATGTGAAACTTGAAACTATAAAAATCCTGGAAGAGAGCACAAGCAATAATTTCTCCGAGGTCAGCTGTAGCATCTTTCTAGATATGTCTCCTGAGCCAAGGGAAACAAAAGCAAAAATAAACTATTGGGACTACATCAAAGTAAAAAGCTTCTGAACAGCAAAAGAAACAACCAATAAAACTAAAAAACAATTTTGAGTAGGAAAATATATTTGTAAATGACATATCTGATAAAGGGTTAATATATAAAGAACTTATACAGCTCAACACTGAAAAAACAACCCCCCCCCAAAAAAAAAACCTCCTCAAAAAGTTAAAAATGGAACTACCCTATGATCCTGTAATAACACTACTGGGTATTTACCCAAAGAAACACAAAAACACTAATTCAAAGGGATACATGCACCCTTGTGTTTATTACAGCATTATTAACAATAGCCAAACTGCAAAAGTAACATAAGGGTCCACTGATTGATGAACTAATAAAGATATGGTTAATATATACACTGGAATATTATTAAGCCATAAAAGAACTGAAATCTTACTCTTTGCAACAACATGCTTGGAACAAGGTTATGATGATAGCATACAATTATCTTAAAATTAAAAGTTTAATTTTGCAATGCCTGGGTGGCTCATTCAGTTAAGCATCTGACTATTTCCACTCAGATCATGATCTCAGGGTCATGGAATCAAGCCCCATGTCGGACTCTGGGAGTCAGCTTGTCCTTCTTCCTCTACCCCTCCCCCACACTCACACACACAGTTTACATGTTCTCTGTGTCAAATAAATAAAATCCTTTTTTTTTAACTTTAAAAAAAAATTTTTTTATTTATTTTCAGCATAACAGTATTCATTGTTTTTGTACCACACCCAGTGCTCCATGCAGTCCGTGCCCTCTCTAATACCCACCACCTGGTTCCCCCAACCTCCTACCCCCCCACCTCTTCAAACCCTTCAGATTGTTTTTCAGAGTCCATAGTCTCTCATTGTTCACCTCCCCTTCCAATTTCCCCCAAATGCCTTCTCCTAACTCCCCATGTCCTCCATGCTATTTGTTATGCTCCACAAATAAGTGAAACCATATGATAATTGACTCTTTCTGCTTGACTTATTTCACTCAGCATAATCTCTTCCAGTCCCATCCATGTTGCTACAAAAGTTGGGTATTCATCCTTTCTGATGGAGGCATAATACTCCATAGTGTATATGGACCACATCTTATCCATTTGTCCGTTGAAGGGCATCTTGGTTCTTTCCACAGTTTGGCGACTGTGGCCATTGCTGCTATAAACATTGGGGTACAGATGGCCCTTCTTTTCACTACATCTGTATCTTTGGGGTAAATACCCAGTAGTGCAACGGCAGGGTCATAGGGAAGCTCTATTTTTAATTTCTTGAGGAATCTCCACACTGTTCTCCAAAGAGGCTGCACCAACTTGCATTCCCACCAACAGTGTAAGAGGGTTCCCCTTTCTCCACATCCCCTCCAACACATGTTGTTTCCTGTCTTGCTAATTTTGGCCATTCTAACTTGTGTAAGGTGATATCTCAATGTGGTTTTAATTTGAATCTCCCTGAGGGCTAGTGATGATGAACATTTTTTCATGTGTCTGATAGCCATTTGTATGTCTTCATTGGAGAAGTGTCTGTTCATGTCTTCTGCCCATTTTTTGATATGATTATCTGTTTTGTATGTGTTGAGTTTGAGGAGTTCTTTATAGATCCTGGATATCAATCTTTTGTCTGTACTGTCCTTTGCAAATATCTTCTCCCATTCCATGGGTTGCCTCTTTGTTTTCTTGACTGTTTCCTTTGCTGTGCAGAAGCTTTTGATTTTGATGAAGTCCCAAAAGTTTATTTTGGCTTTTGTTTCCTTTGCCAAAGGCAAAGGAAATAAATAAAATCTTTTAAAAAATGAAAAGTTTATTTTTAAAAATTCCTGTGACTTTAAACACATACATATCTCATACTATCATATAAGAACAAAATGAAAATGCTTTGTCTAGGTCATATGTTGCAAAAATGTTTTCTAGTTTGTTGTCTTTTGACTTTATTTATGGTCTTTTAATAAAATATATACATATTTTTATTCTGTTCATTTCATTAACCTTTCCTTTAACAGCTTCAGAGGTTTATTCCAGGCTTAGAAACACCTTTCAATGGTAAATTGTTTTAAAATGCTACCATGTTTTCCTATAGTACTTTTGTGACATTAACTGTCTTATATTTAAATCTTGGATGCATTTGGTACACAAAGTAGCACTGTGAATGTGTGTTTTGTGTGTGTGTGTGTATGTGTTTATAAATGGCTACCCCATTATCTCATTTCTTTTTACAGAATAAGCAACATTTCTCATTGGATGCAATATGCATATCATAACCTTATCATATACCATATTCCTATCATAGAGGTATCATACATTTCCATATATACTCTCTATTCTGTATCATTAATTTCTTTATTTATAGAATCAGCATTCCAACATCTAAATTATTATGGCTCCATGTAATGTTTTAAGGTCTGGTAGGTCTAGTCCATTCTTATTGCTCTTCTTTTTCGGAACATTTTAGTATGAACTTTAAAAATCTAGTTCCTAGCTCCCAAATTTATTTCTCAGGGAAGTGAAGGCAAGGAGTATCAGCAGCTTAAATGTATAGCTTATTAAAAATTAACAATCCTGGAATTTGTTGGGATCATGTCAGATTTAGAGAATACTGGCTCTACCAGCTACCAGCTTAGGCAAGTTACTTGCTCTGCTAAAAAGCCTGTTTCTTTATCTGTAGAATTGTTGAAATAGTACATACAAAGCACTTAATACTGTGTCCAGCACAAAAGTGCTCCATGTGTGTTCATGGTTATTATACCTTCTCATTCTGAGGTTTTTTTAAATTACTTCAGCTAAAAACCTTCTGCACAAATTACTTGTTGGCTTTCCTGTTTGTCTGAATAAAACCATGTTTTATTCTTTTTTTATACTCAGTACCAGTATGTGGTACCTGCTTTTTCTTTGGTGGCCTTTCACCTCTCCATCATGGCTCACATCAATCTGTGCTGCTCCCCTGTTGTTTCACACCATCCTAACGTTCAGTGCAATCCTCATACTTTCATAAATCCCCTCCTGCCTGCATCTGGCCTGTTTAAATTGCTCTTTGTAGCTCACAGCTTCAAAAACCCTACCCTACCCCTTCCTTTTCTGCCCAATGGTCTATTCCCTGAGAGTTGCTGATCCCAGTTGACTTACCTGACTATATTGTAAGTCATAATAAAATGTGATGGCTCTTAGGTTTGACACTAGAACCCAGAAGCACGTTAACTTAAATGTATTTCTGGTTGATATAATTTATCCAATGGTGTATGTGAAGTCATCTTAGCTAAAACTCCTGAGCTCCAACTGGCTTGCCACCCCATCTACCTACTACTTCTTTTTACTGCTTTTCTTCTGCAAGCAGTCTTCAGCAAACTGAAAAGCATTAACTCATATATCTTCTTTTCCTCTTTTCAAAGGTATCTCTACAAATATTGCCACTTGCCTGTAGATTTTTTGATTAGCACTCAAATTAAAACTTTGAAACTGCAAAAGGGAAACCCTACAACTCTAGAGTCTCCTAATTCTGCATAAAGTTTGCCTAAGTGGAGAGCCAGAGAGCTATGTGCCCAAAGCCCAGCTTTATCAAGAAGATTAGTTTGGGCTTTGCTGGAAGAGCAGTTCAAGAACCTTCTCATGGTTCTGGATCCCCAGATATAGCCCTAAAGTGAGACTTCCCAGGATAGCATTTCCAGGACTTTGGGCTTCAGAAAATTTATAATGTTCTTCCATATATAGAGACCTCTATATATGAAGACCCACCTCTATGCCCTCAAATATGCAAACCCTAGAGTAATTCCTACTGACAAGGCTACTCCTGTAGGGAAACCAGCTCTATTCTGCAAGACATCTCCACAAATATTATTTTCCGACTCCCTTGTTGGGTCATAGGAAAGGAATTTCAGGGAAGGGAATGAGAGCATTGTCAGCAGCTTAAGTTCACACCTTTTTATGCTTTTATTATACTTCCTAGTCACATCTAAACAATTCATTGTAAGAAAGAAATGCTTTGGCCTTTGGCAGTATAGGATAGAGTTACTTAGTCTCCGCCCTCAGTTCTCCCCTTTTCTCCAATATCCCATCCTCCACTCTCCACTCACACCTCAGTTCCTATTACAGCCTCACCAGTTTTCCTGCTTCCTTCCTCCTGCTCCCCCCTCATCCCACACACAGCTGTCAGAATAATCTTCCAAGAATCCCACTTACATCATGAAAAAACTTAGTGACTCCTGGTCCTTTCTCCCTTCCCACTCTCCAGGCTCAGTCTGAGTTCCATCTCCTCCTTGAAATGTATAGTGGCCTCAGTCCCCAAGGCCCTTTGCTCCTCAAAGTTCCCATAATCAGAACTGATATTATTGGTCATGATGTACAGATTATTCACTCCCAGAGTATGTTCTGACTGAGCTGCATCCATTCTAATCCCTAATGCCTATACAATGCCAGTTGTTAAATATTTTGACTGTCATTCTCATCTATACAACCACCATGCTACTCCACCATACATTTGACTACTCTATACATCTCATACAAGTGGAATCATATAGTATTTATCATTTTGTGAATGACTTATTTCAGTTAGCATAATGTCCTCAAGATTCACCCATGTGTCAGAATTTCCTTCCTTTTAAGGCTGAATAATATTCCACTATATGTACTACATTTTATTTAACCATCTCTTGATGGACTCTTGGGTTGCTTCCATCTTTTAGCTATTGTGAACAATGCTGCTATGAATATGGGTATACAAATATCTCCTCAAGACTCTGATTTCAATCCTTTTAAGTATATATCCAGAAGTAGAATTTCTGGATCACATAGTAAATATATTTTTAATTTTTTAGGAATTGTCATATTGTTTTTCATATTGGCTGTATTATTTTAAATTCTTACCAGTATTGCACAAGAGTTCCAATCTCTCCACATCCTCACCAACACTTGTTATTTTCCATAAAGGCAGAAATTGTGGTCTGCTGTACTCACTGGTATATGCCAAGCACTTAGAATGGGGCTTGGCACAAAGTCAGCACTTTAATGTATTTACTTATTGAATTCAACTGTAGAATTGCTGTTAACCAGGTGGCCCAGCACAACCTGAATTTGAATCTTGGTTCACACATGCAAACATTACACCTTGGACACATTATTTGACACCCCCCGAAATTCAAGTTAACACTCATCTGTAATAGCACCCATCTCAAGGGTGTTATGCAATTCAATAAGATGATGTAGGTAAAGCTGCCAGCCTGGTTTGTCTCATATATTCCTTTCCTTTCAACCTGATTCTAATAGCACATTAAGCTATCAGTAGTATCAGTAAGGCTATCAGTAACCAAGGTTGATTAAACAGAAAACTCTGCCCTTTTTGGCAAATTTCATTGGACTATCTATCAACCTATGAATCTAAGAGAATCTCTATCAACTAACTACTTCTTAGATTTCTTTGTTTTTCTTCCAAAAAAAAAAAAAAAATATATATATATATATAGGGAAGAAAAACAAAGAAATTTGGGACACAGCAAAAGCAGTTCTGAGAGGGAAATACATAGCAATTCAGTTCTACCTAAAGAAACAAGAAAAAGCTCCAATAAACAATGTAATTCTGTACCTAAAGAAACTAGAAACAGAATAACAAACAAACCCCAAAATGAATATAAGAAAGGAAATAATAAAGATTGGTGCAGAAATAAATGACATAGAAACTTAAAAAAAAAACAGAAAATATCAATGAAATGATGAACTAGTTCTTTATAATAATAAACAAAATTGATTAACCCTTAGCCAGATTCATCAAGAAAAAAAGAGAAAGAACACAAATAAAATCAGAAACAAGGGAAGAGAATTAACAAGTGACACCACAGAAATATAAGAATTATAAGACACTATGAGGAAAATTTACATGTCAACAAATTGGACAACATTGAAGAAATGGATAAATTACTAGAAACATACAATCTTTCAAAAGTGAACCAGAAAGAAACAAAAAATCTACACAAACCAATTACAGGTAACAAAACCAATTAATAATCAAAAAACTCCCAACAAACAGAAGTCCAGGACCAGATGGATTCACAGGTGAATTCTACCAAACATTTAAAGAGGAGCTAATACTTACTCTTCTCAAACTATTCCAAAAAATAGAGGAAGGAAAGTTCCCAAATACATTCTAAGAAGTTAGAATTATCCTGAGACTAAAACCAGATAAAGACACCACAAAGAAAGAAAACTGCAGACCAGTATACCTGATGAACACAGATGTAAAAATCCTCAAAAAAATATTAGCAAACTGCATACAATACATTAAAAAGATCATTCACCATGACCAAGCAGGGTTTATTTTGATGATGCAAGGATGGTTCAGTATTTGCAAATCAATCAATGTGAAACACTACAACAAAATCAAGAAATAACTTATGTAATCATCTCAGTAGATGCAGAAAAAACATTTGACAAAATTGACACATATGATAAAAATTCTCAACAAATGAAGTTAGAGATAACATACTTCGACATAATAAAGACCATTTTTGACAAACCCACAGCTAACATCATATTCAATGGGGAAAAACTGAAAGTTTTTCCTCTAAGATCAGGAACAAGACTGATCTTCAGTAGCAAGATGTTCATTCTTGCTACTTTTATTCAACATTGTCTTGGAAGTCCTAGCCATAGCAATCAGACAAGAAAAAGAAACAAGAGGCATCCATATTGGTAAAGAAGTTAAACTGTCACTATTTGCAAATAGCAAGATACTATACATAGAAAAGCCTAAAATCTCAACCAAGAAACTACTAGAAGTAATAAGTGAATTCAGTAAAGTTTCAGGATCCAAAATTAATACCCACAAATTGGAAGTATTTCTATATGTCAATATTGAAGTAGCAGAAAAAATTTAAGAAAAAACACCATTTACAAATGTACCAAAAAGAATAAAATATCTAGGAACAAACTTAACCAAGGAGGTGAAAGACCTGTATTCCAAAAACATAAAATGTTGATAAAGGAAATTGAAAATGACATAAAAAAAGGGAAAGATATTCCATGTTCATGGATTAGAAAAATTACTATTGCTAAAATTCTCATACTACACAAAGCAGTCTACAGATTCAGTGAAATCCCTATCAAAATACCAACTACATTTTTCACAAAACTAGAACAAATAATACTAAGCAAATAATACTAAACAAATAATACTAATACTAAACAAATAATACTAAAATCTGTATGGAAGCACAAAAGACCCCAAATAGCCAAAGCAATCTTGAGAAAGAACAAAGCTTGAGAAAGAACAAACCAAATCACAATCCTAGATTTTAAGATATACTACAAAGCTTTGGTAATCAAAACAGCATGGTACTGGCACAAAAACAGACACATAGATCAACAGAACAGAATAGTGAGCCCAAAAATAAACCCACTATTAAACAGTCAATTAATCTTTGACAAAGGAGGGGAGAGTATAACAATGGGGAATAAGTGGTGCTGGGAAAACTGGACAGCTTCATGTAAAAAAATAAAAGTGGATCACCTTTTAATACCATATATGAAAATAAACTCAAAATGGATCAAAGACCTAAATGTGAGAACTGAAACCATAAAAATCCTAGAAAAGAACATAGGCAATAATTTCTCTAACATCAGTCATAGCAACATTTTTCTAGATGTGTCTCCTCAGGCAAGGGAAACAAAGCAAAAATGAACTATATAAAACTAAATAAATAAAATTAATTAATTAATTAATTAATTAATTAAAATAAAAGCTTTCACACAGCAAAGAAAGCCATCAACAAAACAAAAAGACAACTTATTAAATGGGAGAATATATTTATAAGTTATATGAACAATAAGGGGTTAATATTCAAGCTACATAAAGAACTTACACAACTCACACCAAAAAGCAAACCATCTGTTCAAAAGGTGGGCAGAAGACCTGAATAGACATTTTTCCAAAGGAAACACATGGCCAACAAACACATGAAAAGATGCTCAATGTCACTAATTATTAGGGAAATGCAAATCAAAACCACAATGAGACCTTATACATATTTAGCTTAAGTCGGAGGCACCTGGGTGGCTCATTGGGTTAAAGCCTCTGCTTTCGGCTCAGGTCATGATCCCAGGGTCCTGGGATTGAGCCCTGCATCGGGCTTTCTGCTCAGCAGGGAGCCCGCTTCCCTTCCTCTCTCTGCCTGCCTCTCTGCCTACTTGTGATCTCTGTCAAATAAATAAATAAAATCTTTAAAAAAAGAAAAAGAACATCTTTAAAAAATAAATAAATGAAATAAAATAGCTAAAGTCAAAAAGATGAGAAATAATAAGTATTGGAGAGGATATGGAGAAAAAGGAAAACTCATGCACTGTTGATGGGAATGTAAATTAGTACTATCACTGTGGAACACAGTATAAATGTTCCTCAAGAAATCAAAAATAGGAATATCACTTGATCCAATAATTCCACTATTAGGTATTTACCCAAAGAAAATGAAAATACCAATTCAAAAAGATATATACACCTCCATGTTTATTGCAGCATTATTTATAATAGCAAAGATATGGACACAGTCTAAGTGTCCATCAATAGATAAATGAACAAGGAGATGTGATATAGAGATAAATAGATGATAGATTAGATAGATAGATATAGATATATACATGCATAGACATACACACACACATACACACTAGAATATTAAACAGCCATAAAAAAAGAATGACATTATGTCATTTGAGACAACATGGCTGGACCTAGAAGGTATTATGCTAAATGAAATAAGTCAGACTGAGAAAGACAAATACCATACGATTTCACTCATAAGTAGAATCTTAAAATAAATAAGTAGATAAATAAACAAAAAAGCAGTATGAGGCCTATAAATACAGAGAACAAACTGATGGTTGCCAGAGGGGAGGAAATGGGGAAATGGGCAAAATGGTTAAGGGGAGTGGGAGATACAGGCTTCCAGTTATGGAATTAATGAGTCACAAGAATAATAGGCACAGCACAAAGAATAGAGTCAATAGTATTGTAAAAGGGATTTACCATGTATCAGGACAGATGGTAGCTATACTTGGGGTGAACACAGCATAATGTAGAAACTTGCTGAATCACTATGTTTTACACCTGAAACTAATGTAACATGTATGTCAACTACTCTCTCTCTCTCTCTCTCTCTCTCTATATATATATATATATAGCTAAAGATAGATAGATACATAGATACATAGATAGATAGATAGATCGATCTTTGGAGCCCATGGTCAAGGAAGGCTATTAAATAGGAAACTGTTTCTCAAAAAGTTTTGAACTAGTTTTCCAAGTAGAAAAAGAAGTAAAGGCATTTTATGTGTGGGGGGAGAATAAATTAAAGTCACAAGAACAGGACATATAAGAATGTATTGTGTAAACAAGTAATTTTGTGTAGCTAGAAGTAAAATTAAAAAGAGAGTGTGGCAGGAATGGATCATGGAAGCTTATTTTAACATCATGTTAAGATTTGACCTATAGGCAGTCAGAGCCACCAAAACATTGTATACAGCAAGTGACATGGTGAGATATTCATTTCATAGAGCTGATATGGCCCCCACATGGTGAATAGCCAGTGGGGGGACATCAGAGCTTTGTGGAGCAGCCCACCATAGGCATGGAACCAAGAGTTCTGCTTTCACGCTATGAGGGCTGGAACGGGCTGCTAGACTGGCTCCAAATCCACCTTTGCAAAACCAGAGAGGTGAAATCTCTGTTCTAGCACTTTAAAAGAAAGTTTCCTCAGGGTTCTTGTTATCCTAGTTTTAGAACAGCCACTCAGGTTAAGATAGTTATATAGAATGTGGAATAAATAATCACTGGACCCTTGGCTTTAACATTCCACATTTCAAATTCCTTTTTATCTACGTAATTAAGCTATCCTATACTTCTGTTGGCTCACTAGTAATAAAGAGGGTGTCTATTAAGCTAGGGCTAGTTCATATCATTTGAATCTGTATTGGGGGAGGAGAAAGAGCTGGTCGTTTCAGCCATTTTACAGGTAGCCTTCTCTTGGGTGCAAGACTTCACAAGGGGAAAACATTCAGTTCAAACATCTTTGAGGACTTTCATCAGGACACTTTGAAACCAGCTTAAAATTTACTTCCTCTAGGAACTTTGTCTCTACTGGCCTTCCCTCCATTCCACATTTCATCCTTACTATACACTGTGTATGCAACGTATCTGACCCAGATTCCATGTATCCTAAAAACAAGAGACATTCTTGACTATATTAGTTTCTAGGACTGTCAGAACAAAGTACTACAAACTTTGGTGGTATAAAGCAAAAGAAATTTATAGTCTCCCAGTTCAGGATGCTAGAAGTCCAAAATCAAGGTATTAGCAAGACCACATTCTCATTAAAATCTGTAGGGGAGAATCCTTGTGTCTCTCCTAGCTTCTAGTGGTTTTCTGGCTATCTTCAGCTTTTCTTGGCTTGCAACTGCCTTACTCCCACCTCTGCCTTCATTCTTACATAGCATTCTCTTTGTATCTTTATCTTCACATGGCCCTCTTCGTATAAAGGCAACAGTCATGGGCACCTGGGTGGCTCAGTCAGTTAAGTGTCTGCCTTCAGCTCAGGTCATGATCCCAGAGTCCTGGGATTGAGCCCCTCATTGGGCTTCCTGCTCAGTGGGGAGTCTGCTTCTCCCTCTGCCTCTGCTATGTCCCCCTGCCCATGCCCCATCCCTCTCAAATAAATAAAATCTTAAAAAAAAAAAAGACATCATTCATATTGGATTAGGAGCCCACTCTAATGCAGTATGATTTCATCTTAATTAATTACAATGACTCTATTTCTAAATAAGATAATGCTGAGTGAAATAAGTCCAGCAGAGAGAGTCAATTATCATATGGTTTCACTTACTTGTGGAGCATAAGGAATAACACGGAGGACACTGGGAGATGGAGAGGAGAAGTGAGTTGGGGGAAATCAGAGGGGGAGACGAACCATGAGAGACTGTGGACTCTGAGAAACAAACTGAAGGTTTTGGAGGGGAGGTGGGTGGGGAGTAGGGTGAGCATGGTGGTAAGTATTAAGGAGGACACGTATTGCATGGAACACTGGCTGAGGTGCATAAACAATGAACTGGAACACTGAAAAAATTAAAAAATTAAATTAAATTAAGTTTTTAAAAAAGATCACATTCTAAAGTACTGGGGGTTAGAATTTCAAAATATCTTTTTTGAGGGGACACAATTCAACTCCTAACACTGTTCTCTTGGTCACTCACCTGCAGTATTTAGTCCAATGCTGAGAATGTGACCATGAATGCTATTTACTCGTGTGATTTAAGTTACTAACTCATTCATCTGCCTGTCTGCAAAAGAGCACAATAACACCATTACTCCTTTGTGCCAACACACCAAACAGCTTCACTTTTAACAAGACTGGAGAAAACAGTGAGTGGGATTTGGTCAAAATCGTGGTCATCCTAGCTGAAAGCTGGAATGAGAATTTGTCAGTGTCACTTATGATATATGGAAATGTTGAACTTTAATAGAGTATAGACTTACAAGGCATACTCAGGTGTTTCTGTGCTCTCCTATGAGTTTAGGTCTTTTAAAAGACAGAGTATTACTTTCAATCACAATGTCACTATAATTAGTAATGGCAATATTTTCTTCAATTTACCCTCAAGGGCCATAGAATCTCAGGCTGCCATCCATTCAATTAGACTAACAGCAGGCAAAGAGCCAAATTAGGGGATGGGAGAAGAGTTATGCTACCAAATCAAATATGGGTTTGTTTTTAATTAACTAGTCAAACTTGTGGTAGGGAAATCTGTTCTGATTGCACCCTGTCATTTATACATGTAAAATATGTTAAAAGAAAAATATATATTCTATCCCTTTTTAGCAATCGACAGTTTTCAGAGTCCTTTCTCATTGGGCTCTTTCTAGTGGGACCCACAGGACTTAATGATTGAGGGAGCTACGCGTATGCCAACAAGTGTCCCTGAGAGCAACTGGGAAGATGGTTTGTGTGCCCCTCATTTACTTTATTCTGTCCAAGAAAACAGTTGGCAAGAGGAGGCATTTCCTATTGCCTGGACAATGTTTTAATCACTGTTTAAATATTTGCCATCCTGTCTTTATCTTTTGATTAAAATTGTAGAGTTAACGTGATACAGATTTGTACCTTTTGCTGAGTGAAATGTAGGTTTCATCCTATGAACTAGAGCTATGTTCTCCACAAAGAGCTTTCCCACTACCCACCCCCACTACTTGTCTTTCATTTTATGCACTGTATTAATCTTTTGTATCTTCTCAGTGCCTGCAAGTTACCAACAAATTGCCCCCAGGCAGTTCTAACACATTAAGTTTCAGCAAACTGGACACTATATGTGACTCACTGCAAAAATTTAAGGACTCTTAAATCAATCTCTTTGAATACCAGCCCAGAAAAATATCAGTCCTGGGCAAGAACCTCACCAACTGATGGATATTCTGGGGTCAAAGTAAAATGAGTTTCTGGCCTCAGGCTAGTTTCTAATGGACAATGGGTCTGTGCCAAGGACTCCTTCTATTCCTGCTAATGAAGCCCTGTAAAGTTTCAGCTGCACTCAGGCTAACTTGGCTTCTTGTAACCTGATTTCTCCAAGCCTCACCAGCTGGGGTGTGTTTAAAGAGTTACATTAACAGTAATAACTCAAATTTCACTGGTTCTCGCTCCTTCCTACTCCTTCTGCTCCTAGCCTTTGCTTTTTTTTTTTTTTCAGTACTTTTAGTAAAAGTACCCTTTCTGTTTTAACATACAGTCAACTCTCTCTGTATACAGCTCTTCATAAATCCAGTAGGAGCAGGACAGAAAAAAAACATGAATGACTGACATCATTCTCACTCCTCCTCACTGATAACAAATATTTAGTTGAGTCAAGCTCATCCTGTCTGGCTTTTCCTGCCCCCCAAGATGAGCACCCTCTCAAGCATCTCCTCAGTCCTCATCAGAAAAGAAGTTTCCAGTAGTCTTTTCCGCCAGAACTGCCAGACATGCCAAACGACCAGTTCTGAATACCACTTAGACTCTACCTGAGGACTCGAACAGTCCTGAAATAACTGCTCACTCCTCTGAAAAATACTTGGTTGAAATTAAAAGGTTTGGAGCTCTTATTCCAACAACTGCAGACAATAATTACTGTGAAGCTTTTTATAAAAGAATACTAAAAAACTGGATGAAATATTTTTAAAAATGTTTGATGGAATAAGAAAGTTAACATGATAGTGAATAATTGTCAGAACAGAACCTACAAGAAGCCATAGGACAGAAAGAGAATGAGGAGAGCCCTATAATAGCCCCAGCTCACTTCCATGAAATAGTTTCCAGACCATGGGAGGGAATACTCATATGGAGTCCACAGACTCCCTATGATGAATAGATGCACTTAAGAGTTTGGAAAGACCAATGTGCTAAAGTTATCAGGATACAGGGGAAAGAAAGAGCTGCAGGGAAAGAAAACTGGACATCTATAGAGGGTCTCCCTCATATTCAAAGTACTGATTAGTGCATAAATGGGATGAAACTAGCAAAAGCCAGGGAAGAAATCTATCAAAGAATTATAAAGAACAGTACCTGGGTCCATTATCTTGCTCCTCCAGGATAGGTCCCTTTGAGTGAGGATGAAAGGAGTGCAGAGAAATTATATTCATTCATCTTTACCATTCCATAATATTCATCAGTCAACCCTGTCCTGAGGACACCATGGCAGATGAGACAGCCCTAGTCTCCATGCTACAGAGCTTACAGTTCTGTGGTGGTTTAGATGAATCACCATCACCAGAAAAAGGAAGGGCCTATCTACAGGTTCATGCCAAGTTCTGGCATCCCATGAACTATCATTGAGGGAGAAAACACAGGTCTGAGAACATGGTAATGTCCTAACAGACAAGAAGAAGGCAGAGGGAAATTATTCAAAAATGGAATATGGGGCATTCAGTATTGAGGATCTTCAGTACTAATAGGAAAAGATCATCAAGACCTTATGGTAAGCAGAAAAAAAAGTATGATATCAACGTGTGTGGATGTATATGCATATGAAGTTAAAGAGAGGTAACTAGAAGGAGTTACAACAAAATATCAACAGCAATTACCTTTGAGAGAAGAAAATGATACCATTACCAGCCATAAAGTGAGCTCCTCTTCTCCTCCATTCTCTTTGTATTACTTGATTCTTTATGAGAACGTATTTGTGTGACCATTTAAAAATGAAAAATCCCAAGTAAATAAACAGGTTTAAAGATTTAAAAAAAAAAAAAAAAAAAGGAATAGCCCATGGAGCCCACATGAAGACAGGAAAATTGATTGTCCCCACCAGCCAGATTGGAAAACTTCATCATTTACAGAAATTAAATAAGGTATTCAGAAAGTTCTTACCTCAGTAGTAGGAAATAATTAGTCCTCGATTAAACCGTGTTCTAGTCCCACCTTACAAATATTAAAAGTAAGATTTAAAAGGCTCAAACAGTTTCTAAGAAACTTAAACTGTATTCCATCACAGAACAAAACTCAAGAAACTTATAAGAATTAAAACATAGTCAGAACCCAGCAATGAAAAATACATAATGTCTTATATTATACCAAAAAATATCGGGCATGCTCTTTCATCTGGGCTGCCAATATACCATCCAGACTGAAGAAGACCTGAAAACTTCAGAGCCACAGGACCCATGGCCAAGGACACATCAGCAAGCACTAGAAGCCCCCAGAAGGCCTGGGGGATGCTAGCGGCATGCATCACCTCAGAATAAACTTCCACAAATTATCACCCAGGTTATTTTGGAAAAGTGGGTATGAGGCATGACCACTTCAAGAGAAACCAGACCTTCTGCCCAACTGTCAACCTGGGTAAACTGTGGACCTTGGTCAGTGAGCAGACATGGATAAATGCTTCCCAAAACAAGACTGGAGCTGTTCCTATCATTGATGTAGTACAACTGGACTACAACAAAGTTCTGGGGAAGGGACAGCTCCCATAACAACTTCTCATCATGAAGACCAAATTCTTCAATAGAAGAGCTAAAGATAAGATTAAGGGATGAGGGGGGCAATCTGTCCTGGTAGCCTGAAGCCACGCAGAGGGAGGTTCATTAAATGTTAACAAGTAACTTTGAAAAAAAGAAGAAAGAAAGAAAGAAAGAAAGAAAGAAAGAAAGAAAGAAAGAAAGAAAGAAAGAAAGAAAGA